>NC_140179.1:4267157-4447157 GCF_963971535.1 Notolepis coatsorum | reverse complement strand
TCTTCTTCTCGTCTCTTTCTCCAGTCGGAGTTCTCCGGCGCCGCCGCCTTGCTGCACCAGGCGAGGAGGGACCAGGTGTCGGAGACGTGTCGCGCCCACAGCGCGTCCAGCCGGAAGCGACGGGTGCTGACGCCCGGGGACCTCAAGCACCTGGTGGTGGACGAGGACCACGGGTTCCTCTACTGCTACGTGCCCAAGGTGGCGTGCACCAACTGGAAGCGTGTCATGATGGTGCTCACGGGGCGCGGCAAGTACAGGTCAGTGTGCGTGCGTGTGTGTGTGTGTGTGTGCGTGCGTGCGTGCGTGCGTGTGTGTGTGTGTGTGTGTGTATGTGTGTGTGTGTGTGTGTGTGTGCGTGTGTGTGTGTGTGTGTGTGTGTGCGTGCGTGCGTGTGTGTGTGTGGCCCCCATGGGAAACTAAATGGGTCAGCTAGGGAAATGTTAGGGTTACTAGTAGGGAAGTCCGATATTATCGGCCGATATCGGCATTAAAATGTGATATCGGAAAATATCGGTATCGGTTTTCAAAATTATTATTATTATTATATTTTTTTAACATTTCTATAACCTTTATTTACCCAGGCAAGCAAGTAAGAACAAATTCAGATTTTATTTATTGTCAAAAGTATGCATAATGTTGTGTTAATTTCACAACAAGAGATATGTAATGTTAATTACCTGAAATTATTCAATTTTTTTATTATGCATATATCGGTATCGGTTGATATCGGTTGATATCGGTATCGGAAATTAAGAGTTGGACAATATCGGTATATCGGTATCGGTAAAAAAGCCAATATCGAGCATCCCTAGTTACTAGGCTTCAGGCTAAGGGAGATGTTAGGCTTACTAGGCTTCAGGCTAAGGGAGATGATAGGCTTACTAGGCTTCAGCTCAAGGGAGATGATAGGCTTACTAGGCTTCAGCTCAAGGGAGATGTTAGGCTTACTAGGCTTCAGGCTAAGAGAAATATATTAGGCTTACTAGGCTTCAGGTCAGGGGAGATGTTAAATGGTAAATGGTGCCATACAGCATGCTTTTATCCAAAGCGATTTACAATTTGTGTTCCTCACGTTCACCCATTCACTGCAGAGGCGACCATGCGAGGTGCCGACCTGCTCATCGGAACCAGTTAGGGGTTAAGTGTCTTGCTCAAGCACACTTCGACACGCTGCCTGGGAGGGGCGGGAATTGAACCGGTAATCGAACCGGGAACCTTCTGATTACCAGATGACCGCTCTACCTCCTGAGCCACTGTTGCCCCTATTAGGCATACTAGACTTCAGGTCAAAGGAGATATTAGTCATACTAGACTTCAGGTCAAAGGAGATATTAGTCATACTAGACTTCAGGTCAAAGGAGATATTAGTCATACTAGACTTCAGGTCAAAGGAGATATTAGTCATACTAGACTTCAGGTCAAAGGAGATATTAGTCATACTAGACTTCAGGTCAAAGGAGATATTAGTCATACTAGACTTCAGGTCAAAGGAGATATTAGTCATACTAGACTTCAGGTCAAGGGAGATATTAGTCATACTAAGTTTCAGGCCATGGGCGATATTAGGCATACTAAGTTTCAGGCCATGGGCGATATTAGGCATACTAAGTTTCAGGCTGGGCCAATCTGCTACACGTACATGTGATTTAAGTTACTCTTGATGATCATGTTAGTGGTCTACAGTATGTTATATATCTAATTGTCTTTGACCAAGGTATCAGATCTTAGCATTGGGGAAATTCTCCAATACCGATACCAATACCCTGTTTCAGCCTGGTATCTGATAGATATGATAGCAGTATGGGTGTCGGTGCATCCCTACTCTGAAATGCCAACATGTACTGTATGTTTCAAAGAGATTAATATATATATATAATAAATATATTCCTAATACAAGAGTCCACTAAGAGTTCTGAATTAAAAATGACAGTAAGGAATTGCTTAAGCATACTGTAATTGCCTTTATTCTGACACCACAACACGGGAGATTCTTTGTGATGCTAGCAAGACGCAGGTGCATTATTGTCAATGTTCCCGTTCCTCAATGACCTGGTTTCAAGTTCAAGTTCTTTATTAGTTGTCATACAAAAATACAGAATACTTTCATATGAAATGATTTTTTTCTGTTCTGCTCCTGAGAGTGTGCTGGATAAAAATGAAAATAGATAAGTATAAAATAGAAAGTCAAAAGTAGGTAAACAAGTGTAAACAAAAGTGTTCAATATACATATATACAATATACAATACAGAGTAGGAAAAAAATTTGTAACTGAGTTACAATACAATATAAAGTACAATGCAGAAATGGGATGAGGTACAACGTAGTGTAAGGTGCAATCCGGTATGAGTTGTAGTGCAAATCTCTTTACCAATAAATATAAATATAAAGTCTAAAGTGGGTGCTGCGGTGAGTTGTTTGTTTAAAGTGAGTGTGTGCGTGTGGATGTGTGTGCTGTGAGTGTATTTGATGGTTTGTTACATAGTGTTGTTGTTATTGTCGTTGAGCATCCTGACCATAGATATATATAGAACACTAGATAGCTTGCCCGCGCTGCCGGCCAATGGAGAGCGACGTCACTGAACCGCCGCCATCTTGGGAGAGTCAGCCTTGAGTGAGAGTGAGTGAGCTGCACAGACAAAAATACTCATAACTCGCTGAAATATTGACGGATTTACAAACGGTTTGGTTTATTACAAGCATTATTAACGTGGCTATGATTCAAGCGGTTTGTAAAAAAAAACATCTTTAAATTCTTTTTTTATAAGTATGCAGTATCATAACTACATCTTTGATGTTTATAGCAAACCAACCCGTTTGTAAATCCGTCAATATTTCAGCGAGTTATGAGTATTTTTGTCTGTGCAGCTCACTCACTCTCACTCAAGGCTAACTGGAGCAAGATGGCGGCGGTTCAGTGACGCTGGTGACTCCGCCTTAAGCTATCTAGTGTTCTATATATATCTATGATCCTGACGGCCTGGGGATAGAAGCTCCTTCTGAGACGCAGGTGCACTGTTGTTAACGTTCCTGTCCCTCACTGACCTGGCCGTGTCCTCCCGTGTCCCCACAGCGACCCGATGGAGATCCCGTCCAACGAGGCCCACGTGCCGTCCAACCTGAAGACGCTGAACCAGTACAGCATCGCGGAGATCAACCACCGGCTCAAGAACTACCTCAAGTTCCTGTTCGTCCGCGAGCCCTTCGAGCGGCTGGTCTCCGCCTACCGCAACAAGTTCACCCTCAAGTACAACTCGTCCTTCCACAAGCGCTTCGGCACGCGCATCGTCCGGCGCTACCGCAAGAACGCCACGCAGGAGGCGCTGGTCAACGGCGCCGACGTCCAGTTCCGGGAGTTCGCCGAGTACCTGGTGGACCCGGCCACGCAGCGCGACGGGCCGCTCAACGAGCACTGGCAGACGGTCTACCAGCTGTGCCACCCGTGCCACATCCACTACGACCTGGTGGGCAAGTACGAGACGCTGGAGGAGGACGCCAACTACGTGCTGCGGCTGGCCGGCGTGGGCGACACGCTGCGCTTCCCCAGCTACGCCAAGTCCACGCGCACCACCGACGCCATGGCGGCGCAGTTCTTCAGCAACATCAGCGGGCGGCAGCAGACGCAGCTGCACCAGCTCTACGGCCTGGACTTCCTGATGTTTAACTACTCTTCGCCCGGCTACCTGCGGCTGGACTAACGCGGGGGTTTAGGGACGGAGGGTCTGGGACTCTCTGCCTGGGGGGGGGGGGGGGCTGGGGCGTGACGGTCCTGTCCAAAGAGGAGGCAAAGTTGAACTAAGAGAGAGGGGGGAATCTTCGGAAGCAAACTTGATCTTCTTAACCCTTTCACTACCACACTACAGAAGGTTCGCCCTTTACTAGCACACTATACAGACGGCTTGCTAGTAAAGGGCAAACCTTCTGTAGTGTGGTAGTGAAAGGGTTAACCCTTTGTCGTGTGGCACAGTGAAAGGGTTAACCATCTGTATTGTCGCAGTGAAAGGGTTAACCATTTGGGTTGTAAAAAAAACAAAAAACAAGAAAGAAAGAAAGAAAACCGAGGTCATATCGGTGGCGGAGGGCCGGGGTCTGAACGGACACAGCCTAGAAGGAGGACGTGTGCTTTTTTTTGTAGTCCAATCATCAACTGTGCTGAGGCTGACAATGTGAGAAGGTGAGCATTGATTGGCTCTGCGGACAATAATCGGAGGGGGGGGGGGGGGGGGGTGGCGCTGGAGCCTCGTAGGTGTTTTATATAACGGTGGAACAGAAGACGGAATGCGGAGGGACTCTCTGAGAGAGTAGCCTGACCATTATGTAAATGATCTCCTGACAAACCACACTGCTTTTAGATTCCGCACAGCAAACGGCAGCCTCGCACGCGCCCCCCGACCCCAAAGCATCATGGGAGCTGAGCTTAACCCTCACCCCCCCCTTCTCTGATCGATAGAGAAACTCCGTCAAATTGTAAAACACATCTACGTCCTTCACGCTGCTGTTAAGAGGGATGTGTGTTTGATATGGTACCCTGTCACCCCCCCCCCCCCCCCCTGCTCTCATTGGATTCATGCATTTCAGAGGTGAACTGGAACGCTGCCACCTCAAGGACACCCCCGTGATACTGTAGTAGCTATTGACTCGACCTCTACAAGGGTCAGGTGTGTGTGTGTGATGGTGGTGTTAAGAAACTATGTCCCCCATTGCTGGCGGAAGGGGACCCCAAACTTTAGTGCTTTCCTTCTTACACCCCGAGGGCAGAGCCTTCTGCCACAGCTGTGTGATCTGGAAGCCCCCCTAAATGCTTTTAAGCCACAGGAAGTGGTCAGAAAGGTGGACAGGAAGTGAAGCCTGTGACCAGATGAGGTGAGCAACGGTTCTCTGGTGCGGGAGGCGTGACGAACTGACAGAAACAGATAAGGACCCTATGTGCAGTTGTGAATGGGTTAACGGGACAGGATCTCATAACCTTGCCCTGCCACGCCCCATGCCCCAGGGCCATGCCTACAACGCCCCCCCCCCGCCCCCTGCTCCAATGACCAAACATGTCTTTTTAGTAAATTAAGAATTTATTTTGTCTTTCATTGCTTTTTCTGTTGTTGTTTTTAATGTCTCATGCATATTGCTGCGAGCAGCAATAACAAAAGATTATTTAAACTGTTTTGTTCATTTAAAAAGAAAAAGAGAGAAAGATTTAATCTTTTTTTCTTGGGCAAATGAGCATTTTGGTAGATTTTAGGGGAGAAAAAAAAACGTTTCTTATGTTTATCACTTGTTGTTGGGTTATTTTTATTTTCATTTCCCCCTGACTTGCCTCTGGTACACTTATCACTGCTAAAACATTTCATTTTTACATTTTCCGAAGGGCGTCCAAACCCTTTCAGTGCCTGGCTTTGTCTTTCTGTGCGTGAGACCGCTTGAGATTCCAGCGTTATTTCCCCCTTTTCCAGTTTGGTGCCAAGATGGCTGAGAGTAGCCACAGAGAGATCTGCAGATGTCTCTCCTGAACACATTATCTCTACTGTTCATGGTCCATGCTTCTGCAGCCCACGTACAGACCGCTGCGCGCGTCCGAACACCACAAACTCTCAACACAACAAGCGATGACTGATAGTACTACCCTACTACCGAGGTCCGAGGATACTTCTGTCAGTCAAAGTCGGGTCTACGTCAGCAGGTGAAAGTCAGTTCCACGCTAACTAAGCAATGATTATTTTTAGGACGGGTAATATAATTGCACTCTGTATGGTACAGTGTGTCTGAATTTATTTTATTATTTTATTTTTTAGTTTCCTCAGTTTATTTGATCAGGGACAGTGCATAATCAACAGTTATACATTTATGAATGAATACACATTTACAAAAACTGTAAATATGCCAACATTAGCAGGGTTGCTAGTTTTCAGTTGTAGTCCCTGGGCTAGATGTTTAAGCCAGAAAGAAACAGAAAAATAGAAGGACATTAAAGCTAATATAAAAACAAGAAGAAACAAGAATACAGGAGGAGGTGCAGGCAGGGTGAGAGAGAGAGAGAGAGAGAGAGAGAGAGAGAGAGAGAGAGAGAGAGAGAGAGAGAGAGAGAGAGAGAGAGAGTCTAATGTATTTTTTACACCCCTTTATAAATCTCACCACAAATCTGGCTTCAAAGCCAAAGACACTTTTATTGGGAAAGTTGTTGTCTCTTTATGAGGCAGTGAGTGTGCAGGAGTAGGCATGATTCATTTTTCTGCATTCATATCCGTCTCTCTCTCTCTCTCTCTCTCTCTCTCTCTCTCTCTCTCTCTCTCTCTCTCTCTCTCTCTCTCTCTTCCCTCCTGCCTGGCAACATAGGTTTAGATAGGCTCCGTTTTATACAGACATTCCAGTAAATGTGTGTTTTTAGCTCAAACCCCCGGATTGGTTGTAGTTTTTTTTTATTTTTTTTATTATTATTCTGTGTGTACTGTGTGTATGGAGAGCTCTAATGAACCCTTTCACTACCACGCTACAGAAGGTTAACCCTTTAATATCACACTACAGACGGTGGTTAACCTTCTGTAGTGTGGCAGACAGTGAAAGGGTTAACCATTTGTCGTGGGGCAGTGGAAGGGTTGACCTTCCGTATTGTTGCAGTGAAAGGGTTAACCATTTGTCGTGGGGCAGTGGAAGGGTTGACCTTCCGTATTGTTGCAGTGAAAGGGTTAAACCATTTGGAAGTGTGGCAGTGAAAGGGTTAAACCCATAGCCACATCTGGCTCTAATAAGGAGAAGGTCTACTCTGGGTCGGCCTGTATATCAGCCCCCCCCCCCCCCCCCCAGCCTTTATCCACGGAGAGGAACAATGGGTGCATTCTCAGCACCGCCACCTCCCGACACACATACACGCACACACACACACACACACACACACACACACACACACACGCACACACGTGTGTGTACGCCGGGCGAGCCCATTACCACTCCTGCTGATTGTGGTACCACACAACGTCTTACTCAGCGCTGTTGTATTTTAAGAGGGGTGGGTGAGGTTGGAGGGGCACTTTAATTTCACAGGCTGATTAAGCCCTTTATATATATATATATATATATATATATAGAGCTTCAACCGCTCATTTGGCCCCTAACATGGCACTGTACACAACAGATCTAGAAACCAATCACCAAGCAAAAACCATCACAGAGACCTCTCTCCCACTAACATGGGGGAGGGGGGCCCAGCGAACAGCTGACCGTCCCAGCAGAGAAACCAGTTGAAAGGGCCACTTCATGAAAAACACAATGCTGATTTATTTAGCACATAATCTCACACACATCCAGAAATTCTAAACAGCTTAGCACACATTCATTTAGTTTGACGAGTTATTGAGAGTTAAATGAGTCTGAATATGACCACCGGTGATGTCGAAAATGATGTTGGTGAAAAGAAATTCGATTAGATTCCATACAAACAGTACTGTATTTGTAAATCTGGTATGTCATAAATGTATAGATGTAGCAGTACTGTCTATCTGTATGTCATGTATGTCATATATGTTATGGTGAATTGAAAATGGGGGACCCTGATGTAAACAAGATGAAAGTCTTTCTCTGGTCTGCATCCCCTTAACAATTGTGTGTATTGAGCTGTACTGTACTGTACCCATTCTGCAATCTGTTAATACATTTTTCAATCAATCAATCAATTAATTCAAATAGCAACCTTGTCCTATAGGGACTGCTACCTTATAATTTCATTGAGCTGTAATTAACACAAGGATTCAATGTCCCTGATGACACTGGTGGCCATGTTCAAACTCATTTACTCTCAGTAACTGTCAAACTAAATAAACGTGTGCAAAACTGTTTAGAGTTTTTGGATGTGTGTGAGATTATGTGCTGAAGTGCACCCCGATATTTCAACCTGCTTTCATTGTCCCTGTTCTTAACTCGTGTACACGCCAACGCACGCGTATATATCAATCAATCCAAAGACTCGGTGTCCAGTAGAGTGTTATGTTGTAAAAAGTATTTAAATTAAATTAACGGGTATATTTATGTTGTTTATCCAACGATGTCTATTATTGGACTGAATTACATATTTAATATTTTTTTGTGATAAACAGAGGAAGTAACAAACTGACAGTCCTAAACAGAGTTTTACAGATTTTTTTTTTTGCAGGAAGGTGGAGTGGAAGGGCGCGTTATTTGTGTTTATATTCTTTATAATATAAAGAATAATATTATTTAGTTATTTATGCAACATTTATTTTTTTATTTTTGTTAAAGGTGCTATAGATAAAATTTTACATAAAGTAATAATTTAAAAAAGAATATAATCAAGAGAGCTTTTAGAAAGGTGCGGAATAAAAGTATTGCCTTTCCCCCCCGAAAGATATTCATGCAAAATGTTGGCGGGTCCAAAATGAATGTTGTTTACATATATGTACATACATATATACATATATGCATGTATCCCCTCCCTATTCCTCATTTCCCCACGTGGAATGCACCTGATTGGATAAATTACATGCTGGTGCTCTAGTGCGACATCTAGTGGCTGAATGTTATCTATAGCACCTTTAATGTCTAGTATCAGTCAACGGGAAATATATCACCAATTATTGATCAAACCAGTATAATTGTGAACATTTGTGGAAAATCTCTCCGTAATACAGATAGAAAGTGTTCTGGATGATACAAAAGTTATGCAGCATGAGCCTTTCTGTCCTGTCTGCTCCTGATATTCATATCTGTAAATGGTTTACTGGGAACATTATCAAGATCTCACACTCCTGACACAGAAAGCAAAGCCTGGAACGATGCAAAATTCTGCCTTTTTTTTCTCTCTCTCTCTCTCTGTCTATGTATACATTCTAGATGATGGTTTTCTATGTTGTTCCGTTGCAGTCCTCTCTATAACCAACACAAGTCTCATCAATGTCATAGAGCTATACAGCATAGACACATGCCGCACAACGTCATCGATTCTGATGTGTTTTTTTTTTTTAGAGCTGTGGAATATCTGGGGATATTTGATGTCAAGGTCCTGTTCGGTTGGTTGGTTGGTTGATTGGTCCATTCCATTTCAGTGTAACCACCTTGCTTGCATACACACACACACACACACACACACACACACACACACACACACACACACACACACACACACACACTGCACCATATGGCACCTCTGGTCTTTGTGCCTTCGAGTCACCATGGAGCAACTAGTGCCTTCTCCTTCTCTCATGTTTAGAGCACTTTACTCTTGTTACCATGGTCACCTGGGCCTACACACACACACACACACACACACACACACACACACACACACACACACACACACACACATGTTACAATTGCCATTCAATGCTAGCGAGGACTATAGTTTCTTGTCTTCCAAGTCTCGAACCCACGAGTCGCGCGGTCCGTTGTCCACCAGCATGGTGGCAATCATCTGCAGACTTCAGTTGTTATCTGTACAAGTTGCATTATCATGGTGGCAATCATGCCATCTCGTGTTGGAACAATCCATCAAGAGTCTGATCCCACTTCCTGCTTCCTGCTTCAGTTGTTGCTTCAGGAGAAGTCACAGCGACATATTGCGTCATATTATTGGAGTTTTGCACCTTTACAATTTGGCAGCATTTCCATTGAATTTGCTCCCCAAACACTCCACCAACCAACGCAATCTGAGCATGTGCCACACCGTACCCCCATCTGATCTCCCATTAAAAAAAAACATTCTGTGGAGCAGCTCCAGTTATACCTGATGACATCACAAGTTTGAGTCTGACTTTGGTTTGACAGAATTTTCCACGGCCATGGAAATAACATATTGGAATTCTTACTAGTTTGAGTGTTGTTCCCCCTTTAAGCACTTGGTCCCAAGACGGCAGGAGACATAATGAAAGGAGCTGCCCATCCCACCACACACAGACACACACCCCACCCCACACAGACACACACCCCACCCCACACAGACACACACCCCACCCCACCCCACACAGACACACACCCCACCCCACACAGACACACACCCCACCCCACACAGACACACACCCCACCCCACACAGACACACACCCCACCCCACACAGACACACACCCCACCCCACACAGGCACACACTCCCAGGCCTTCTGATAGCCTACATGTTTTCTTTGTGGCTCTGTCCTGTACGCCCTTCAAAAACCACAGGTCATGAACCCTCAAATCAGAAGTGTATTGGCTTTCAGCCGTTTCATCTGTCGCCAAACAGCTTGTATGTACTGTATGTTTGTGTGTGTGTGTGCATACAGTATATACTGTATGTCTATGTTTTCAGGATTTGGTCTCAAATTAGTGGTGTGTTTGAGAGTTTGGAGTCGACTCTTATGTTATAAATGCCATGTCGTCAGCATTTTCTTTCTTGTGTATCGGAGTGCCTCGTCCATATTGTACGTGTGTCTATTTGATGATTGATTGTGTGTCTGAAGGTGTGTGTGTGTGTTGAAGCGGACACTCTGAACTGTACATGCTCTGCCTTATAGAGAGAGTACGTCCCGTGCCCCGGCGAGACTCTCGTTCAAACAGGCTTCATTTATTTATTTATTTATTCTCAAGATACAACTATCCATACTCACTGGCTATCACCGTGACAACACACTAAACCCTACATGTTTTCCCACCCTCCCGGGACGGAACCCTAAGGTTCTGTTTTTTCTCTCCTTTTGTTCTTTTTTTTATTTGTATTTTCTTTTTTAAACCAGCACACTCCACCAAAAACCCATGAATAATTGACTATATATATATATCGACTGCGTGGGGGAATAGTTTTTGATCCTACAGCGGTCAGGATCCACGGCTCATTCTGTCACATGTTTTCACAATAAAATTCGGCAGAAATTCAAAAAGTCCCGACGCCTCCCGACTGCTGTGTCCGTGTCCATCACTGTCGGCGTTAAAGGGATGTTTCGCTTTAGTAGAACTTGTGTCTGTTTCAGCGGTCTCACCTCTCTAAAGGTCCACAAATAAAGCTATAGCGACCACTGCTGTCCCGGTCATCTGCTGTCTCTACACCACCATTCCTCCCAGGGTGTCAGGCTCCTCATTCACTTCCATGTTGAGGACCATGTCTAAATATCATACTTCTGACATAAAAAACAAACTATACACAGCAATATTATTCTGTGTAATATATGTTTCTGTGTCAAAGGTAGGCTACTTGTTTTTTCGAACTGATGTTCGACTGATCAGTATAGGAACTATTTCTCCCGCTAGAGGTGTATAGTTTGACCAACTGTCAACTTTTCACAGAATATTTAGAATCTTTTTTTCAACAAGGCAGCATACACGTATACAGAGGTAGGACTTGGTCCGCAAAATGAATGCGGAACGAGGAGTCTGACTAAAACTAAAAGTACCCCATCGGTTATAATATTATGTTATAGTCTGTGCAGGGTTTAGTGGTTAAGAGTCATTCACAATTTGTGGTTAAGAGTCAGACAATTCTAACGGTTCTCAAGTTCTGCCGCCATTAGTGGATGCACTTACATAGAGGTAAGACGCTGAAACTTAAGTTCTACTGAAGTGAAATATCCCTTTAGGTTTCTCTGTCAAAATATGTACAGAACACTCCACCCTGTGCTGCAGTAAAAGGTAAGTAAGGGTGTGTGTGTCCGAATTCAGATACCATATTTAGGAACGCACCAATATTGAATTTGCAAATGAATAGATCTGTTCGATTATCATTTGTGTTCTTCAGTTTCAGTTTTTTATTTTTATTTTTTTTAAGGACTACACATTGATAAACATTTCTGTAAATGTGTCAGTTTTAGCCAGCTGGCTAATTCGCAACTGTAGTCCTTTTGGCAAGATGTTATGTGAGACCGACAATACACCTAGAACAGAAGCATTAAAAGTTTGTATTTACAACACAATCCAACATAATAGTAAAACCAATAATAAAATACACAATGAACTGATTAAAAGTGATTACATGTTTGATTGGTTAATAACCAGGTATTGAGTTTCTTTGTAAAGGTGTGGTACTGGTAGCACAGTGTCTTATATAGGATGTTCCAGAACTGAGTGGCTCTGACTGCAAAACAGGACTGACTGAAGGAGCTGGACCTAAACGGCACAGTACAGTCCCCTCTTCTGATTTATTCGTATTTCTTTGTAGAAGATAGAGACGAAAGATCTAGCTGAGTGCAGTGGGTGAAGAAACAATACTGTGAAGTCCTTGAGGTTGTGGGTTCAAGTCCTGCTCTGTGCGTTTGGGTTCAACACAGATCCCAAATACGTCTGTCGATGTGGGGATGGCTGGTTTGAATCCCTCTCAGAGACGGTCTATATAACGAGGAGAGATCCGTAACGCTAAAGATGGCAGCAACAACAAAACTACTTTCTACTAAATAAACATATTCTGAGAAAAAAATTAACTGTGATGTGATTTTATACATGTTATTCCTATGGTTTAAAAGGAATATTTAACTTTAGTCAAACTAAATCAGCAGCTTCTATCTAAAGTTATCTAAGTAAGCTAGTGACCACTACTGTCCCTGTAAACACAACTATTCCTCGCAGGTGTCAGACTCGTCATTCACTTCCATACATTTTGAGGACCAAGTCTAAATATAATACTATAAAGTGAAATATCCCTTTAAGACAGTAAAACATATTTGTGAAAACAAACAACTCCCAAATTAAAAGAAAAACGTGCTGTCATTGGGTATACAGTCTGGAGCTTCTCAATAGACAACTAAAAAGGTGCACTCAGTAGAGCGCAAATCTCCACCGGGCAGCAGTCACCCACTCTTTTTCCTAGTAGCCTACATGTTAGGCGGGGCTTAAGGCCTCTGCATGCTACAGAAACTTCAGAGCAACTGCAACACAACATCGGCGCGATTTCAGCGCGGTTGTTTTAGAGGGTCTTGTAGACTGTGTTGCTTGGACGTTGCGTACATGTCCCCAGAATCTAATCTGAACAACCGTTGCGTTGATATTGCGTAGCAGTGATTGGTTGGTTAGCGAATGGGGGCGGGGCTGTCATAGAATAATATTAGTCCCGCAGAGAATAATATCCTCCATTGTTGACGCTAAATAATCAGCGTCACATCACATAGCTCGCCTTTTTCTGAAAACCCAAGCACATATTGTTCCATAGCATACGCCTTCAGTTGATCATGACAAATCCTCTTACCTTGACGATTAAAAAGCCTCCATAATTTAGTAAATAAAGCTGTAGCCAGCCAGCTAGCATTGGGTCTATTCAAAATGCTATCCACATTAGCTACATAGCTAACCAAGTAAATACAATGGTATCCGTCCTGAGGTAACGTTAAATACAACGTTTGCTAGTCGAAATGACTGGACACACACAGGGACAAGTTAAACATCAATCAATTAATTTATTCCAATAGGTAGTTTGAGCTGCATGTGAGCCGAGGTACTCTCCATTGGAAACTAATGATGTTACGGTAACGTTAGCTCAAAAAGCACAGAAAGTTAAGCTGCTAGCAACAGACACTATAACACTTCCGGTCGGGGGTTTTCAAAATAAAAGAGCGACGTCTAAAATCACCGGAAATACGTTTATTTTGTACATTATCTAAAGTTAACACGAACCTAAACTAACTTTAGTTAAACTAACTTTGCGCGTCGATGTTGCAGAAGCATAAAGGCAGAGTGTCTAAAACACCGTTGCTTTGTCGATGTTGTGTTGCAGTTGCTTTGAAGTTTCTGTAGCATGCAGAGGCCTTTAAACATAGACCAATAAAAGCAGATCTCCCTGCAGTATTCTTATTACACTAGCACACTATTACACATTATCACACTATTACATACTATTACACTATTACATACTATTACACTAGCACACTGTACACTAGTAAACTATTACAGGAAGCTATCTGGCTGCAAGTTAGCCAAGCTTAGCTCAAATGAATGAAAGCGGATACGGACCACTAGCGTAGCTGTTGGCCAAAAACACCTCTCCCTGAGTTTCAAGCTAAGCTAGTGCTCCGTATCCTCTTCCATTCATTTGTGCTAAGCTAGGCTAGCTTGCAGCCAGATAGCTTTCTACTGAACGGACACAGAGAGGAAATTGATATCTATCTTCTTGTCCGACTCTGGGGAAGACGGTAAGCACGTTTCTAATTGACCATCTTTAGATTATAAAGTTTTGGGGGAAACATTTCCTCTGAAAACTTATAACAGAGTTATATAGTTTCGTTTTGAGGTTACTCAATCAAGGTACAGGCCTAGGACTAAGGACTAGGTTTGTGACAGTTAACAAATCCACATCTGCAATGTAGGCCTGTCTGTAGAAGTTGAGCCAGCCACAGCTGCCTCTCTCGTAACCACCCCTGTACACCACATCTGGAAGACCAGGATGGGACAAGATCCCCTCCCTCACCCATTCCACTGCAGGGATTAGTATCGTGTGCTATCAGGGCAGAGAGGGATTCAAACCAGCCATCCCACATCAGCAGACGTATTTGGGATCCGTGTTGACGAACCATCACACCACTGGGTTCCCTTCATACTGGAGGATCTTCTCCCAGAGCTTTTAAGTCTCTCCCCAAGATGTGCTACAGAGGTTAAGAGCAGATGTGGGACTTGAACCCTTAATCCCAGGAGCCGAGGGGAGCTGCTTAATCGCCTGCACCACTGTGACGGTTGCCTCCTAAAGTCCTTTTCAGATCAGAGAGGTTTTCAATCTCACCTCTGGATGCAGCTGAGCTTTCTGGAGGCCAGACCCCGAGTCATTGTATCAAATAAACTTTGAGACCGGAAGGCTGTATTCATTCCTCCTCTTCTCTAAACATACTGTACATGGAGGACAGACAGAGTAAGACTGGAGTTACTAACCTTTATAAGTGAGCCACTGCATCCTACAGTTTCTGTTCATGTTTTTAGAGGTTTTCAAACACAGCATTTCATTTTTTTTTTTTACTAGAACTAATGTAATGTCAAAACTCAATCTCTGTATTTACAGTTTCTCTAATACAGGACATTCTTAACACTAAAGTAAACTAGAACATGTTTCTCTGTAATACAGGATATTTATTAACACTAAACTAAACTAGAGCATGTGTCTCTATAATACAGGACATTCTTAACTGTAAATTGATGTAACAATAATTACATCATTAATGATAATCTTTGGTGCTGGCCCCCCCCCTCATAGATTCCTATATTTCATGGAGTTTGTGTGTATGTATAATCAATCTATTGAACCATATAGGCAGCACATCCATAGTACCATTAATTTGACTCACTTTCCTCCAACATAAGTGTTGTGAAGGGCCAGATTAAACCGAATATATATATTTATTTATATATATATATTTAATTGTATTTGTATATTCTCTAATATTCCCTGATATCCCTTGTATATTCCTTGTACAATATGCATTGAATATCCATTCTAGCCTACTGAACATCCCATAATAGTCTCCATTCTACTATTGGTCGAGACCTTGGCGCCAGGCTGCCATACCCCTCAGACCCAGTTCAAACGTACCGCTCCACATGTACGAACAAGTCCTAGTTCCGCGTAGGAATCTGGCTACCGCACCACTAATGGGACTATTTGTTCATAGTGCGTATATATACTGCGCTACTAAAGTAGGACTTTCTTTTCAGTCCAGTTTCTTACCCTCCAATAGAGTCACAGACGTAAAGCCTCCCCGCGACGCCACGTGTGGGAGTAAGGCCAAGTTCGCCTACCATCGGTATTGAGACATCGTGTATATTAATATTTGAATAGTCATATTTGGCACTATATCGTCGAGTTGGACGTAGTCTATTAAGCTAATAATAGTCTGTTAATATATAGTGCTTCGTGCGGTGAGAATACTACCGTAGTCAGTACCCCATCGTTTCGGGCAGAGAACTGGCTGCTTACCCAGGGTGGTTGACCCCATGTGAAGCTGCACCCGAGGAGCCCCAGAGCCGACGAGCGAGTGGACCTGTATACCGGATTATTCTACCGACGACAGCCCCGCCTTCCCAGGCACGGATTATGCTTTGTATACTTTGATTATTCCATGGATAAAGACCCCCGACACTGCCGTGTGTTGGAACCCCCCCCCCTGGAGAGGACGCAAGGTGAGGAGACGCTCTGCAAGACGAGGTCGCTTCACGCCTCTCCCCCGTGGACCGGAGAGAGCCGGCCCACAAAGAGTCCACCTGCTTTCATCTGTGGTCCAAGGATCGCCGGCGCATTGAACGGCACTACAGTGGGTTCACCTGGGATACCCTTGGCCGGACGAGGCAGCCGGATTCTACCCCCCCCCCCCCTCCTACTCCTGTCGGCTTACAAGCGACCGGATTAACCCCCCCTTAGTGTATCTAGTATATAATCATTAAAGTATCATTGCTGTTATTCCTTAACTATTCCAGGTCGTATATTTACCACCTGCGCCATCAGAGATTGGACATTCTCTATTGATATACCGACGAATACTCTTTGCCATAAAAGTGCATACTATTTCAATTCATAAATGTAATTAAGTGATTAAGTGCTTGCTCTACACACCATTGCTGTGTAGTAATAAACGCATACTTCGACTTCGTACATTTGTGTTGGATCCGTTTCATCTACGTGAGAGTGTTTATGATAATATATTTATGCCGTGTACTGGGTGGCCGAATATTAAGTACAAAGGTAGTGGTAGTAAGTATCATATCTAGTAATACAGTCAGGGAATTGTACCCCTCAGTTACAATTGGTCCTTCGAGCCGGATGGTAATTAGTGTAATATTAATATAGTGTTATTAATATTGAAATGGCCTATGATGAACACTCCACGAAACGATCCTCCTAACCAACGCCCGCAGCGCGAACGACGGCTCCCTCAGTACTTAGAGGCTTACGCTGTCAGTCAACAACCTAGTCTTCTACTAACAGTAAACGCGGTAAAACTAGAAAGTAAAAGTATGTCTAACCCCAACGCCCAGACTACCCCGACCATAGAGGCCCCTACGGGCTCTAATGTAACTGACCAAGTTCACGGTGGGGACCAGTGGGAACCAGACATGACTTCACACCCCGCCAGTACTGAAGAAGTAGTCCCCGATGAGTCCCGGGAGGAATACAACGCTACCGAGAGAGAACTCGGCACGGAAGAAGACGGGGAGAGCACCGTGGAGATAGAGCTCCAAGGCTCCGCAAGGAGTACCCCGAGGGAAGGCTCCCCTATACAACCGCCTTCTCCCAGCGAGGCAGAGAGGACCCTACAGCAGGCCTTCCTCATCAGCCTGAACGCCGCTGCTGAACGCGACCGACTGCAGATCCAGCAGCGAAGCGAACACGAGCAGATACGTCTAGAAATAAGACGCATTCAGATGGAAGAGAATGTGGCCCGAGAACGAGCCGGTGCTCAACGGGACGCAGCGCGCGACAGACAGCAGTCGCAACTAATAGAACAGCTGATCAGATGGACAACACCCTCTCCCTCCGCCAGAGGCTCCAGGAACTCGTCTAGACACACCTCCAGGGCGGCATCCCCTAGCCGAGTAAACAACCCTGAACTTGACCAACAGACGAGGTCTATACCCCCCACAGACCACCTCCCCCCACCGGTCCAAGCGAGACCTAGCAACCGGGAAGGAGCAGCATATCCTGTGGAGAGGCTAAACCAGAGACTACAAGCACTGGATGACCTAACTGAAGACGAAGAGGAAGAGGAGGAGAACCACGCCCGAAGACAGCACAGTACTCTACCGGACCAGGAGGTCCGGTACAGCCCAGGCTATACTCCCGCGGAGCTGCGCTACAGACCCCCGACTCTATACACGGGTGAGCACGACGCACGACCCGCACCGAGGAACAGCACCTGGACAAGCGGGCCATGGTACACTGCCGGTACCAGCCCATACCAAGGAGCGGGAGGAGACCCGCCTGGGAGGCCTCTCCCCCAACGCTCGCCGATGTATCCACAGTCAGCGTCATACATTGGCACGCCTATGGTACCCGACTTCACCCAAGAGAACCGGGCCCAGTATACAGAACTCCGCATGTGTTTGGAGACCATGTTGGTGGATGTATTGGATGAACGCCACAAATACGCCATCCTACTGAAGCACTTAAAGGTGCCCCGCGCACATAATATAGCGCTCGCCTACGCGACTTCCACCACCCCATACACAGCAGCGCTGGTAGCATTGGACCAGAGGTATGGGCGCATATGGGATTACGTGATCCAGGAGATCCGACACATCGACCGCTTACCCCCAGCAATAGACAATCGAGCACTGGACGACCTGTCCATCAGAGTGCAGTCCCTGGTAGGGATGTTGGGAGCGCAAAGAGAGAAGGGGAGGCATGAACTTTACGCCAACTCAAATGTGGAAAGGATTCTGGAGAAGCTGCCGCCCGCTCGTCAGGAGCGCTTTAGGCGGCAGAGGGACCACAGAGACCCGAATGGCCCCGAACCGAACCTCCTCGATCTAGCAGACTTCCTGGCGAGAGAAGTCAGCAGCCTACGGCTAGATACATTCGGACGGAGCACCCCTGGCTCCAGAGAAGGAACCAGACGACTAAATGATGGAAGAAGATCGGTGACTGTGATGCACCAATCGGAGTCAGTACCGAGCAGCAGGAGCCACAGTACCCCCTCCAGAACGGAGAAGTGGAAGATAGTGTGCCCCTACTGTGAGAAAGAACACTGGCTAGCGCAATGTGACTCCTTCCCCAAGCTGAACGCGGAGGAAGCAGGTCAATGGATAAAGTCCAACAAGCGCTGTTTTCGCTGTGCGCGCTCACACATGGCAGCCGAATGCCGCTTAAAGAAAAGGTGCACCAAGTGCGATGGAGCCCATCTGGACATACTTCACGACAGTAACAGACGGCGCCCTTCACCTGCACCATCCAGCCGCAAAGCGAGCGTCATGTACATCGATCCCGCCAGCAGCAGTGGAGCCCGAGTACTCCTAAAAGTAGTGCGTGTGACACTAAGCTACCAGAATAAAGTCCTGGACACTTACGCCGTCCTCGATGACGGGTCAGAGAAGACCCTGCTGCTCGCCTCCGCTGCGGCCCAGCTAGGGCTGCGGGGAAGCGAAACCCAAATGACAATTCGGACAATAAGACGAGATTTGAAGACGATAAAGGGCGAGAATGTCTC
Source organism: Notolepis coatsorum (assembly GCF_963971535.1). Taxonomy (NCBI): domain Eukaryota; kingdom Metazoa; phylum Chordata; class Actinopteri; order Aulopiformes; family Paralepididae; genus Notolepis; species Notolepis coatsorum. The sequence continues at coordinate 4,428,089 of NC_140179.1, read as the reverse complement.
ATTCTCTATCGCAGCAAGCGGCCAGCCTGAGCGACGGTACCAGATTACAGACGCTTTCACCAGCCAAGAAATAGGACTGTCGCGGTACACATACCCCGTCGCCAAGCTGATGGAGAAATATGCACATCTGCGCAAGTTACCGATCCCGCTCATAGACAATGCTATGCCGACCCTGTTGATAGGCTCCGACCATGCAGACCTCATTGTCCCGATAGACCGGGTTCATACCGGACCCCGAGGCTGTCCTGCAGCAGTCGAGACCCGTTTGGGATGGACTCTCCAAGGCCCGCTCGCCAAATCTCTCAACCGAAGTACAGCCACTAGATGTCTCCACTCCCGAGTCACAGAGGGAGAAACCGCACTCCTGCAACACGTAGAGCGGCTATGGACCTTGGAACAAATGCCCTTTAAGAACGGAAAGAAAGACATTCGCTCTAAAGATGACATTTACGCCATTCACCTCCTCGAGACAGGGACCAAGAGAGTCCCGGTCAACGGCGTGTTGAGATACGCCACGCCACTCCTGCGGCGAGAAGGAATGCCTACTTTCCACGCCAAGACAGACGCCACAGAACGGTACCTGCTGAACACGGAGCGGCGCTTAGCCAAGAACCCCGCCCAAGAGAGTGTATACCGCGCTGAGATTGAGAAGCTCATCACAGCGGGACACGTCACAAAGATGGACATTAAAGAGGCTGACCAGACCACTGAATCGTGGTACGTGCCCCACCACAAGGTCCATCACAACGGTAAAGACCGCATAGTATTTAACTGCAGCTACCAGATCGGATCCCAAAATCTAAATAAAGAGTTACTGCCCGGTCCCATACTCGGCCCCTCCCTACTCGGCGTTCTACTCCGCTTCCGCCAGGAAAAGGTGGCCATCAGCGGGGACATTAAAGGAATGTTCCTGCAGGTGAGATTAGTAGAGGCGGACAAGCCCCTGTTACGGTTCCTATGGAGAGAGAAGCCAGGAGATGAGCACCCAGCCATCTACCAATGGGAAGTCCTCCCCTTCGGAACGACGTGCAGCCCCTGCTGTGCTACATTTGCACTACAGAAACATGTAGCAGAGGACCCAGCAGCGGACGGAGAGGTCCGACACAGCGTAAAGAACAGCTTCTACGTAGACAACTGTCTACAAAGCCTTTCAACCCAAGAAGAAGCCGAGGCTCTCCTGATTAAACTCCGCGCCTCATTGATCAAAGGCGGCTTTGATCTCAGGCAGTGGGCCAGCAGCGATCCGCAAGTACTGCGCAGCCTCTCCTCCGAGGACAAGGCAGCCAGCAGCGAGACCTGGATGGCTACAATCCCGGGAGAAGCCCAGGAGATGACCCTGGGATTGGTGTGGCGATTCAAAACAGATTCGCTTCACTACAGACACAAGCCCCTGACTACGGAGCAGGGAAGGCCGGCGGCGGCGCCGACCACCAGACGGAGTGTGCACACAACACTCGCCCGACAATATGACCCGCTAGGATGTATTCTACCGTACACCACCAGGGCAAAAATGATTGTACGAGCATTGTGGGACAAGGACCAGGGCTGGGACGACCCCATTCCCGCACACCTTGCATCCACCTGGAGAGAGTGGGAGATGGAGCTCCACTCACTCCCAGGCGTTAATATGCGCCGAAGCTACTTCCCACCCACGGTGAGGCCAGAGACATGTAAAATGGACTTACACGTCTTCAGTGACGCCTCAGAGGTCGCATACGGATCAGTAGCCTACTTGCGGGCCCAAGACCAGGGGGGAGAGATCTACACAGCATTTGTCCTCGCCCGCTCGAGAATAGCCCCACGCAAGCAACAATCTATCCCACGTCTAGAGCTCTGCGCAGCCCTAGCCGGAGCGCACCTAGCCACGCTCATCCAACGTGAGCTCACCATACCGGTGTCTAGAACAATCCTGTGGTCAGATTCCACGACGGTACTCGCCTGGATCAAATCGGACTCATGCAAGTACAAAGTCTTCGTGGGAGTCAGAGTCACCGAGATTCAAGACTTAACCGAAGAGTTAACCGGAGAAACAGAGTGGCGCTACGTTGATACAAAACAGAACCCAGCTGACGTCATCACCCGGGGGATGCCCCTGGATGACCTCACCCGTCGCAATGTCTACAGTGACGGCCCCGCATTCCTAAGACTCCCGGAAGGACAGTGGCCCATGCCTATCCCGAGGGAAGCAAGTCCAGAGGAGGTGGAAAATAAGAAGTCTGTGTTCTGTGGATTGAGCACCGTAGCCTCCACCGACCCTAACATAGACGATTGCACGTCCATAGAGAGTGCACAACAAAGAACATTCCTGCGGTACCACCCGGAGTGCAAGTCCCCCGCTGATATGTCAGCAGCTAACTACGAGGAAGCAGAATTGCTTCTACTGCAGCGAGCCCAGAGAGACTCGTTCCCCGATGAATTGGCCTGTCTACAGGGAGGAAAGCCCGTCCCATCCGACAGCAGATTAATTCATCTGGCCCCCGAGAGCGACGCTCATACCCTCATCAGAGTGGGTGGTCGCCTACGCAGAGCCCCCAATCTACCGGATGACATTAAATACCCGATCATATTGAACAGCCGACACAAGGTCACAGAGCTGATTATAAAGAAATACGATGAGGATGTACATCACGCAGGAGCAGAAAGAGTCTTCGCGGAAATCAGACGTCGTTACTGGATCCTACAAGGAAGAGAGGCGGTACGACGCTTCCAGCGAACATGTCTAGACTGCCGCAAGTGGCGCGCGCAGCCCAACATACCAAGGATGGCTGACCTTCCTCCATGTCGCCTCCGAATCGGTGACAAGCCATTCCACTCAACGGGTATGGACTGCTTTGGCCCGCTGCACATAAAGAAAGGAAGAGGAACCGAGAAGCGGTGGGGTATTGTATTCAAATGCATGACCACCAGAGCGATACACATCGAGCTTCTCCCGACCATGAGCACAGACTCATTCCTTATGGCCTTCCGTAGATTCACATCACGGAAAGGAAGACCGTCTACCCTATTGTCCGATCATGGGACAAACTTCAAAGGCGGCGAAAGAGAGCTGAGAGAGAGCTTCCAAGCTATGGGCCCAGAACTTAAGACCCACCTCGCTCCAGCACAGGTTGATTTCCAATTCAACCCCCCAAACGCACCCCACTTCGGTGGCACTTGGGAACGAGAAGTGCGCTCCATAAAGACAGCCCTGTACGCAGTACTTGGGGCCCAGACTGTGGCGGAAGAAGTCCTAATGACAGTCCTCACGGAGATTGAGGGAGTACTTAACTCGAAGCCCCTCGGATATGTCTCCAGTGATGTGGCGGATATCGACCCAGTTACCCCCAACACACTCCTGATGGGGCGGCTAGATCCTGCACTACCCCAGACAATGTACCGGCCTGAAGAAGCGAACGGCCGACGAATGTGGAGGTACAGCCAAGTATTAGCCGACAAGTTTTGGAGCAGTTTCCTACTGCACTACCTACCGTCTCTACAGACCCGCCAGAAGTGGGTAAAGGAGAGAGACAATTTGACAGAAGGAACAGTCGTCATGATTATTGATCAATCACTGCCCAGAGCTATGTGGCCGGCCGGCCGCGTAAGCAAAGTGATCGCCGGTGCCGACGGCAAGGTCCGAGCAGCTGAAGTGCTCGTCCAGGGTCGCACTTACACCCGTCCCGTGGCGAGGCTCATAGAACTGCCTCGACTCCCAGACACAATCGATGATGACCATGACCCTACAACCCTATGACTTTGTGAAGTTGACTGACCCCTACAGCAAACCCTTATGTGTAAATAGACAACGCGATTAATCTGTCTCTGTTTAACTGATTAGGTCTGGGACCTATTCAGGGGGTGGCTGTTGTGAAGGGCCAGATTAAACCGAATATATATATTTATTTATATATATATATTTAATTGTATTTGTATATTCTCTAATATTCCCTGATATCCCTTGTATATTCCTTGTACAATATGCATTGAATATCCATTCTAGCCTACTGAACATCCCATAATAGTCTCCATTCTACTATTGGTCGAGACCTTGGCGCCAGGCTGCCATACCCCTCAGACCCAGTTCAAACGTACCGCTCCACATGTACGAACAAGTCCTAGTTCCGCGTAGGAATCTGGCTACCGCACCACTAATGGGACTATTTGTTCATAGTGCGTATATATACTGCGCTACTAAAGTAGGACTTTCTTTTCAGTCCAGTTTCTTACCCTCCAATAGAGTCACAGACGTAAAGCCTCCCCGCGACGCCACGTGTGGGAGTAAGGCCAAGTTCGCCTACCATCGGTATTGAGACATCGTGTATATTAATATTTGAATAGTCATATTTGGCACTATATCGTCGAGTTGGACGTAGTCTATTAAGCTAATAATAGTCTGTTAATATATAGTGCTTCGTGCGGTGAGAATACTACCGTAGTCAGTACCCCATCGTTTCGGGCAGAGAACTGGCTGCTTACCCAGGGTGGTTGACCCCATGTGAAGCTGCACCCGAGGAGCCCCAGAGCCGACGAGCGAGTGGACCTGTATACCGGATTATTCTACCGACGACAGCCCGCCTTCCCAGGCACGGATTATGCTTTGTATACTTTGATTATTCCATGGATAAAGACCCCCGACACTGCCGTGTGTTGGAACCCCCCCCCCTGGAGAGGACGCAAGGTGAGGAGACGCTCTGCAAGACGAGGTCGCTTCACGCCTCTCCCCCGTGGACCGGAGAGAGCCGGCCCACAAAGAGTCCACCTGCTTTCATCTGTGGTCCAAGGATCGCCGGCGCATTGAACGGCACTACAGTGGGTTCACCTGGGATACCCTTGGCCGGACGAGGCAGCCGGATTCTACCCCCCCCCCCCTCCTACTCCTGTCGGCTTACAAGCGACCGGATTAACCCCCCCTTAGTGTATCTAGTATATAATCATTAAAGTATCATTGCTGTTATTCCTTAACTATTCCAGGTCGTATATTTACCACCTGTGCCATCAGAGATTGGACATTCTCTATTGATATACCGACGAATACTCTTTGCCATAAAAGTGCATACTATTTCAATTCATAAATGTAATTAAGTGATTAAGTGCTTGCTCTACACACCATTGCTGTGTAGTAATAAACGCATACTTCGACTTCGTACATTTGTGTTGGATCCGTTTCATCTACGTGAGAGTGTTTATGATAATATATTTATGCCGTGTACTGGGTGGCCGAATATTAAGTACAAAGGTAGTGGTAGTAAGTATCATATCTAGTAATACAGTCAGGGAATTGTACCCCTCAGTTACAATAAGGATGGAGTGACATATCATTTATGAATCACCTACAGCTGACAAGATATCACCCTGCGATCAAAGTGGCCCAAATCTGATCATTTTGCTCATATGTGACTCAGATCAGTAACAGTGAGAACAGCACAAATCACATGGAATCGGATCTTTTCTATTCAGATTTGGGCCACTTTCATATGTGGTCCTAAATCAGATACAGGTCTGATTTTTGCGGCACGGTGGTGTAGTGGTTAACACTGTCTCCTCACAGCAAGAAGGTCCTGGGTTTGATTCCTCCTTGGGGACCAGGTTGCCAGGTACCCAGGTGGGGTCTCTCCCGGGTCTTTCTGTGTGGAGTTTGCATGTTCTCCCCGTGGTCGCAAGGGTCGCATGGAAAAACATGCAGAACAGATCGATACCGCTGACGAAGACGGACAGGAACACTTCGATTGGTCCCCGGGCGCGTCCCCACGCCACAGCCCGTGTCTGCTCCCGGCTGCCCTTGGGGGGAAGGACGACTGATTGATTGATTGATTGATTGAAAACGTTATTAACGGATTGCAGAATGGGTACAGTACAGTACAGCTCAATACATACAATTGTTAAGGGGATGCAGACCAGAGAAAGACTTTCGTCTTGTTTACATCAGGGTCCCCCATTTTCAATTCATCGTAACATATATGACATACATGACATACAGATAGACAGTACTGCTACATCTATACATTTATGACATACCAGATTTGCAAATACAGTACAAATACAGTACAACGGGATGGGTCAAGCGCAGAGAGGACATTTCAACAGTGACCAGTGTGTGTGTTTGTGTCCTATGTGTCACCCATCTTGCATGTGTGTGTTGTGTACGCTGCATGACAATGTAGCAATGTGCTACAAATAAAGACTTCTTCAAAGTCCAGTTTTATTCATTCATTAATCTCTTTGCAATGCGACCTCAAGTCTTAATAATCATGTCGGAATTCACGCAACTTTTACATCACTCTAGATTGACATTCATCACAATTCTGCGCTAGCAGGAGTTTACCTTATAAGTACCGGTATTTGGGGTGATACTTCTGTACAAGCAAAACTTGAGGGAGACATATCATAACCACTCTGGGCTAGATCCACAAAGAATGGATTGCACGGTGCTAATTGCACCCTTACTTACAATTCATTATGAATTGAAAATGGGGGACCCTGATGTAAACAAGACGAAAGTCTTTCTCTGGTCTGCATCCCCTTAACAATTGTGTGTATTGAGCCGTACTGTATTGTACCCATTCTGCAATCTGTTAATAAAATGTTCATTCAATCAATCACATAAAGCATATTGAAAGAGAAACTGTCTCTCTTTCACCTCCTCCTCGCCCCCATTATCATCTGCTCACAAACTAGCTGGCCTCCACTGCACATCAACCTATAAATTAAACCATAAACTATGATGTCAGTGTCCTCCATGTTTACGTCCATCTTAATTATTGTTAATTATTTTGCGCATGAGGGTCAGTCCAGGAGCGTGATCAGTTCACACTGGAATCTGATGACCACACCTGTTCATTCCAAGCTACTAGAACTCCAGCCTCTGAGATTGGATCTGCACACCGCCATGCCTGTCCCTCTGTGAAGGCTCAGAGTCTCTCTCTCCCTCTCTCTCTCTCATTATGCTGATGTTGAGTTCTGTGCAGTGGTTCTTTTCAAGTGGGCTGCTTTGAAGAAATGGCCATGGGTCTATAAAAAAGCAACAGAGCCCGACCGCCAGCTCCCCGGAAAACACCACAAACCTGCCTCTCATTAATAAAAAAGAGAACGGGGCACACTCTACCATTACCTTCAGAAACAAGACATTAAAGATCCACTAGTTCAACAGAGACTTTATCAAAGTGACATTAAAGATCCAATGGGCTTCCTGACCACTAGTTGAACTGAAAACAGATACTTTATCAAAGTGACATTAAAGATCCAGTGGGCTTCCTGACCACTAGTTGAACTGAACAGATACTTTATCAAAGTGACATTAAAGATCCAGTGGGCTTCCTGACCACTAGTTGAACTGAAAGTGAACAGACACAAATCAAAGTGATGAAGAAGATAAGGTAATAAGAAATTATTATACAGAATACATGCTGATAATTACATTATCTTCTTCTTCACTTTGATACAGTCTGTACAGTATGTATCATAGCAGAATATATCATGACTGTATCATAGTAGAATATATCATGAATGTATCATAGCAGAATGTATCATAGTAGAATATATCATGAATGTATCATAGCAGAATATATCATGACTGTATCATAGTAGAATACATCATGAATGTATCATAGTAGAATATATCATGAATGTATCATAGCAGAATGTATCATGACTGTATCATAGTAGAATACATCATGAATGTATCATAGTAGAATATATCATGAATGTATCATAGTAGAATATCTCGTTCGACATCTGCTGCGCGTGCCAATGCATTGGTGCCAATGGCCATTTTGGATAAACATACCTATACATGCATTAGAAAAATGTGTAAAACACTCATTTTCTGTAGTATTGTTATCAACCTTGGACCTGTAGATAAGACTTCAGGCAATGGATCCATTGTGTTTTCCAGCTAATAGCTCTCAGCTGGAACCTGTAAGAGCTGGATCAGTAGGATCACTGTTATAGCAACTGGTGATAGGGAGCAGCGAAATGGACATTTATTTATATGAAAATGTTTGAGATTACTACTTTAAATAATTAAAACCATGATATCGATGGTACATTTTCATATTTTTTTTTAAAAAAAAGATGGAAATAGCGTGCTACTTTTGTGTAAAGGAAGGTAGAGAATCTACAGTATCAGCAGAGGCCCAAACTGGTTCACTTTCAAAGTCTATGGGTTTTGGAAGGTAGCCTACACTGTGATGAACAGCCTGCAGAAACTAACGGTGGCAACATCTTTTATCGTGGACTGTGTCTTTTTCACACTGCAATTCAATTTGTGTTAGCAAGAGGTCTCTTTGTAACTTCACAAAGTCTTAACCCAAAAAAGGCACTGTGGAGGACAAGGATGATGTGGCTTTTTCTTTTGTAAAGTGCAAGGCTTAAAGGAACACTCCACCCCAAAAAAATCAAGCTGATCAACTACGCTCATAATCTCACACATATTGCAAAACTATAGTCTTGTATAGGGATGGGTCATAAAACAGAATAATCGTTTGGATCAAAGTTGATTTTTTTTTTTTTTGTGATTCTTTTCATTTTCAAACATGAAACACAGTTCACAACATAATAACAATAATACAATCCATACAACAATAATAATACATAAAAAGACACCAAAAACATCGACTCAACACTACAATGACTTGTACAGATTCTACAATTAACACCCTAAGCCCCTCCCTCACCACCCATCACAGCCACGATCCCCAACCCTCGAGAGCCCCAAGTCCGGTACCCCGGCGAGTCAGAGCATCATGCCTCTTTAACACCCCGACCCGCCGAGGGCCCGAACCAAGGGCCCCCCCCCACCCCTAGCCCGTGACACTCCGACACAATCAAAAGGGGCCCAGAACACAAACATAATGGGTTTCCTGAGCCCCCTCCATCTACAGGCCCGGCAGCCACGAACCCCGCCCCCGGGGGATCCGCAGTTCGCCGCCCCCACGAGCCAAAGCATCACGCCTCTTTAATGCCTCGACCCACAGAGACCCAGAACCACGGACCCCCCCCCCCCCCCCCAGTCCGAGCCCACAACCACCAGACCCACATCTAAAGGGGGCCCAGAATATATACATAATTAAAAATACAATAAAAAAGAAAAAACAAGTGGACAATGGTCCTCAAAATATCAAAATAGCCTAATTTTACGCATTATACATGATGACGATACAGAAAATTACAGACCCATTTGAAATGTATGGCAAAAATAGCATTTATTGTCAGTATTTTAGAGACCCCCCCAAAAATTCACAAATCATGTTTTCAGGGGAGCTGATGTCTCATCTAGGGGAGCCATGGCTCCCTCAGCTCCGCCATGGTTCGCACCCTGCTGCCCCTAACGCTTCATTGGGTTGAAGTTACCTGGATATTCATTGCTACTAGTTGGTGCTATACTGTGTTGAGAGGCCGAAACACTCTACCGATTCAGCGAGTGAATGTTATCAATTCTATTAATTAGATTCAAATGAATCGTACAGCACAACGAAAATAAATGTTGTCCGATATTATCGGCCGACCGATATTATCGGCCGATATCGGCAGTAAAATGTGATATCGGAAAATATCGGTATCGAAAAAAAAAAAAAAAAAATCTTTCTTTTTTTACATTTATTTAACCTTTATTTACCCAGGCAAGCAAGTAAGAACCAAGTTCAAGTTCAAGTTCAAGTTCTTTAATAGTTGTCATACAGAAGTACAGAATACTTTCATACAAAATGCTTCTTACTGTTACGCTCCAGAGACTGTGCTAGACAAGATAGTATCAAATAACATAATAACATAATATAGCATGAATTTAGAAGAAGAAAATGAGGTCACAGTGTTCGGTATAGACATATGTACAATGTTCTGAGTTACCATATAATATACAATACACAATACTATGCAGTGTACTAATGTACAGTACTATCTAGTGCAAAGCAGAAATGGGATGAGGTACAATTTTAGGTACAATTTACAGTAAGGTGTACGAGTTGTAGTGCAATCCTTCATCCATAAATATAAAGTGTGGGGAGTGGGTGCTACAGTGTGTTTGTTTAAAGTGGGTGTGTGCTATAAGTGTGTGGAGTGGGTGCTACAGTGTGTTTGTTTAAAGTGAGTGTGTGCGTGTGGATGTGTGTGCTATGTGCGTTTGGTGGTTGTTGTTGTGTAGTGTTCATTCATTGTTCGTTTAGCAGCCTGATGGCCTGGGGATAGAAGCTTCTTCTGAGTATTTCTGTGCTCGCCTTGAGACTCCTGTATCGCTTGCCTGACCGCAGCAGTTCAAAGAGGCAGTTGTTCGGGTGACTGGAGTCTTTAATGATTCTCTTAGCCTTGCCCTTGCAACGCTTGTAGTAAATGTTCTGGAGGGTGGGGAGCCCCCCTCCAATTGTGCGTTCGGCTGAACGTGTCACTCTTTGTAGTCTGCTTTGGTCTTGTGCAGTGCTATTCCCAAACCAGGAGGTGATGTCTTATGTCTTATTTTATTTATTGTCAAAAGTATGCATGTTGGTTTAATTCAACAACAAGAGATATGTAATGTTAATTTTTACTTTTTTAATTATCATATTTTGCACAGATAATGCTTACATTTAGAAAGCCTTTTGAATGCATCCAGTGAAACTATTAATTACCTGAAATTATTCAGTTTTTTTGGGGGGAAACCCTGCATATATCGGTATCGGTTGATATCGGTATCGGTATCGGTATCGAAATTAAGAGTTGGACAATATCGGAATATCGGTATCGGTAAAAAAGCCAATATCGAGCATCCCTATATATATATATATATATATATATATATATATATATATATATATATATATATATATATATATATATATATATATATATATATATATATATATATATAAATAAATAAAACAAAGTTACTGAATAAATATGCTAATCTGATGTATGCACAGTATTATTATGTACAGTGATATTTACTTAAGGTGAAAGATAAGAACTTAATGTTGAAATATACTGTATTATATTTGATGTAATGCTATTCAAGATTGAAAACAACATGCTGTATATCATACAGCTATTTATTACTTTGGGAAAATTGCACTTGACTTTATTAATGAATTAAGCAATATAGCACTGTTGTATCTAATGTTAAAAAAACAAAACGCTATTAAGTGAATATAATATGCTGCAACACAAATTCTGTCATCATAAAATGTAATTTTTTTGTTCTTCCTATTGTGTATGTGTCTGTTTGTATCTTGGTGTATGAACATGTGTACATGTGTGTAATAAGTGGAAAAAAGAATATATATATATATATATATATATATATATATATATATATATATATATATATATATATATTGTAAACAGTATGTACACCACTGGACATCTGTTGATGTGGGTGGACGGTTCTTGTTTTGATGGCTGGCCTAAAGCATACAGCACACCCACCATAACGCAGCAGCGCTCCCCCCCTGGCTGACCTTGTGGTTGGGGCTTTAGAATGTCAGAAATACATGCTGCCCTCCCCTCTCTCTCTCTGGCTATACACCCTGTCATTACAAGGCATCTGCCTCTGCCACCAGGCAAGTAGTGTGTGTGTGTGTGTGTGTGTGTGTGTGTGTGTGTGTGTGTGTGTGTGTGTGTGTGTGTGTGTGTGTGTGTGTGTGTGTGTGTGTGTGTGTGTGTGTGTGTGTGTGTGTGTGTGTGTGTGTGTGTGTGTGTGTGTGTGTGTGTGTGTGTGTGTGTGTGTGTGTGTGTGTGTGTGTGTGTGTGTGTGTGTGTGCGTGCGTGCGTGCGTGCGAGAGGGGGGGCTACGCTTGCAGCTACAGTCTGGGAGAGAGAGAGAGAGAGAGAGAGAGAGATAGAGAGAGAGAGAGAGAGAGAGAGAGAGAGAGAGAGAGAGAGAGAGAGAGAGAGAGAGAGAGAGAGAGAGAGAGAGAGAGAGAGACAGACAGAGAGAGAGAGAGAGGCCATGTGAGTTATGAGCCTCCACTGGCTTCTACATACTAGTGATTTGAAGAAATATGTGTTTTGTCATATTGTCGTCTGACACTTCCCTGCCTTCACCCAGAACTGAGCCCAGGAATAGCTCAGCGCAGATATAACAAGATGCAACTCTGAACTGGCCTCTGAACTCTCTGTATCTCCATCTCTCTCTCTCCGTCTCTTTCTCATGATGGGTAATTATGTCCTGCAGGTGTTTATCAGGGACCAGCTGTGATTCTCACCACAACTCTCCTCCCACTGGCCTTCTGGTTTGGCTTTCGGAGCAGATTGATAACGAAGCTAAATAAATATAGATCAACCGTATCATGCTTCATTCCCGAGAGCAGAGATCACTGCTTCGCTATATTATGTAGACATACCATTGAGTGGAAATGTATTTTGTGTTTGAAGTCAACAGCAGTCTGAGATTATTTGGGACATGGACCAGTCCAACCACAACACACCAATCCAGCTTTGCCCCCAAAGGGTTCAGAAAACGTTATATAATCATGGCCATCACCACCACTAGAGCCTGACATTCAGTCTGAATCACCGTGGGACGAAAGTAAATTTCACGATCAATCATGTGAGCGGGACCAGACGGGAATAGAACTTCTATATATATCTATACATGTGTACCTATGAGATGTGTGAGCTCAGCCGGAGCGTACTGGATCGGATTGTATATTATCGAATATATATTTTTCTTTCAATAGGGTCCAGTGTTTTTGGTCCGTATCCGCTTCCATTCATTTGAGCTAAGCTGGGCTAGCTTGCATCCGGATAGCTTTCTACTGAACGCACAGAGAAGAAATGGGTATCTATCTTCTTGTCTGACTCTGGAGAAGACGGTAAGCCATAATGTTGGCGTGTTCCTTTAATAAACCAAACCGTATGACCCCCAGGTTCAATCAAAAACAAAAACACAAGATAAACTAGAAGTGATGTGTTAATTGTGAATGCTTTGTCCGATTCACACACCTCCCCTGACAAATAGGCTGTGCTTATCCTCTGACGGCAAGAAGGCCTGTGACGTTTTGATTCATTTCACCACATGGTGGCGCTATCCAGAGAGGCACTCTGAGTGACTAATGTCTTTGGGTATAGTGAGTTCCAGAGCTTTTGAGCTGCCCTGGAGAGAGGGTGGATCTGAGGGATCGAGAGGGTTGGTAGGTGGAGAGGAGGCAGGCTGAGGTGGATCTGATTGGGACAGAGAGGGTTGGTAGGTGGAGAGGAGGCAGGCTGAGGTGGATCTGAGGGACAGAGAGGGTTGGTAGGTGGAGAGGAGGCAGGCTGAGGTGGATCTGAGGGACAGAGAGGGTTGGTAGGTGGAGAGGAGGCAGGCTGAGGTGGATCTGAGGGACAGAGGGTTGGTAGGTGGAGAGAAGAGAGGCTGAGGTGGATCTGAGGGACAGAGAGGGTTGGTAGGTGGAGAGGAGGCAGGCTGAGGTGGATCTGATCGGGACAGAGAGGGTTGGTAGGTGGAGAGGAGGCAGGCTGAGGTGGATCTGATCGGGACAGAGAGGGTTGGTAGGTGGAGAGAAGGTCAGTGAGTTATGGGTTAGTTGGTGAAGGGCTTGGGAGAGAGAAATCAATATTAGAAGATCGCAGTCAAGGTAATGAGTGAACCACAGGTGAAGGGTTAACAACCCATTTATTAGCCCATGTGTTATTAAACGGGTCCCAGACAAACTCTTCATCAAACTCTTCAATCAAATGAGGGGTGGGGTTGAGAGGCGCGGGAATCCACTGTGCGTCACTGTCCAGTCTTGTCCTCGGTCCTTCAGCCCCATCGTCAGTCACAGTGGAATGTCACTCCCATGTGGCAGGGATCTCTCTGTTTACTCCCAGGAGGAACACAAGCATTTCCCCATGTGCTCAAACGCTTCTCCGCTTACCGTCCTGGGCCTCAGGACACCCAGCAGGGCTGCGGACAACAGTGAGAGTTCCAACAACTGATTCACATTCTTATGGTCAAGCACAAAAATGATTGATGAGCAGGTTACGTTTAAATACCAGATTTTTTATTTTTTTTTCATTTAATTTAATTTCATATTTAAAATCGTAAGCTTCTGAGGTTTCCCTCATTTACAGAAACGACAATTGTACAAAATGTAAACAGTACATAATACAAGCAATATTCACAGAAAATTAAACACCAGAGTAAAGATACAAAACTTTAAAAATCATTTTAAAAGATCAGCTAAAACAGTTACAGGTCAGTTACACAATTGTCTGAAATCATACGTTTAAACAAACCAAGGGAAGGGAGAACCTCCAATTTCAGAGAGAGTTGGAGGACATTCTATGAGTTAGAGGCATCAAAGGAAAAAGCTGACTTCCCTAGATCAGAACAAACCTGAGGGACCCTAAGAACCATCCAGTCATTCGATCGAGTTGAATATTCCAATCTAACAGTGAAGAGATATAAACAGGTTAGATAGATAGATGAAGATAGATGATCTTGTTGGCAAACTGACAAAAATGTGGCTAATTCTACAGAAACAGGTTTACCCATGTTTAGTAGGAAAATTATTTTTCAGTTTTCCTATCAGTGTTGGATTATGGGGATGTAATTTATTGAAATGCTGCTCCTTCCACTCTTAAACCCCTGGACTCGATCATTCTTCCCTCAGATTTATTACTGGTGATGGCTATGATTCTCAGCACCGTGTCCTCTATGATAAGGTGGGTTGGTCTTCTCTGTCAGAGAGGTGTAATGATCATTGGTATTTGTTTTCCTATAAGGCCATTATCGGAAATCTACCACTTAATAATATATAATACACTTGTATTATAATGATACTAGATTGTAACGTTGGACCATATCTAACCCACTCAAATGACAGGCTTATGCTTTAGGATAGGTTTGTTGTCAGAAGCAGTGCCGGTGTTGTGCCGAATTCTGACTCCCTGCCAGAATCTGACCCACCTAGCGTGAATAACGTTAGAAATAAGATAATAAAAAAAAAATAAAAAAAATGGCGTTGCGCAAAATTATAGCGTCAATAATCGCCTATTATAATATATAATAATTCTGTGAGAGCACGGATGATGAGTTGAGTTAACGATGAATGTATTATGCTGCTGATAGCTGATAGGCTGATAAACTGATTGCATTAACTCATAATCCGTATACTTTGAGTACTAATGGGATAATATCCCAGTATTTCACTCTTGGTAGAAGTACCCGCCAGGGATGTCCTCTGAGTCCTTTGCTATTTGCCGTAGCAATCAAACCTTTATCTATTGCGCTCAAATCCGCCAACTCCAATCAAGGAATCTTTAGATATGGTTCGGAACATATACTCTCCTTGTATGCAGATGACTTATTATTATTCATTTCTGATCCACTGTCTACCATCCCCCAGACTATCGGACTGCTGAATAGATTTGGAACCTTTTCAGGTTACAAACTTTAACTTTTCAAAGAGTGAATGCTTCCCAGTGAATAATCTAGCCTTACAGATCCCTGAAAAGCAATTCCCCTTTAAGATATCTAAAGACAATTTTAAGTATTTGGGAGTGAACATATGTCATACATTTTCAGACCTTATCGAGAATAATTTATCACCCCTAATAGCCAAGCTTAAATTAGACCTGGAGAGATGGAATAGCTTAGGGTAAACTGCATAAAAATTAATCTGCTTCCACGTTTTCTATACCTTTTTCAATCCCTTCCAGTCTTCTTACCCAAATCCTTTTTTACTAAAGTAAATGCACTGATTTCCCATGTTATATGGGGAGGCAAGCCCCCCAGAATCAAAAGAGAGTTCTTACAGAGGCCTAGAGAGGGTGGGGGATTGGCACTCCCTGATATAAAGAAACTACTATTGGGCAGCCAACATCCACAAGATGATTTCATGGACCCAAGAACCGGCACTGAGTTGGTGTGAATCTGAAACTGGATCCTGTCAGTCTACCTCACTATTGGCTCTGCTCTCATCTGAATTGCCAATCCGGCTGACCAAATTTTCAAGAAACCCAATTGTTGTATCGACTTTGAAAATATGACTTTAATTCAGGCGCGCCTCTGGACTCCTTGGGTTCTCCAGCCACAGCCCCATTTGCAACAACCACCTCTTTATCCCTCCCCACACTGATGCAGCCTTTTTGACCTGGCAAAGGTCAGGCCTAGTTAGAGTGAGGGACCTATACACCAATAAGGTTTTCTGTAGTTTTAGCGATCTGTGTGAAAAATTTGGTCTCCCGAGATCTCATTTATTCCGATACTTTCAAGTTCGAAACTGGGTTAAACAACATAATACCTCCTTCCCTAATATCTCCAACTCAGTAATTGACACAATTCTGGACATCCCCACAAATCAAAAAGGTCTTATATCAAGGATTTACACCCTGATCTCCCGTAACACAGAAACATGTCTTGATAAAATCAAAGAGGACTGGGAAAAGGAATGGGGCGATGCTATAGATGAGAATATTTGGAATGGAGTATTGGCCAGAGTAAATGATAGTACATCCCGTTCCAGGCTCAATCTGATGCAATGTAAGGTGGTCCATCGCATCTACTTCACAAACTCTAAACTCGCCAAAATATATCCCAATATTACAGACTCTTGTAATAGATGTCACATGTCCCCAGCAAATATGACACACGTCTTTTGGTCTTGTCCCCGCCTACACAGCTTCTGGACAGCTATTTTCAAACACCTCGCAGAGGCCTTCGAAACTCCCAGTGCAGAAATAGCCATCTTTGGAGTCTTACCAAGACCGGATCACCAAAGGGTTAGGAGAAGAACAATAGCTAGAATTGCCTTTGCATCCCTACTAGCAGAAGGATCTTGCTAGAGTGGAAATCACCAGCAGCCCCCAAAGCATCCCTATGGCTCAAAGATCTCATGTTCTTTTTAAATCTGGAGAAAATTAAATACAACCTAAGGGGGTCTAGTGAAAAGTTCGAAATAGTATGGGGCCCTTTTATTGGTTACATAGCCAAGCTAAAGACACTAGGACAATGAGAAGGAAGGATGAGTGAGAGAGATATGTGTTTGTATGTTCTATGTTTTCTGTTGTGTATTTGTAGGATTGGGCAGGACAGGGGAGGGAAAATGGGAGGGAGGGGGGAGGGTTCATACAAGGTCCTTGAAATGCTTAGTGCTTGTTTTTGACACAAGGTATTGCTAATTGTCGGAGATTGGCTTTGAGCCATAAATATTGGATCCGATTACATTTAAAAAAAAATCTCTTTATTAATTATTATTATTATTATAAATTTTTGCTATAGAAAACAGCACTTAAAAGTGAACTGTATGCTTTTATTTTTTAATTTTCTTTTTTGAGAAAGTCCTTGAATTAAATTTTGCAATGTCTGTGGGAACCCTGGAGGGAGGGGGGGAAGGGCGAAAATATAAAATGTGCCATTCAATGTGTACTGTATTCAACTGTACCCTTGATGACTAATAAATAAATGTTTAAAAAAAAAAGTAATTGTTTTACTGATATTTTTCTAAACTTTTTTCTAAAATGAGGGCAACCACCTCAACCAAAGTATAAGTAAAGGTTTGAATGAACAGATCATGCCTCATTCTCATAGACACTTGTGGCGGCCAGTCAGCTTCCTTTTTCAACCCGTGTGGGGCAGCCTGACATCACTGCTGCCTAAAAAAGCAAAAAGAAAGAAAAGAAAACCCTCCTGGAATAATGTGTTTCCAGTTACCCTCGTCTGTGAATCAGCTATTGTTTCCTCCGCAGAGAGCCTTGGCACCTCAGCTCCCGCGGGGCCAGCGCTGGTGTTGCGTCCCCGTCAGCGAGCTAGAGCTCCAGACGGACCGCCCTCCTGACCCCTCCTCCGTCTGGGGCCTGGAGTTAATATGCCGCTAACAGCCTCTATGGGGCCACTTGACGGAGGAAGCCAGGGGGAGAAATGAAAAGAAGGGACCCTTCTGGATTAGGTTTCACAGGCTCTCTGGCCCTCTGGTCCCGTCTAGAGTTGCTACCGCTAGGAACACACAAAATGAGCCCTGAAGAACTTCAACATGTAACCCCCAAAACATCACCACCCACTTTATCAAGTACTGGGACCCTGTTCCATGGGCCTTGTAAAAAAAAAATATTTGTATTATTTAAACGAGACCGTCTACACAACCACACAGAGGCACATTGTTAGGGCCCCTAACAATGTGCCTCTGTGTGGTTGTGTAGACGGTCTCGTTTAAATAATACAAATACATTTTTTTACAAGGCCCATGGAACAGGGTCCCAGTACTTGATAAAGTACTAACTAACTTAGGGGACGACACACACGCGCACTCTTCCACGCCAACATTAAACAACCTTGGTTATATAATGAAAGGAGAAAGCCCAGAGAGGCCAGAAGTGGACGTTGAGTGTTGTAATGTACAGTAGTCAAGGTCTCCTCCATGCAGAGATCCTGTCGTGGTCGTTGTGGTAATGGAACCCGAGGGGCCTTCTCCTGCGCCGTGATAAGTGGCCTCACTCAATGAACACCTCCTTCACTTCTTTGAGCCAGAAAAAGTGTATAAGAGCGATCCATATGGAGCGTCTTTACCTTTGACCGTGCAATGAGAGAAATATCCATTTGCAGGAGTTGAAAAGTGGAGGTAATCGGGGGAAAAGACACATTGCTTTTATAGTATGCCCATGAAGTCTTCCCGTTGCCCATATTCTATTGATCGTTAAAACCCTGTTTTCATTCTCATACTAAAAGCAAAATCACACCTTTGACATCCAGCTCCTCATATATATTTGGCTACATATTAGATTTTGCACAACAACGTGCAAGTAACTGATCTAAATGGGCCCCATGTCCAGATCAGTACATACTACTGCGTTGTCTGCCTGCCAGTCTAACCTTGTTCCGAGACAACTTCTGGAAAGAACGATGAAGTGCTGTGATCTTCCGAGATGAAAGCGGCCGTACTGACAGGGCGTGGAACTCTCGACTGAGGTGAGACAAACAGGGAGGCCTGTAGCAGGTGATGCAATGCATCCTCACACACTCAACTTCACATCATAAAAA
Source organism: Notolepis coatsorum (assembly GCF_963971535.1). Taxonomy (NCBI): domain Eukaryota; kingdom Metazoa; phylum Chordata; class Actinopteri; order Aulopiformes; family Paralepididae; genus Notolepis; species Notolepis coatsorum. The sequence goes on along the minus strand of NC_140179.1, from coordinate 4,409,182 downwards.
CAAGAGTCTTCCAAAAGAGTGGCACAATCAAACACTGTACAGTAGCTATTCCTCTGAGCATTTCTACACCGTCACTGCTTTTTGTCACAAAAGGAATAGGTTTGGTCGGCCCGATATTGGCTTATCACTGATATATCGGTGTGTTACCGATATCCCACCGGTTGATAAGCAGTCTTTAAGTTGTTGTGCAAAATCTAATATGTAGCCATGCAGAAATATGAAGAGCTGGATGTCAAAGTTGAAAGGTGGAGGTAATCAGGGGGAAGACGCATTACTTTTATAGTATGCGCATGAAGTCTTCCCGTTGCCCATATTCTATTGATCGTTAAAAACCTGTTTTCATTCTCATACTAAAGAAAAAAATCACACCTTTGACATCCAGCTCTTCATATTTCTGCATGGCTGCATATTACTGTAGATTAGAAGTAACTGATCTAAATGTCCAGATCAGTACATACTACTGCGTTATTAGTATCACCATTTTGTCATAGAGAAGTGTGCAGTCTTCTTTCTTTTTTTCTATTGTATATATACATATATATATATAAAATAATTAAAATTACTATGCTAACACCCCCCAGGGAGGAACAAGGACAGATAGTTGGAGGTGGGTGTACGTGTAACATCTGTGTCGGAAAATGCATGTGTATCTAACGCATGGGTCAAGAGAGGATAAGCATCGCAGCTCCTGTTGTCATGGAGAGGAAGAGGGAAGAAAATAGAAGATGGCCAGGGCTTTACTTGTAACTTGAGGCAATCGGGAGCGAGGAGACCATGTTCTGATTCATCTCAATTGTTTTGATTCTAAAGCCTTGTGTGAACCCAGCTAGATGATACAGACCTGATTCTAAAGCCTCGTGTGAACCCGTCTGAACACAGCTAGATGATACAGACCTGATTCTAAAGCCTTGTGTGAACCCGTCTGAACACAGCTAGATGATACAGACCTGATTCTTTTTTTTTTTTATTATTATTTGTCTTTTTCCCCCTCCATTTTCCTCCGATTTTCTCCCATCCCAATGTTAGTCGTATGCCAATTCCCAGTCCCTTCCTGGTCGCTGCGCTTTACCCCCCACAGTCAGATCATTTTGGGAGAGTGGAGGCTACCACGTGCTTCCTCCGACACACGTCCAGCCAATCACCGCTTCTTTTCACCTGGCAGCGCGGATTCTCATTGAGAGGGCGTAGCGTGTGGGAGGACCACACTATCCCCCTCACGTCCAATCCGCGCTTAGCAGGCGCCCCGACCGAACTGTAGGAGTCGCTGTTTACAACGACCCGGACCCACCCCGCCAGCTTCTCCCACCCTCTGATACAGCCAATTGTATTAGTGCAGACGGCCAGCCAAGCTGGTGACAACCCCGGAGCTGTGAGCTGGATTCGAACAGGCGAACCAAGCTCACAGCTCCGGGGCTGGTGACGAACGCAATCTCCGCTCGACCACCTAACCGCCTGATACAGACCTGATTCTAAAGCCTTGTGTGAACCCGTCTGAACACAGCTAGATGATACAGACCTGATTCTAAAGCCTTGTGTGAACCCGTCTGAACACAGCTACTGTAGATGATACAGACCTGATTCTAAAGCCTTGTGTGAACCCGTCTGAACCCAGCTAGATGATACAGAACTGATTCTATAGCCTTGTGTGAACCCGTCTGAACACAGCTAGATGATACAGACCTGATTCTAAAGCCTTGTGTGAACCCGTCTGAACACAGCTACTGTAGATGATACAGACCTAATTCTAAAGCCTTGTGTGAACCCGTCTGAACACAGCTAGATGATACAGAACTGATTCTAAAGCCTTGTGTGAACCCGTCTGAACACAGCTAGATGATACAGACCTGATTCTAAAGCCTTGTGTGAACCCGTCTGAACACAGCTAGATGATACAGACCTGATTCTAAAGCCTTGTGTGAACCCGTCTGAACACAGCTAGATGATACAGACCTGATTCTAAAGCCTTGTGTGAACCCGTCTGAACACAGCTAGATGATACAGACCTGATTCTAAAGCCTTGTGTGAACCCGTCTGAACACAGCTAGATGATACAGAATTGATTCTAAAGTGAAAATAAAAACACAGTAGGCCACTTGAGAAATTAGTAGGCCTACGTACAAAAAGGTTTTCCAGACTCCCAGAGGCATTACAAATAAATAAATATATATATATACATTTCCCAGCTTCTGACTACGATGGTGGGCTTGGTTTTCCTATGTGACCCCAGGAACACCACTTGGCAGGCCAAAAACATCTGATTGGCCAAGACCACCTGCTGATCAGATGCTGGGAAATATATATATTTTTTGTTTAACCATTTCACTGCCGCACTACCAAAACGGTTAACCCTTTCACTGCGACAATTCACAGGTTAACCCTTTCACTGCCACACGACAGAAGGTTACCCCTTTCACTGCCACACGACAGAAGGTTAACCCTTTACTATCACACAACCGACGTGTGGCAGTGAAAGGGTTACGCTTGAAGCTGCTGGTGTCTCTGGGAGAGTCTGTGGAAAACCTTTGTTTGCTTGAAAAGTGATGCAGCGCTTGCTCTATTTCTGCTGGACAGGTAAACTCACACTTGCTAATCTTTCACGAGTCGCCTACTGCAGATTTAATTTGAATAAAAAATCAAGAGGTTTATTATTTGTCACATACATACCAGGGCATACAGTGAAATGCGGGTGGTCATGCCCGCATTGATTGTGCAAAATACAAAATACAATACTAAAAATAGGCATAGAAAATTCCTATATACACTACTATACAATATACAATTTAACTCTTAATGTATCTAAACTATACTATTATTAGTACCTCCTTCCATTAAAGTGACTTCTATTTTTTAAAGTGACATTTTGTTTGAGTGTGTGTGTACTTGTGAGTGGAGAGTTCAGTGTTCTGATGGCCTGGGGGAAGAAGCTGAGCCGGAGTCTTTGGACAAAGCCAACAAAAATACTAAAGAAACAAGTTATTTCTCAAACACTGGACATTTATTAAAACATTAGGCCTATATATGTATAAATATATATATATATAAGCCACAAAATCATTTGTTGGCAAACATATGACAGTTATCGTCTCAAAATGGATAGTGAATACAAGAAAAACAACCAAAAAACTAAAATAAGGTTTTAAATTGCACATTATAATAATATGGTTGATAAAAAGAAAAAGAAGGAAAATTATGGCGTGACATACTGTAGAATTCACTTCATCAAGCAGTGAATATCAAAGAGGCACATTATATCATTAGGAATGAGTACATACTGGTAAACAGGCATGTGCTTGTGATCCTGCTGGACTGAACTGTACTGTAACTGTAATACACTTTCATACCACACTGTCCTCTCCTGCCAAACGACATGATCCTGCTGGACTGAACCGTAATACATTTTCATACTGCTCTGTGCGATGGGACCCCCTGAGCGGAGTATACAAATAATAATAATAAAAAAGAATTGTTTCATCCAGATACCTTTTTTAAGTTTCAATAAAGGACTACACATCATCTCTTTATTATATTAGTCCAGTGGCTAAAGTACATGATTGTGCACTTTGTGATAAAAGTATCATCAGAGTTCCTGCAGGATTCAACAAGTTTAATTTAAAAACATTTGAAGACCCTTTTAAGACAATTGAATACATACTGCTTTACTTTGCAGCCTGGAATTCTTCCCCAAACACATTTAAATATATGATCCAGAGAAGTTATTGCAACATAGAATTAACTTCCTAATCTATTAACCCATTTAGACCTAAAACGCCTGCTAATAATGCATTATATAGCCTGCATATACACACAAATGTGTTTCCCGGTTTCAATTGGTTAAAGTAATATTTAAGACCTTTTTAACCTGTTAAAGGTATATGCCTAAGTAAATGGAAGATTGCTCCACTTCTGCAAGGTCAATTTGCATGTTCTTGGTATCTAGGAACATCTAGGGACCTGGGGGTATGTATTTCCAGTGTCAGAAATATTGTGTCTGTTACTAGTAATTATTCAATTGTAATGAATAAATTAATTATGATTTATGATTTTGATGATGATCAAAAATGTATACGGGTAGGAGAAAATGCTCACTGAGCTCATTCACCACCTTATTGAGATCATGTGTATATCAAGTATTAGATTTAATAATCAGAATTTAGGCCTTAAAACCTGTTAAGCCTTAAGAGGACATGGTGGGAGAAGTAGAGTCGATAGACCCCGAGCTTCGCAATACTTATGTCAAAGAACGTCACGAAATTCACAAGTAGATGACATTGTGATTCTACAAGATGACAGCTCACCAAGAAACGAATGGAAGCTCGCCAGGGTTGTGGAAGCTCACCCTAGTGCAGATGGAATGGTGCGAAAGCTGAAGTTACTAGTCACTGACACTACACTTGATAAGGGCATAATTATTCTATATTTTATAATTCATTGATTAATGATTTTTTTTAATTTTCAAGCATAAAGTAATAATTAGATAAATAATGTGATGCATAAATAATTTGTTGTAAAAAGCTAAATTCATTGGTCAACAGTTAAACGTGATAGGCACAAAGTCACAAGAGTGTCACATTTAACTGTCACATTTAACCGTATAGACAGAGAGCGGGTGCGCTCTGATGGACAGTTGAGCAAGAGTATACGCTGCCTGACCGGTTTTAAATTTGATATTTTATGGACGTCTGGCGTTTGTAGAAGACGGTCAAAACAAAGGTATTCCATAGGACAAGAACTCAAGAAACTCTTTTCCTGACAAGCGGCCAACGACTTATTATATTTCTTTAATAAAAGAAAAGACTCATTTAATCAGATTAATCACTTTATTCAAATTGAGGATTTAGTTTGAAAAAAAAATAAGTTATTTATAAAAAAAAAAGTGAATATTTGTTTTTATTTACATTTTTTTTATTAAAAACGAAGGTTCGAACGTCCGTTCGAAGAACCCTGACGAAGTTTGAATCACAAAAAGGGCTTCGGGGACAGCCTTACCATATTATTCAAATGGCACTCAAACATGTTCCGTTGTGATGTCACAGTATGATGTCATAATAAAACATTCTAGAACATTTGTGATGTCACAGTATGATGTCATAATAGACCATATAACTGGACCACATACCACTTTAACATAACGTTTAGTCGGAGCAGCATAACTGGACCACTTTAACATAACCTTTAGTCAGAGCAGTATAACTGGACTTTAGATACTTAAGTACATTCAATAACAAATACTTCTCTACTTTTACTTACGTAGAATCTTTATTTTTACAAGTTTGCTGGATTACATATCTTGAGGCCAAAGTGTTAAGCAGGAGCCATGCCATTTCTGAAACCGCCCCCTAAAATACAACCGGTCAAGGTATGGGACTACAGGGCTCAGAAATGTGGCCAGAGAAACACCGTGTTCTCCACGAACGGAGACAAGTACATAGGGGAATGGCTGGACAACAAGAAGCACGGGAAAGGAACTCAGCTTTGGAGGAAGAGCGGAGACATTTATTACGGAGGATGGCTCAACGGGAAGCGTGATGGATATGGAACTTACAACACAGTACACTCTGAAACCAAGGAGTACGTCGCAGAATATTGTGGAGTATGGAAGAACGGCATGAAGCACGGGCATGGAACCTTCTTCTACAGCAGCTGTGAGGTGTACGACGGGGAGTGGAGCGAGGGTCTGAAGAGCGGCTGGGGGAGGATGCACTACAGCAATGGAGACTTCTACGAGGGAGAATGGCTGAAGGATAAACACCACGGAGATGGCCAATTACAACTGGCCAACGATAACAGGTACGCGGGCGGGTGGAAGGACGGAGAGAAGAGCGGCCATGGTACGTTCTACTACCCGCACAAAGGCAAGCTGTACCAGGGCGTCTGGCTACACGGAGTCGCTAAATGTGGAACTCTGTCCGATTTTGGATGGGAAGAGGCGTCAGCACCCACAAAGTATCCAATTCCAAAGCTGCAGCTGTTGGATCCAGCGTTGGTTCTGTGGGAAGCTCAGTCCCGGGTCCCCTACCAGAACCAGAGCTGAGGGGCCTGAAGAGGAGCTCCTGGTGCCCCATGCTGTACACATGGCTGCACGATTAATCGATTTTAAAACGAAATTGCGATTTAATAGCAAAAATATATATATATATCGCAATATTTTTTGTAAATTTTTTAAAACTTTTTAAATTTTTTATTTATTTATTTAACCTGGAAGTCCCATTGAGATACAAGATCGGTTTTGGAGAGGGAGGTAAGGGGTTTTAGATTGTGTGTTGTGAAGTTTAGACTTCAGAGAGGGAGAGTAAAGTACAGAAAAAAAGGTACCTTGGGTACCGGTATCGATTCCCAGGTAAAAAGAAAAATTTTCAGGCTTGGTGTCCTAAGACACACCGTGTAGGCCAGATGCAAGCCACATTTTACAATAAACCTCTGGGGCTGCTTTAAAAAAAATTATAATAATCGCAAATTTTATCGCAATCGCAATATCCGTCAGAAAGATTGCAATTAGATTATTTCCCCAAATCGTGCAGCCCTAATCATACCATAATGAATTAAACATTTACGAACATCAAAAAAATTAAGAAACTCTTTTCCTGACAAGCGGCCAATGAGGAATTATATTTCTTTGAGTAAATGCATTTTGTTTGATGCGCCGTTGTATTATTGTAACCGTTAATTTGTAACCGTTGCAATTGCATGAACACTGTGTTCATCCAATAAATATAGTTTTCACGGCGTGAGGGACGAGGATGGTGATTGATTGACTGATTGAATTGATTGATTGATTGATTGATTGAAAACTTTATTAACAGATTGCAGAATGGGTACAATACAGTACAGCTCAATACACACAATTGTTAAGGGGATGCAGACCAGAGAAAGACTTTCGTCTTGTTTACATCAGGGTCCCCCATTTTCAATTCATCTGGACATATATGAAATACATGACATACAGATAGTCAGTACTGCTACATCTATACATTTATGACATACCAGATTTGCAAATACAGTACTGTTTGTGATACAGAAGGAGTCAGGAAAAGGGAGTATATACATTTGACGTAGAAACTGTACATTGGAGGAGGTTGGGTGGGGGGGGGGGGTTGGGTACACTGGGATATTGACAACCATACTGGGTAATCTACATTGGAGGTGGTTGGGGGGGGGGGGGGGCACACTGTATATACAAGCAAAACTGTACATTGAGGGGGGGGGGGGGGGAGACACTGTACAAACAAACAAAATTGTACATTGGACTATTGACAAAACCATACTAGGTAAATGACTGTACATTGAGGGGGTTGGGTTAGGATATTTACAGGGGCCAGTGTTGAATTGCAGTCTCCCGTAGGTGTCCCTTGAGAGAGGTTTTGAAAGTGGGTAGTGATCCACATTCCTTTACAGCTGTGGGTAGGGCGTTCCACATTGATGTGGCATAATTGCTAAACGTGTTTAGTCCCTTATTTGAGCCGAATCTGGGTTTAACATGATTTGTGGAGCTCCCTCTGGTGTTGTGATCGTGGTATTCACTGACCTTTGGGAAGTATTTTGACATGTACATGGGTACCTTGGTCGTGTAGTGTATCTTGTAGACCAGGCCCATTGCAAGTTGCTGTACTCTGTCGTCTACTCTAAGCCATCCTAGGTTGTCAAAGTGGGCAGGGGTGAGGTGGGTTCTGGGGTTCAGGTCAAGCAGTAGTCTGACCAGTTTGTTTTGAGATGTTTGTAATTTTGTTTTTAGCGCCTTTGAGGTGCTTTGGTACCATGAGGTGCAAGCATAGTCGTAGTGATGATGATGAGCCCAAGACAATAAACGCCCGTTTTATAAAGAAACCGACCTGTGTCCGTGTGTCGTTGGGAAGAGAGCTACAGTGATAACTCGACTGCTCTACGCGGGTAGGAGAGATGAGAAGACCGCAGCCGGCGTAGCCCCTTCCGTGACTGCGATGTGCAAGCCAGGGGCTTTTGAATCCGCAGTCACTCGCAGCTCCATAGCTCGCAGGCTAATTTGGACCACCAAGCACTGCTTATAAGCTCGGGGTGGGTCCGAAATATATCAGATATGAATTTCAAAAGGTACCCAGCTTACAATTAGGGGTTCACACACAGCCGCGCCGGGGTCTGAAAGCTCGGAGTTGCTAATAAACATTTTAAATAATTTTTATAAAACGAGCGAGCCGTGTATTTCCTTATTTGGCTGCCTGGTGCGCCTGCGCTGTGATCACAGCGCATGCGCATCATGCACCCAACGCCGGAAATAATGCCGTGTTGACCAGTTTATAAAAATTATTTTAAATGTTTATTAGGAACTCCGAGCTTGTGTGAACCCCTAATTGTACACTGGGTACCTTTGAAATTCATATCTGATATATTTCGGACCCACCCCGAGCTTATAAGCAGTGCTTGGTGGTCCAAATTAGCCTGCGATCTATGGAGCTGCGAGTGACTGGATTCAAAAGCCCCTGGCTTGCACATCGCAGTCACGGAAGGGGCTACAGCCGGCGCAACGGAGATCCAGCATCAGATAAGCTGTCGGCATAGCAACTGCCAACTGCAAGCAAACATGATTAGACTGTGTTGAAAGCGCAAGTTTCAAGCCAAAGCCAAGAAGTGCTCTACCACTAAAGTCAAGTCAAAGTGGTGTGAGAAGTGGTTAACTCGGAAATTGCAACTAAGGACTCAGATGATCTATTAACGTTACTGTGCCACTCAGGGGCGTAGCTGGGGGGGGGGGTATCTTAGGATGATTCCAAGGGCCCAGCACTGGGGGGGGGGGGGGGGGGGGGCATCACTCAGGTGTATTATTGATGCTCTCATTGATACTATGTTTGTTTCTGAAGTGTGTGTGTGTGTGTGTGTGTGTGTGAGTGTGAGTGTGTGTGAGATATATAGAGAGAGGGGGGGGGCTTTGGTAGACTATTGCATTGGTCCATTCATTGAAGATGAACGCAATGCGACATCCTTTACTAGGCTCACCCACCAACAGTGCAGGTGCTGAACTGCTGATCCGAATGTATAGGTAAAAACCATATTATGCGTTTTCATCAATAAAAAAATGGCAAAAAAAAATCCGCTTACGCGTGCTCACATTCACTGGGGGCCTACAAATACATTATTTCATGGGGCCCAGAATCTGGAGCTACACCCCTGGTGCCACTGCTTAGTCTACTTGTTTGGGGATGACGCGAATGTGCTGCAAAGCGGAATTCCACCCCAAAGGATATTCTACCCAAAACGGAAATTAAGACAATTTTGTGTTTTGTCATTAGTTTAAAGGGCAACTTAAGTGCATTTAAAGGGTAACTCCATTGATAGAAGATGAAATAAGGGATTTAATGCATTTCTGGTCATATTCACTCAGATATTGTGTTTTATACTTGTTTATTTTGTGTCAAAGTAATTTCAAATCCTATTCTGTTTTTGAATTTAAGTCAACTTGAAGTCTAAAAGTTTAAATGCTGAAACAGTTATTTGATGTAATATTGAGGTCTTCGCTTAGAAGGTATTTATATGGTTAACCTTTATGGCTACTCACATTTAACTTACTGCATACATTTATAAATACAAATCCAGTTCAAGCTCAATAGTTACACACAGCCATCCAAGTTAAGTCAAGATGTCCGACACAGACCTGCCGTAAAAATGTTGAATCACATACTCAGCCTGAAGCTAAAAGACACTGAATCTACAGAAGAAGTGGAACAGTTACGTAGAGGTGAAAGAACCCGAACCCTTACAGAAAAGGGAATAGGATTTCAAGAAGAAAGGCTGAAGAGTGTAAACCGTCAATACATAATCCTCTATGAGAAGTGGAGGTGTCATGCAAGAATATGCAAGGGAATATTGTCTGATGAGGCCTCTGAGGAGGAATTGCATGAGCTGATTAGGAACATAAAAGACACTTGTCATGATGTAAAGATAATTTATGAAGAGTTACGTGGAACACAAACTCCTGAACTATAGACCTGCGGCACAGAGTTGACACGTGCATGTTTCTTTGAGAATTCATTATTCAAAAGGCAGAAAGGCAAACTCGAAGGGCATACAGCAGTTGAAAAGGAAGAACCTTGGCCTGATGTTGGATCAATCCTAGACTCAACAGGTTCTTTATCAAGGTCAATGACTCAGCGATCAGGATCTGTCTCCACCCACTCTAGCATCCAATCATTCAAAAGAAACGAGGCTGCGGCTGAAGCTGCCGCCTCCCAGGAAGTTTTGGCAGTGTTGGATGAACAGGAGAGGGAGGCAACAGAACCTCAAAGGCTAGAGTCTGAAGATAAACAACGGCTGGCAATGTTTGAATCTGAGAAGCTAAGGCTAGAGTCTGAAGATAAACAACGGCTGGTAAAAAAATTTGAATCTGAAAAACTAAGGCTAGAGTCTGAAGATAAACAACGGCTGGCAAAATTTTAATCTGAGAACCTACTGTAACTAGACAACAAGCTATGCAAGACAAGCGTAGAAGGCTTGAACGTCTAGAGGAAGTCAAGAAGTTCAATGCTGCAAGAGCTCGAGTTAAGGTCTACGATCAAGTAGAAGACCACTTCGAAGTAGGACATTTGCTGCAGGAAGCTGAACCAGCAGGAGAACTAAAAGTGTTCATCCCTCAAGCCGTGCCAAACTACTCAAACCCTCCATGCTTCAAGTCCACCATTCATTCCTCAATCTCTGGGAGTTATAAGTCAAGCTCCTAGTCTCCAAGGTCTGCAATGGACACCTCAAGTTCCACCAACATCAATGCCCATGCCTCAAATGCAGAACAGCTCTGATTGGGTCAACATGCTAGCAGAAGCCATAAGTGCCAGTCGCCTTCCAACACCAGAGCCTGCATTATTCACTGGAGATCCTTTGAAATTCAATGACTGGCGACTATCTTTTGAAACATTAACACATTGGTTGCCAGCCGGATATGGCGATTTATCGCTTGGATGCCACCACGTTAATGAATGGGAGGACGAGCACATTTGCGAACGCATAAACTATATCTTAAATTATGGCTATGTGTCTAATACACCCGTCGCTTATCAATGCCTTGCTCGCAGTCAACATGTACGAAACGGATTGTTTTTTCATCAGTACATTTCCGTTTTATACCGTTTTGAATACGAGTATAGTTTCAGAGAGTTCTAGTAATTTCAGAGAAATTCCGCGAAAATAGCCATTTACTGGAATACACAAAACACGTCATTTTCCGGCTGATTTATGAATAATTCTCAAATAAACGCTAGATTATCGAGAGTATTTGTGTTCTTATGCACGATACAAAAGCGGGCTGAAAAATTATTTATTCGTGCCGCGCTCTGCGCCTAACGCCACACACACACACACGTGAAATCTGTGAAAAACAACTCTGATTAACCCAAAACTGGTAACATAGATTCCTTACCTCAGATCAGATGTTCTGCAAAAAGATGAATCCAATTCCTGATCACCATTCCAAATATTGATCGCGTTTATTGATCCAACGTTAGTCCGAAACGCATGATTCAAGCTGCTTCCAGCCTCGCCAGTGTATCTGGTAACACGACACTGCTTGCCAGAGGTGGGGAAAGAGTTTTTCTCTGATGCACTTTTTCACTCAATCCAATCCAATGATGTGCATTACCATCCGGGAGACGATAGGGGGCGGTATTTGCCCTTTTCGAGCTCAGAGCCATTCCCAATGATAATGTCAGGCTGGACGGATGAAAAATGTATGGATATCGCTAATAAAAGAAATAACGATTAAATAACAAGAAATCTCGTTATTGGCAACCAACGCATGGCGGCCAACAGGCAACCAATGTGTTAATACTAGACAGGAAGAACATCCCAAAGAATGAAAAACTGTACTACCTAAGAAAGTACTTAGGTGGCACTGCAAAGAGCCGTTGAAGAATTCTTCCTATTAGGCACTGAAGCAGCATACGACTCAGCCTGGCAGCTGTTGGAAAAACATTTCGGAGACCCATTCATAATTGGGAAGTCCTTCAGAGACAAGCTGCATGGATGGCCAAAGATAAGCTCTAAAGATGGTTGTGAACTAAGAGACTTTGCAGACTTCCTGAATTGCTGTGAGGCCGCAATGCCCCACATTAAGGCATTGGAAGTTCTCAATGACTGCAATGAGTCAAAAAGTCCTGCTGAAATTGCCGGATTGGTTGGTATCTAGTTGGAATCGCAAGGTGATGGAAGTCAGGCAAGCAAGCAGTGAATACCCACCATTCAAGAGGTTCGTCGATTTCTTATCAAAAGAAGCCGATCTAGCTTGCGATCCCATATCCTCACTACAAGCGATCAAGAGTATGGAAAGTGAGAAACCAAAGTATTCACGAAGCCAGACCATTCAAGCAAAGGCACTGTCCACAAATACAACACAGAGCAACATACCGTCATGCGTCTTCTGCAAAGGAATAGGACATGGCCTCACCAAGTGCAGAAAGTTCAGTGAAAAGACTGTTGAAGATCGTGTCAAGTTTGTGCAGGCAGAGAAGCTTTGCTTTGGATGTTTGAAGACTGGTCATCAGTCAAGAAACTGATAACAAGAGCACACGTGAAGAGTGTCAGAGGAGACATCCGACATGTTTGCATGACGATAAGTTTAAAGAACGTCAAAGGTCAACACCTCCAAAGGGAGATGACAGGGCAGACACCAAAGGCATGGCCCCAGCTGCAACAGCAACTACCAACAGAGTCATACAAGGAAACCTAAGCACACAAACATCCTCAATTATACCAGTATGGGTTTCATCCACGAAACAGCCAGATCAAGAAATCCTTGTCTACGCGCTCTTAGACACGCAGAGCGACACAACTTTCATCTTAGACGATGTGGCCCAAGACCTCAACACAAACAAGGAGTGTGTCAGCTTGTGGCTATCCACAATGTCTGCAAGGTCAACAGTCACACCCTGTCAGAAATTGAAGAATCTACAAGTAAGAGGATACAAATCAGAGAAACTGATTCCATTGCCACCAGTTTTCACACGAGAGTTCATACCAGCAAACAAGTTGCACATTCCAACTTCTGAAACAGCTCTAAAATGGCCTCACTTGGAGCAATTGGCAGACAAGATTCCACCACCATTGGATTGTGAAGTAGGCCTTTTGATTGGCTACGACTGTCAACAAGCTCTTCTCCCGAAGGAGATCCTGTCCGGTGAAGAAAATTGTCCGTATGCACAGCGTACTGATCTCGGCTGGAGCATCATCGGCAGCTCAAACCCAGTAAGTGACTGCAGTGATGCAATAGGAACCAGTCACAGAATAATGCGACTTGCAGTGCGACAAGTAACGCCTGCTGTGCATCCATCAGTTGAGTTAAAGAAAGAAGTACACATTGTGTGCAAAACTCAAGTCAAAGAGATCAATCCAGCAGACATAATTAAGGCTCTCAAATCTGATTTCAATGAGCACACTGCAGATGATAAACTAGTTTCTCAGGAAGACCTTCTCTTGTCTAAAGTGAAAGAAGGAATAAGGCAGAAGGATGACGACCACTGCGAACTCCCACTTCCTTTCAAGTTGGACAAACGTAATCTTCCATGCAAAGAGGACATGGTGGGGGAAGTAGAGTCGATAGACCCCGAGCTTCGCAATACTTATGTGCAAAGAACGTCACGAAATTCACAAGTAGATGACATTGTGATTCTACAAGATGACAGCTCACCAAGAAACGAATGGAAGCTGGATCTACATGTTGGACCTCATTGTGACCAGTGGACGTCAGACTACAACACTGCTGCTTTCAACCCTTGTGGTGTTTTTTTGTTACTCGGTTCACGGGTCTGGTGGACCCACAACAATATTGTGGTTTTAAAAACAATAAAGCCATAGCAATTAACTCATTCAGCACCAGTCACGATGATAGTCGGGTTAACTCGCCATCACTTGAGCGCCAGACCCGAGTATAGTCGGGTTTTTTTAATCATTATTTCTTTTATTAGCGATATCCATTCATTTTCATCCATCCAGCCTGATGTTATCGTTGGGAATGGGTCTGAGCTCGCAAAAGGGCAAATACCGCCGCCTGCGCCTTCCAGTTGGTATTGCACCCCATTGGGAATGGTCTAGTTTCTTTTCTGGGACGATACAAGCCGTGCGGGTGTGGTCTAAATACTCAGGCGAGGTAACCTATTTCAACGATATATCTGCGAGGGTGCCCCCCCCCCTCAATATGCAATTGAACGTGGCACGGACCTCTGCGCCCAGTACTTCAAATGGCGATGAGATAATTGGATTTCTTTTGCATTACATCAGATACAAGGTAAGAACACTATATATAAATTTGATCGTTGATCTGATATGTCTGTCTACCACGATCGCAGCTGTGTGTGTGTGTGGCTGTGTGCCGGAGGCTGCGGCGGAGCCCCGCGGTCCAATGCTCTTTTCATGTATGCACGAGGAAGGATAATAATGATAATCTAGCGTTGATTTCAGGAAGATACGATAATCAGGCGAAAAATTACGCGTTTAGTGTATTCCACTAAAACGCTATTATCCGTCTTTCTCTGGAATTACTCAGAGGCACCCAAAGTTATACTCATATTCAAAAGGCTATAAAACGGAAATGTACAGATGAAAAAACAATCCGTTTTGTACATGTTGACTGGATGCAACTAACTGATAATCGATGGGTGTATTAGACCCATAGCTATACTTTAACACTTTCGATGCCGGCCGTGTTTACCTTTTTACCCCCTTGAATGCCGCCACCCACTTCAATGTTAGCGTTAAAAATGCATAATCTATGTTTTAAATTATGGCTATGTGTCTAATCTGCCCGTCGCTTATCAATGACTTGTTTGCAGTCAACATTGTCGAAACGGATTGTTTTTTTTTAATCGGTTCATATCCTTTTTTATAGCATTTCGAAAAGCTATCGTTCTCTCGAAAATTTCCGGAAAATAGAAAGATTCCCCCATAAACGGCATTTATTGGAATATTCTCAAATACACTAGACACGTTGTCATTTGTCGGCCTATTTATGAATCGTTTTCAAATAAACGCTATATTATCGATAGTATATGTGTACTTATGCATGCTATAGAAGCGAGCTGAGAAATCGATTCTCTCATTTCCTCAACATCACACACACGGGACATGCTGTTATCTCAGTGAATACAGCTCTGATTATCCTAAAACTGGTAACATAGACTCCTTACCTTAGATCAGATGTTCTCCAAAAAGATTATTCCAATTCCTGATCGTCATTCCAAATATCGATCGCGTTTATTGATTGATTATTGGCTGCTGTAAATATATATTCCACGCTGCTTTCCAACTCGCGATCACTTCCCTCATCAGATCCCTCGCCAGCATAATGGAGCCAGTTGGCTCCCCCCACAGGGATCCAGCAGTATAATCGAATGGCCTGCAGTTACACAGGGATAGACGATAGGGGGCGGTATTTTCCCATCTGAGCTCCTAGAGGGTGCTGTACCAACGGGAGACTCGGTTGATGAAATATGAATTCAGATCACTAATAAAAAATAAAAACGTCATTTTGCGTCGTCGGCACTCAACGGGGGCATGATAAAACGACAATATACGTTGCTGGTACTCAAAGTGTTAAGATATATTTTAAGGACTCACAAATCTCGCAGTCCCCCCATTGACTTACAGCGGTGGCGCACTAGTGCCATCTCATGGATTAAGCGGTGGCGCTGAATGAGTTAATGTAAAAATACTTAACTTTATCTAGTTTAATATTTACCATTGAATGAAATTAAAATGAAATGTGTTCTTTTATGTTCTTCACAGAAAATGAGCCATGCCCAATAAGTCCAATTTTTTAAGTATAATTTTTGGGGCACTTACAGTATTTGGCACAATTCCACACAAAGGTTTAGTTTACAGTAGTTATGCTATTCAATTCTATGATATATTTTTTAAATGGCTGCCAGGGAGAGTATAGGCTAACTCCCCACGATAGATGTGTGCATAATATGATGCTTTTATCGCTAAGTGCACAAATCCCCCAAAATAGGGCTTTTAGCCGTTATGGACTATGTGTCCAAATGTATCATTATACATTATATAATTAGTAGCAACTGGCTGCTTGATTTTAGTTTTTGATTGGTTTTCTCAACGTTTTTTTGTCAACCGGGTTAGATCGACGTGATTTGGTCGATACCTCGGTTTTTTGATATCCAGTGGAAATAAAAGGAAGATCGACAGGATCATGAAGACAAGACAAGAAGCAGAGGCTGGGAGGAGACATAACATCTCAAGTATTTCTTCAGTTAATACTGGGCTGACTGGCTGTAGTGACAAAATGAAGCATAGACAAATATACCAGGTATTCTCAAAATGTGCAATGAATTGTTAAGGTGTATGCATGCGTTAGTTTTTGGTCTGGTTCCAATAGTTTTAATCCAACCTACAGTACTTTTAAGAAGGGTAAAACAGCACCCCCTGGGGCTAAACTGTCATGTTAGGAATCACAACTTAAGCTTGCTAGGCTACTGGTTGCACGGCAACTAGGCGTCTCGCGAGTCGTGTATGACCTCATGAGACAGATTAGGTCATCAGTGCCGGTACGTTAGCTAGTGATTTCAGTGATTGCCATTTTTGCGAGATTGAACATTTGACCTTATCTAAAAGTTTTAGTTTTGAGTGGCCCTCAATACAATGTTGGGTCCCTAACTTGGCCCTCAATACAATGCTGGGTCCCTAAATTGGCCCTCAGTCATCAAAGCTTTGAGAAGCCCTGCTATATACTGTATGTCCAGAGGATCCAGGTGCTGTGAAACAGTCATAGACAGAGACACACCGGAGCAGACCTTTCCCATCCACCACAAAGTGCTTGGAAAATGTGTGTTAAATGAAGCCTTTTTAAAGGCTCTTCAGAAAGTATTCAGCCCCCTTCACTTTCCACATTTTGTCATTTAAAAATAATTTGATTAAATGTATTTATATATATGTTGTGCCATCGATCTACACAATACCCCATAATAACAAAGTGAAAACACGTTTTTTCGTCTTCCAAGTTTATTGAAATTTAAATACAGAAATTTCTAAAATAACATCTTTGTACTGCATGCCAAGAATTGCATGGTTTTGGCCCCAAACCACATGGGACAAGCATAAATTGGGCATGGCTGTAAAGAAGAGACTCCTGTCGGATATTTTGGAGGTCAGAAAAATATCCATGCCCATTTTCTCCGGTCAAAATATAGCTAAACTTGAGAGCATGACTTACCCCCTTTTCCGGTGAGCTAGCATGACATGGCCGGTATGTTTTCCGGTTGAGCTAGCATGACATGGCCGGTATGTTTTCCGGTTGAGTTAGCATGACATGGCCGGTATGTTTTCTGGTGAGCTAGCATGACATGGTCGGTATGTTTTCCGGTTGAGTTAGCATGACATGGCCGGTATGTTTTCCGGTTGAGATAGCATGACATGGCCGGTATGTTTTCTGGTGAGCTAGCATGACATGGTCGGTATGTTTTCCGGTTGAGTTAGCATGACATGGCCGGTATGTTTTCCGGTTGAGTTAGCATGACATGGCCGGTATGTTTTCTGGTGAGCTAGCATGACATGGTCGGTATGTTTTCCGGTTGAGCTAGCATGACATGGCCAGTATGTACGGATTCCTCCTGCTCTCTAGTTTCATAATGATACCACTATCTTCGCTCTATCAAATAAATGGAATTTATTTTAACTTCAGTCTATAAAACTAAATATGGAAAAAAGGGAAGGGGGCTGAATACTTTGTGAAGGCACTGTTGAGTCCAGCCTTATGCTAGGATCATGATACCGTAGGTCGAAATGTGTGTTTAAAGAGGTAGATCACACCCCACCACTCTACGTTTCACATTGACGTGCATGATCTTTAAGCGGATATAGCATTTTATAAAGCTACAAGGAGAATTTTCAACTAAATCTATAATATCATTGTCAGATTGGTTGTGAGACCTTGGTATAATTACAGTAAACAAATGAGACCATTGCAGAAACAATTTGTAGCCTAATTGTACTGGTAAGACCACATTTCCCCTAAACCCTGTTGTGTGGAGATTTTGCCGTTTGTTCCCACCCTTCAGCATGGACTTGTTTTGATGACGAGAGGAGAG
This sequence comes from Notolepis coatsorum, assembly GCF_963971535.1. Classification (NCBI taxonomy): domain Eukaryota; kingdom Metazoa; phylum Chordata; class Actinopteri; order Aulopiformes; family Paralepididae; genus Notolepis; species Notolepis coatsorum. The sequence continues at coordinate 4,391,138 of NC_140179.1, read as the reverse complement.
GGAAGAGCCCTTGCTAACCGTGAACGTGGTTATTTTTTGTTGATAAAGCAGGTTTTGTTTGGAAAGGCTTTTGCGTCGAAATGCCTCGAGCATCCCAGTGAATCCGACCCGGTCGCACAAATCATCCCAACAGAATAGAAGATATTATTGGATTTGTCAGTCTCATTCTTATGGGACATGTTTCTGCAGTAATCCTACCAAGGTATGAACATTGTATTGAATTTACAATGATATGTTGAAGTAGAAACCCTCTTAGTAGCGCCTTTAAGGGGCACTTCATCAAAAAAGAATGCTAATTTATTTTGCAGATAATTTCACACACATCGAAAAACTCTAAACAGTTTTGCACACATGCATTCAGTTAGACAGTTATTGAGAGTAAATGAGTTTGAATATGGCCACCAGCGATGTCATTGGGGACATTGAATCCTTGTGTTGTGGTAATTACAGCTCAATGAAATGATACGGTAGCAGGACCCTATAAGACAACGTATTGCAATTTCTTTTCAAACTACATGTTCAAACTAATTTACTCCCAATAAGTGTCAAACTAAATTAACGTGTGCAAAACTGTTTTGTTTTTTCAATGTGTGTGAGATTTATGTGCAAAATAAATAAGCATTGCTTTTTGGTGAAGTGCCCCTTTAAGTAGAGAAGTACCTAGAAATCTATATACACCTCAAAAACAAAATCAGAAATGTATCATAAACAAAGAAATTAAAAAGAAAAAGAAGACAGAACTACCTCTTTAAGTCCAGCTTTTGTGTGGACCTGCTAAACACCATAATAGGCTGCAGTGGTCTGGTTCATGTGAACTGGATCGGACAACCACCACATCCCTGAACTGGAGCGAATAGCACCGCATCCCAAGTATTACAGGCCAACAGACCCCCCCCCCCCCCCACTGCCTGCTCCATACCAGCCACCACACAACACTAGTCCAGCAGGAGGAGATCTCAATAAGTGCCTTGGTGCAAACGAAAGGGAAACCATATGGCGGGTTGAATGTCCCGTTAAGATGAGTTAAGTGAGAAGAGGAGAAGTTATAGAGTTATTACAGTCATTGGTGTGTGTAGAAAACCAGACCCCCCCCCCCCCATCTCACTAGAATATACGGGTCCCATGAATATGTGACCGTCGTCGTCGTCTTGGCACAGCATTTTAGATAGATGAGTATCCAAAATGAGAGAAGCAATAGGAATGGCCCTCGTTACGGACTAGGCGAATAAAAAAAAAGGCATGAGAGGTGGCGGTGGTGGCTCTGTAGCATGGAGCGGGGGGGGGGGGGGGGGGTCGGAGAGGAGGGGAGGGGGCGGAGAGGAAGGGAGGGGGTGGGCGAGGGGTGGATCGGAGGACGCCGCACGCTCCCTCAGTCGCCCACGTCGCTGTCTTGGTCCCCTATGAGCCACAGGAAGTGGAAGCTGAGAGCCAGGAGGGCGGTGCCCAGCAGGTCACCCAGAGCCGTCAGGTAGGGGATGGAGAAACTGTCGGGGTCTTTGCCGCTCTGCCACATGGAGTGGACCATCCAGTCGCATATAGACAGCAGCAGGAGCACCTGGTAGAGAGAGATAGAGAGAGAGAGAGAGAGAGAGAGGGGAGAGAGAGAGAGAGAGAGAGAGAGAGAGAGAGAGAGAGAGAGAGAGAGAGAGAGAGAGAGAAGAGAGAGAGAGCGAGCGAGAGAAAGAGGGAGAGACAGAGACAGAGAGAGAGACAGAGAGAGAGACAGACAGAGAGAGAGAGAGACAGAGACACACACTTAAGGAGCAATTCACTGCTGTTCTATTTTACCCTTTCAAAATGTAGAGGCTCTACAGAGAAGATAAACATTTGCAAAATGATTTCAGTTGTTTCATTTTATCTGGTGATTTTTTTTCAACCCCCGGACCAATTAAATCGCTCTGCTCTACCCTCCCTTTGGAATGAGGACGTATTTGAAAGCAATAGACAAGAGTATAGATAAGGTGGAACAGATAAGGGGACAAGGACGGGGGGACGTTGGTATTGTTCAAAAACCATATTCAAAAAGGTATCTTCTGGGCTTGGTTTTTTTCACAGTACCTCAAAATAATTCTTTTTTTGAACAAGGTTTTTTTATTTGAAAATCTTGTTTTAACAGGCCAAAATAAAATACAAATAAAATAAGGCCCTCCCTCCCCCCACCCCTATACCAGACAAAATCATTCTACAATATCTTAGATCGTTTATTAATCATTGTTTTTCCTTTTAGCTTTTAAATCACCCGACAGCAGTCACATATCTCTTGCATTCTGCAGATAGAGAAGAAGAAAAGTAAGAACATAATAGGAAAAATAAATAATAACAAGCTGAGAGACCAGGAAGGCCAGTCAGATCGCCTCTGTCACATTATCCGCTTCCATACCCTCAAAGAAAGTTAGGAAAGGATCCCAAATATTGTGGAATTTTTCGGTACAACCTCTGATAGTATACCTGATCTTCTCCAGTTTAATATGATACATGACCTCTCTCATCCAGTGGCCGTAGACAGGTGAACCCGGGTCCTTCCATTTGAACAGTATCAGCCTTCTGGCCAAAAGTGAACAGAAGGCCAGCATTCTAGATTCCCACCATCTAAAGTGGATGTCCGCTGGGGCCACTCCGAATAATGCAATATATGGTGATGGCTCCACTTCCTTTCCAAATATCTTAGAGAAGGTGTCAAAGATGGTCTGCCAGTAGGTGTGCAACTTTGGGCACGTCCAGAACATGTGGAGCAGAGTGGCTCGAGCCTGTCTATGTCGGGATATATCTTAGAGAGCCTGTCTTTAGACCAATGCAGTCGGTGTACAATTTTCAATTGGATAACCGCATGTTTAAGGCAAATGGAAGAGGAGAAAATCCCCTGTATTATCTTGTCCCATGTGACCTCTGTGATTGGTTCACCTAAGTCAGTCTCCCATCTGCCCCTGAGGAGGTCTAAAGGTGTCGAGTTGCTTCTATTAAGTAGTTCATAAATTCTGCTTATAGCCTGTTTCTGGATCAGTTTACAGTTCAAGATTGAGTCTAAAAGGGAGGCCGGAGGGCACACTGGGTAGCAGTCCGAGTTCGAAGTTACGAAGCTCCGGAGTTGCAAGTATCTATAGAAGTGTGACCTAGGGATCTGGTATTTCTGTACTAGCTGTTCAAAGGAGGCAAAGTTGCCGTCTATATAGAGGTCAGACAGCGTAATCACTCCACTCCCAACCCAACTGTCAAAGGCCTTATCCATCGTTGATGGGACAAACATGTGATTTCTTGTGATCGGAGCAGCCAGTGATAGTTCCCTGAGGGAGAAGGTTCTTCTAAATTGGTTCCACACTTTCCTCAAAATAATTCTAAGAAAATAAGTTTTGTAAAACCAACTGCAGCCTCCGCAACCGACCTCTCACACCGACATCTCCAGTCTTTGCTGCAGCTATAGGAACATTAACTTCATCTGTGGTTCATGCAGGATGTCAAATATACATTTCCGTCTCTGATTAGGCAGTGGATTTAGATTTAGATTTTCCGCTGATCCTGGATCAGCTTTCCTTTCCTTAGATTTTAAATTTTTTTTGTAATTCTTTAAGGACATACAGTAGGATAAGAAACGAAAAAATAAATAGAAAAATAAATGTAACCAAAAAAAAATATATAATTTAACAAAAAATAAATAAAAAAAGGAGGGAGGGAGGGGGGTCAGACTCATGCTAGTGTGTATCCAGGTACAAGGTTACAAGTGACCATCTCTGCATAAATATTTTTTTTTTTCAGTTGCAATTGTGCAGTCATTTCTTGCATTATATACATCTGTCTCAATCTCTTGGTCCATTGTTTGATTGTCGTGGTTGATTTTGTAACCATGAATGAATGAATGAAAACTTTATTAACAGATTGCAGAATGGGTACAATACAGTACAGCTCAATACACACAATTGTTAAGGGGATGCAGACCAGAGAAAGACTTTCGTCTTGTTTACATCAGGGTCCCCCATTTTCAATTCATCAGGAATAGTGCCATAGTTATCATTTTCCTTGCTATTAACAGTATCACTCTCAAGATGTATAACGTGTCTCCATAGTATGTGCCTTTTGGTATACATCCCAAGATATAGTACGATGGATTCAGAGGTAAGTCAAGATCTAGAATGGTTTTAATCTCATTTTTGATATTCACCCAAAATGTCTGCACTTTTGGACAGTCCCAGAAAATATGTGTATGATCTCCGATCATTCCACATCCTTTCCAACATAGTGGTGAGGACCCACCAGCAAATCCGGAGAGAACTTGAGGAGTCCTAAAGTACCTGACCTTGACCTTCCAGTCAAACTCCTTCCACATTGGGCTATTTGTGATTTTATGATTGCTTGAATGGCTGTCCTCCCATTCACCGACATCTCCAGTCTTTGCTGCAGCTATAGGAACATTAGCTTCATCTGTGGTTCATGCAGGATGTCAAATATATTCAAATATACATTTCTGTCTCCGATTAGGCAGTGGATTTAGAATTTTAAGGGGGGAAAAAGAGAAAAAGGAAAAAAATCGCCCATTGGTGAAACGTAATTTTCCAGGTATCGCCACATGAAGTATCAAGGACAAAATTTAACGGGAAGATTGTTCATTTCTGCCGTAGGTGCGGGGGCAGTGGGGCTTGTTATAATGACGTGACAGCATGAGGTCTATTGTAAACACATCTCCCCCCAAACTGCAGAGGCTTTCATTAAAGTGCAGCTTTAATTAAAGCCACAATATGTGGATTTTGTGATGATGTCAATGTGGGGTATATTCACATACATTCTTGAAGACTGTAGTTTCATCACAATCGGCAATACAATTTAAAAACTCATATGTATCATGTTGTCTAGTGTTAGTCCTTGTATCAAGAGCTCAGTCAGTCAACTAGAGAATGATAGCATGTTGTCTAGTGTTAGTCCTTGTATCAAGAGCTCAGTCAGTCCAACTAGAGAACGATAGCATGTGTTGTCTAGTGTTAGTCCTTGTATCAAGAGCTCAGTCAGTCCAACTAGAGAACGATAGCATGTGTTGTCTAGTGTTAGTCCTTGTATCAAGAGCTCAGTCAGTCAACTAGAGAATGATAGCATGTTGTCTAGTGTTAGTCCTTGTATCTAGAGCTCAGTCAGTCCAACTAGAGAATGATAGCATGTTGTCTAGTGTTAGTCGTCCTTGTATCTAGAGCTCAGTCAGTCCAACTAGAGAATGATAGCATGTTGTCTAGTGTTAGTCCTTGTATCTAGAGCTCAGTCAGTCCAACTAGAGAATGATAGCATGTTGTCTAGTGTTAGTCCTTGTATCAAGAGCTCAGTCAGTCAACTAGAGAATGATAGCATGTTGTCTAGTGTTAGTCCTTGTATCTAGAGCTCAGTCAGTCAACTAGCGAATGATAGCATGTTGTCTAGTGTTAGTCCTTGTATCAAGAGCTCAGTCAGTCCAACTAGAGTACGATAGCATGTGTTGTCTAGTGTTAGTCCTTGTATCAAGAGCTCAGTCAGTCCAACTAGAGAATGATAGCATGTTGTCTAGTGTTAGTCCTTGTATCAAGAGCTCAGTCAGTCAACTAGAGAATGATAGCATGTTGTCTAGTGTTAGTCCTTGTATCAAGAGCTCAGTCAGTCCAACTAGAGAATGATAGCATGTTGTCTAGTGTTAGTCCTTGTATCAAGAGCTCAGTCAGTCAACTAGAGAATGATAGCATGTTGTCTAGTGTTAGTCCTTGTATCAAGAGCTCAGTCAGTCCAACTAGAGAACGATAGCATGTGTTGTCTAGTGTTAGTCCTTGTATCAAGAGCTCAGTCAGTCAACTAGAGAATGATAGCATGTTGTCTAGTGTTAGTCCTTGTATCTAGAGCTCAGTCAGTCCAACTAGAGAATGATAGCATGTTGTCTAGTGTTAGTCCTTGTATCTAGAGCTCAGTCAGTCAACTAGAGAATGATAGCATGTGTTGTCTAGTGTTAGTCCTTGTATCAAGAGCTCAGTCAGTCTTATTACTTATTTTCAGTGGTGGTGGTGGGGCTACACAGGTGTTTACGGTTGACCACTGATTGGGCCTTTAACAAGGGGAAAGGTGTTTGTATGGCAAATTAGGAGATAAGAGAAGATGGAGGAGAGAAAAGGGTATATTAAAAGATAAGCACACGTCTAGAAATAATTTAAACTGCTCACAGTTACTAATAGAATATACCCACAAAAAACAGTCTGGGCTACAATAGATGTCAATTAGATACAGTCCCAACACTGAGACATCTACATTAGATAGTCCCAACACACAGACATTCTTAGAAAGACATCTACATTAGATAGTTACACACACACTTCAAATACTTTATCGGAATCCACATATCATAACCACACAATAAGTACGAACCCTTAATATTTAGGTTATTTTTGTTTTGAGGACATTCTTATGGGTACAGAAAGCCTTGTCTCCGTCAAGTTGTCCCTGTTACAGCAGAAATCCGACGAGATCACACCCACCCACCCACCCACCCACAAATAAATCCAAGATAGATGGATTGTCCAGAAACCGCCGTTGGTGGTGTCAATATTTCAAGGAGAAAAATACATCTAAATTGATGAGAATAAAGAAGATGCACATCAAACAGATCCATCACACAGCCCCCCCCCCCCCCGGCCCTATCCATGTTCTCTGGAGCGAGAGAGAGGAGAGAAAAAGAGAAAGAGAGAGAGAAAGAAACACACTAGACTGCTGGTTGAGTTACATACCGTTAATCCAATCCAACTTTATTTGTATAGCACATTTAAAAACAACATGGTTGACCAAAGTGCTTCACAGTAAAAACCATAATATAGTTAAAAACGCATAAACACAATACAAAGTACACACAGAACTACAAACTAAATTACAGCAGCAGACTACTAATGAGAGGGAGACGAGACGCAGTCAGTTGATAAGCTGTCTTGTGTGAATAAAACAGTCCATGCTTTCCTGGCAATAGAGAGAATCAAGGCAGACGGGAGAATCCTTTCATCGTTGTTTTCAGCTCCATCTCCCGTCTTGCCAACATTGTTTTCTAGGTTCTCCCAGTCTAAATAGGAAATGTGTAGGAGATGAGACCCCCCCCCCCCCCCCCATGTGTAAACACGGTGGCTACAGCTAAAACCAGAGTGAACCACAAGTATATCCACGGCAAGGTTGGCGTTTCATCACACTGAGCAATGACTGTGTCCGTGACGACACATTTTCTGGAAGTGCGTGACATGAAACCGTCGAGTGATTTCTGTTGAGCGCCCTATAGCATAAATCAGCCTTGAGTGGAATTTCACCTATTTTTAACCTGAATCCTATTGTTGTTGTTGTTGTTGTTGTTGTTGTTGTTGTTGTTGTTGTGAGGAGGACATGCGATAATCGGCCATAAAACGTACCAACGTGGTGGAGAGCTTGGCCACATCTAAATGTTTTCCGCTTAAAATATATCAAAATCCTAAACACTTTCAGTTTGTTTCTCGGCTACGTTTCGTCTCTCCTCATCACCTCAATGGAGCCTGCAGAGCCGTAAAGACCTGACCACTGTCTGCTGTCACTTTTTTTGGAGTGCTTTGAAGCCTTTGCAATGAAGGCTAAGCACAGTCACCGCAGCCCGACCAATGAAGGCTAAGCACCGTCACGCAGCCTGACCAATGAAGGCTAAGCACCGTCACGCAGCCTGACCAATGAAGGCTAAGCAAGTCACTGCAGCCCGACCAATGAAGGCTAAGCACAGTCACTGCAGCCCGACCAATGAAGGCTAAGCACCATCACCGCAGCCCGACCAATGAAGGCTAAGCACAGTCACCGCAGCCCGACCAATGAAGGCTAAGCACAGTCACTGCAGCCCGACCAATGAAGGCTAAGCACAGTCACCGCAGCCCCGACCAATGAAGGCTAAGCACCATCACTGCAGCCCCGACCAATGAAGGCTAAGCACCGTCACCACAGCCCGACCAATGAAGGCTAAGCACCATCACCGCAGCCCGACCAATGAAGGCTAAGCACAGTCACCGCAGCCCGACCAATGAAGGCTAAGCACAGTCACCGCAGCCCGACCAATGAAGGCTAAGCACCATCACTGCAACCCGACCAATGAAGGCTAAGCACAAAAAGTTTTTGTCTACCAAAGAAGAGATGCATGCACACCCAACTACGTTTGAAGTTACCCTCGGAGTGTAAAGTCTCATCCAGATAATTGATCCCCGTCTGTAGCTCAGCGATTTCCTGCCTGCACTCTCCTCCATCACCTCAATGAACTCAACCTGACCTCTCTCGATGGCAGCGCCTGAGGAACAGTCGAGACCCAATAATCACTGCCTCCCATCACGTCGTTCTCCACTTTCTTGTTGAACTTTCTTTTTGAGTGCTCACTGCTCAACCTCCCCGGATCTTCCTCTGATCCTGGATCAGCTTTCCTAAGCGTTGTTTTTTGCCTTCCCGGGCAGAGTTTTCCTAACTACAGTACACACCCTTTCTCTAGAGAGAAAATATAGTGCAATTAGTGTTCGAAGTAAAGGAAATAAGTACCCCCCCCCCCCTGCCAAATACCAGACATTCCAGACAGTCAAAGCAGGTCACGGCACCCTCACCTTAAAAAAATTATAAAAGAAGGTGAAAGCAGCGATTGACATTTCAAGTCGTTGCTTCCGTAATTGCCGGATCTTATAATTGCCATCAAAACAGTTGGGAGAAACCTCTCCGAGGTCAGATTCCTTCAGGCATCACCACAAACCACAGCACTGTAGGAATGCACTGGATACACACACGTTTATTCTTCCATGCCACTAGAAAAAACGACACAAAACACCTGTTTATCCGTCCATGCCACTAGAAAAATTACACTAAACTGTTTATTCTTCCATGGCACTAGAAAACTCAAGAAACTCAAGAACATAGGACTTCATTACCTCCCCTGACATTCAGAATGGAAAATGTAGTTGGTTAGCTATTTAGCTAATGTTGATAGCATAGCATCAACGCTAGCTCGCTGGCTACAGCTCAACACCAGCCATGGGAATACTATTTACTAAATGATGGGAGGCTTTTTAATCGTCAAGGTAAGAGAGGATTTGTCATGATCAACTGAAGGCGTATGCTATGGAACAGTATGTGCTTGGCTACTACTTGGGTTTTCAGAAAAAGTACATTTAGCTGTAAAAGCCAGATCAAGCTCAATAGCTTCTGTAACACTGTAAGGGAGATGTCAATCCGTTGTCGACGGTGGTTGTGATGTTGGCTGAGTTTGCACATGCGGGTTAAGGGAGAGGTGGGCTATCGCGTCAAAGGGTTCAGGAAAAGACTTGCATCGCTTGTAAAGACGGCCACGCAAGGGGAGCGTCTTCAGATTTGCGCACTCTGGAAGCCGGTTTCAGAAAGTAGCGTCTTCAGGCTGCCACAGCGCAGTTCCGTGTGGACGAAAGGTGCATGCGATCAAATACTTTGACCGATACGACCGAACTCGGTTTAGTCTGGACATGGCCCGAGAGCACCCAGGGGAATGTGCCGAGTATACAGGTATACATGTTCCGTTTCAGAACTGAGAACACTACTACTGTAGAATAAAGCTCATTTTGGATATAAAAAAATAAAACACACGTTCCATGGGTGATTCATTGTCAATGGAGCAGCTCCAGACTACATACCTGATGACATCACAAGTTTGATTCTTACTTCTCTATTGATTTGATCATTGATAATGAATAGTGATTGAACTGTCATGGAAATATTCCCTCCTAGCATGTCCCTGTTAGCGTAACATAGCCAAGCTTGCTGCATGCGTTACCCGTCTCCCTACAGTGCCTTTCCAATTCACCAACACAGACAAACACCCGCCCACTCCTCTCTCTGTGCCTCCTACCTGATACACGCATGCAGGCATGTATCCCCGTCTTGTCTCGGTCCCTCTCACATTCACCAACTCTTTTCCATGACAGATTAAGTCAAGCCCTCACTTTATTTCCTGTAACTTCAAAGCAGTTTCCTCTTCGCTACGATTTATTCTTTTGCAGTTTATTAATTCCAGCCCTCCTCGCAACATGTCTCCCGGTTGAAAAGTGGCGGTGGCTCGCCGCTACAATGTTGCTGGTAAACTAGCCATGAGAACCAGCTTGACCCTTTTATGCAGAAATAACCCCAACCCGACCAGCCCGACCAATGAAGGCTAAGCACAGTCACCGCAGCCCGACCAATGAAGGCTAAGCACCATCACTGCAAGCCGACCAATGAAGGCTAAGCACCATCACTGCAGCCCGACCAATGAAGGCTAAGCACCATCACTGCAGCCCGACCAATGAAGGCTAAGCACCATCACTGCAGCCTGACCAATGAAGGCTAAGCACCATCACTGCAGCCTGACCAATGAAGGCTAAGCACAGTCACCGCAGCCCGACCAATGAAGGCTAAGCACCATCACTGCAACCCGACCAATGAAGGCTAAGCACCATCACTGCAGCCCGACCAATGAAGGCTAAGCACCATCACTGCAGCCCGACCAATGAAGGCTAAGCACCATCACTGCAGCCCGACCAATGAAGGCTAAGCACCATCACTGCAACCCGACCAATGAAGGCTAAGCACCGAAACACGTTCAAAGAAGGACTCCTTGTTGTAGTCCTAAAACGAGTACAATTTGAAACGTTATTGGTGATTTTTTTTTTTTTATTATTCTGAATGGTGGAAAGATTATCAAAGGATGGATCTAAGAAAGGATTATCAAAGGTTTTCCATTGGTTGTCTGGTAGACAAAAATAACCTTGATATCTAACTTTATTCTTTTTTGCATGGGTCTATACGTTGTTTTAACCTCTTAAGCCCTAGCCATATTTTCTGAGAACTTGCCTAAAAGTACATACCCAAGTAAATGGAAGATTGCTCCACTTCTACAAGGTCCATTTGCATGTTCTTGCCATCTAGGGACATCTATGGACCTCAGGGAATGTATTCCCAGTGTCAGAACTATTGTGTCCGTTACTATGCTTGAGTAAATTGTAATGAACCAAAGGAGAATATAAATTATTATTTGTTTTTTCCCCCCCATCATTGACGGTGAATAACACTATGCTAACATTGACCAAAAGTGAAAAGCTCATTCAGCACCTTCTTGAGATCAAGTGTACTATAAATCTAAGCAAATTAACAAAGGACAGATGATTTACAGGTTTTTTTGTAGATACAGTACTGAATTTTGCCATCCGGACACATGCAATTTGAAATATGAATATAGAATATCAGGCCTATAAATTACCTTATTATGGCCAAGTCATACATCTATGGATCGGGATTTAGTTAAATCTGGATTTAGTACCACCAGGCGCCCGTTACAGGGCAGCAAAGACCGCAAATTAAATATACTGTAAGTACAGTTACTTTTGTATAATGTCCATAGCATTATGAATTGAAAATGGGGGACCCAGATGTAAACAAGACGAAAGTCTTTCTCAGGTCTGCATCCCCTTAACAATTGTGTGTATTGAGCCGTACTGTATTGTACCCATTCTGCAATCTGTTAATAAAGTTTTCAATCAATCAATTCAATCAATTTCAGCTCTGCCATTTTTGAGACGCGTTTCTTTCTAGATGTTCACAGAAAGGTAAAGAAACAATATACGTTGTATTTTATGGCAATAACAATCAGGTTTGTTCGAACCGTGAGATATAATCACGAAAATCTGAAGAATTACGTGAAAAATGGTTGGACTTCTGTTGTCGGCGGCTGGTGTGAGCTGGGTAGTGTAGTTTTATGAAATGTCGACGTCCATCGACGTCCATCCTCTTTCTTAGGACTACAACGATTTAGAGTGCTTCTTCTTGCGTCTAAATCGTCAGTTTTACTGTACAATGCGCAGAGATTTTTTATAAGCTCATATTTAGCTAATAACACTTAAATCCTTGGTAAACAAACGTAGTGCTGAAAATATACACTTTGACGGGTCCTACTAATCACCACAAAGTGCTGTTTTGATAGGGTTAAGGTCTTTACTCTTGGCTACATTTGAAAAAGAAATGCAACATTACTTAATACGGACTATTGATCTATTTATGACGGGAAATAAATATTGTACCAGTACCGGGCCGATCGTGCTTAACTCATTGAGAGCCACGTCCTTTCCCCATCTGCACTGGCTAGTGCCAGCTTTTCTTGACCATTTTCACAACCTTTGCGGAGCTATTGTATATTCTATATTATAGCTATGAAGACAATAGTATGGCTCATTTGACAGACACTATTTCTAGTCCAACATGTAAAAAATTGTTTGTTTCTACACACTGTAGTTTGTAGTTTATTACACGCTAAACATCGCCCATTTCCAAAATAATCCAGTCTTTTTCCATAGGTCGCGAGATGAGACGCGTTATATGCAATAAGCCCAAATCATTCTGGTTGATCCCCTGAAACCCCAGATACTCCCAAATCAAAAAGGTATATACCATGTGCTTCACAAAATCATCAAGGGGGGAGGGTAGTCTTAGTTTAGGTCAGGTAAAAGACACTGATCGTTACAGAAACATGTTTCAGGTTCGGTAAAATAGACATAGGGAGTCCTTACCTTAGCCAGAAGGTACTCCAAAAAGAATAATTCCAATGATCCCATCGGCGATCGCGATTACTTGTTTATATGTAATTACTCGTGTTTACGGGAAGCTATAGGTTTTGAGGCGAGCAGATCTGCTAGCGATTGCTCTGCAAGAGCTCCCCCCCCTCAGAGCCAGTCTTGACAGTACAGTTCAGACATGGTCTCTACTGATCCCTTTCTATCAGATTTCAAAAGGTAGGCGATACTGCCACCTGGTGAGATTCGATCGACATTGCAATTCCAACGTGGGCAAATTAGCCTACGTTTATACACATGTATTTTTCTAACTTTTATAAATAATTCTCATTATACCTTTAAGTAAGGTATTAACTTAGTAAGAAATTACTGGCACACTTGCAAACTAATCTGTGTTTGACAATGTCTCGTCTGTGCATGTAAATGTTCTGCTATACTAGCGAAGAAAACGTAGTCCATTTGTGTATGTACAGTTGAAAGCAGGCAGGGTGTCTCTCACCTGTAGCAGGGCAGCTGCCAGGTAGACCGTCATGAAGATGGGCGTCAGGGTGGTGTGACCGCTCTTCATCAGGTGGATGGTGTAGAGGAAGATCAGGTGACCGGGGAGCACCAATAGGACCAGCACCTGAGCTGAACGGTGATTGGCTCCTGGCGAGAGGAAGAAATGAAATTTGTAAATCAGAAAAAACACCATTGTTTACAATGTGGCTGCACCTTTTGCTGGGCGATATGGGCTACATTTCACATCATCATACTAAATTATACCGGTATTGCGGTATTTAGTACAAATTACAATGCAATTTGAAATCTTTTTCATTCGACATAAATCAATTTACTTCACAATGGTCTATTTTCTTGATTTTTTATTTTAATTTTTTTAATACTGCTGCAAGTCAATAAAATGTACAGCCTGTATGTATGTATGTATTTTATTTATGTATTTTATTTTTATGGCTTCCACTCTTTGAGAAAACATTTTCCAGGACTTTTCTTCACAATCCAGGACAACACTTTTGTCATATCATTATATTTCCCCAGAATATTTGAGTAATTAGAGTACATTTTCCCCGATTTTCCATGACTGGAAATCTAGTCTCTGAATTTCCAGGTTATCCAGGACGAGTGGGAACCCAGCTAGTGCTGGTTAAGAGTGGGTGGTGTTACCTGAACCATAGAAGGTGCGGCAGGGGTAGTAGCAGCCCTTGTTCTCCTCAGGAACCTCCCCAGGAGCGCTGTGGAAGTGGAGGTGGGTGGATATCCTGCTGGCCTGAATGGCAACCAGGTTCCCCCCAATACCTGGATATGACAGAAATAAATATACAATATAATAATAATATAATACTGTTTTTTGCTATTTTCTTTTAGAATACCGTTTGAGTCTTAATTTTGTTAAGAATATAGGACAGGCATGTATTAAGCATTATGCTTCAGTCTGTACCTTTTCAGTCACTGTAAAATCAAATATTGTTAAATGATTGTGCATATTGTATTGTGTGAGATGACTGAATATGATGACTGAATAAACTACTACTACTACTACTACTACTACATATTGTTAAAGATTTCTTCCAGATGTAAAAACCCTTAAACATTTCATACATTGAATACACATTTGTATAAACATGTTTTTTTCCACCACATTGTTCAATAAACTACTGTTAACTACTAAGTTAACATCAGAGAGGGGTCTCAAGATCCACCAGGGCAGGAAAAAGTGCCTGAGAGAGCTTAGCGAGGGGCCTCGCATTGACCACTACTTCCTCAGAGGTAGGCCAAATCAGTCGAGTGAAGCCCAGCGGCAGGATATTCACCACAGTCCACAGGGTATCAGAACCCCAGACGAAGCTCCATCAAGCACAGATCCACCAACGGACATGAGTCCAGAGCCCATCCAGCCACAGACAGCAGTAGAGAGGAAGAACGGACGAAAGCCTCAAATCTTGTGGCCTAAATCCTGCCAGAAAAAGGAGTGGGAAACCACCGACACAGACCTTGCCCATCTTCTAGAAGGTCTGAAAGGGTGCGTGGAAAGAAAGCTGGACAAGATTGGAGAACGCATCATGGGCTGCTAAATGAACACGTGGTGCCACCGTGCGACACACACCCAGGCCCGTCGGTGGGCCTGGGGTGGGCCAACCTCGGCAGAGGGTGTATTGTGATAAATGGCCGAAACACCCAATGAGGTCGGGGAACACAACTGAAGATGTGTCATACTGGTGGCACCACGTGATCATTGCCAAATTGCACCCCACTCCAACCTCATTCAATTGTTGTGCTGAATATTTAGGGTTCTTTAACAACTAGTCCTATTAAGAATCCTGTCTTAGCAGCATCTCTACACCTTTACCCTCATTGAGAATGCAAGGAATAGGCAACGAGCGTGCGTTCATACACATACCAGGAATTACAAATCGGCAGCTTTCTTGGAATATTCTTCCAAGACATGTCAATATCTACTCAGCTCTCTGTGTATGCTGAAGATAAAAGGTGTCAAGTTACGACATATTGGCCCATGATAGGTTCAACCTATTAGTGACATCACACATGCAACTCAGATTTCAGGGAAGTACAGAGAGGTTCTCCCCATCTGTGAAAAAGGTGTTCTGCACAAATAATCTGTACACTCAAGTCAAAAGTCATGCCTCCAAGGGGAGTTAATGTTAAAGAAAAAAACAACAACATGCTTTTCAGTAGAGGGGATCTTTAATATACATAACAACCATATACATTACAAACTCAAGTAAAGGGATGTAAAGCAGAGTGTGCGAGCAGGGCCAGTGGCATTTAATGTTCACGCAGGAGTAACCAAGTCTAGGAAACCATAAAGAGACTATTTATTAGTCAGATCAGGAAATGTTTCCATAAAGGTGGCAAATACATGCCTTGCAAGGTGTCATTTAACTCTTTAAGCAGCAGACAAATGTTTAAGCATGACATGACCGATGGGACAATTTAGGCCATGTGTCCTCACATTGAGTCAATTCCGCGATGTCATGCTGAGTCCTCCATGATGTCACTACTGCACTTGCTCACACTGAGTCCTCCATGATGACACTACTGCACTTGCTCACACTGAGTCATCCATGATGTCACTGCTGCACTTGCTCACACTGAGTCCTCCATGATGTCACTGCTGCACTTGCTCACACTGAGTCCTCCATGATGTCACTGCTGCACTTGCTCACACTGAGTCATCCATGATGTCACTGCTGCACTTGCTCACACTGAGTCATCCATGATGTCACTGCTGCACTTGCTCACACTGCGTCCTCCATGATGTCACTGCTGCACTTGCTCACACTGCGTCCTCCATGATGTCACTACTGCACTTGCTCACACTGCGTCCTCCATGATGTCACTACTGCACTTGCTCACACTGCGTCCTCCATGATGTCACTACTGCACTTGCTCACACTGCGTCCTCCATGATGTCACTGCTGCACTTGCTCACACTGCGTCCTCCATGATGTCACTGCTGCACTTGCTCACACTGCGTCCTCCATGATGTCACTACTGCACTTGCTCACACTGCGTCCTCCATGATGTCACTACTGCACTTGCTCACACTGCGTCCTCCATGATGTCACTACTGCACTTGCTCACACTGCGTCCTCCATGATGTCACTGCTGAACTTGCTCACACTGCGTCCTCCATGATGTCACTACTGCACTTGCTCACACTGCGTCCTCCATGATGTCACTGCTGAACTTGCTCACACTGAGTCCTCCATGAAGTCACTGCTGAACAGGCTCGAGTCCTCTGTGATGATGATGTTGATACCATATACTGTTCAGGCCTAATATATAGTATACAGATTATATACAATGTTATTGTTTGCAATAAAAGGTGATAATAATTAAGAGATGTCCCGATACCGATACCAGTATTGGTTCCATACTCGTAAAACGACTCCTACTTGGTCTGAAAATAAGTTGTATCAGGACTTCCATAAAAATGATACAAAAAAATCAATATCATAATAATGCTACTAATAATAATCACCATCATAATAATATACCCTTCCCTCCTCATAATATCATTATATATCTGACACAGGATTGTTGGTTCCGTTTAGGAATGCGTTGCAGCTCCATCCTGGAACCTCTTTCTCCTGTTCTGTCGTTTTTGGCCTCATTGTTTCTGCTTCCCTTCAGCTGACAAAGCAGGAGACGGCAGTGATAAATGCACACAGTCTGAGGGCCAATGAATAAACATGGGGGAGAGAGAGAGAGAGAGAGAGAGAGAGAGAGAGAGAGAGAGAGAGAGAGAGAGAGAAGAGGGTCAGAAAGAGAGATAGAGATAGAGAGAGACAGACAGAGAGATAAAGAGTGAGATAGATATTCAGAGAGAGGCAAAGAGACGGAGAGAGAGAGAGAGAGACCTATCTTCATTTTTTTTTTTTATCC
This sequence comes from Notolepis coatsorum, assembly GCF_963971535.1. Taxonomy (NCBI): domain Eukaryota; kingdom Metazoa; phylum Chordata; class Actinopteri; order Aulopiformes; family Paralepididae; genus Notolepis; species Notolepis coatsorum. The sequence goes on along the minus strand of NC_140179.1, from coordinate 4,374,198 downwards.
ACTTTTTCTCCCATTTTCTATATTTTCTCCCATCCCAATTTCGTATCATCCAATTCAACCCTCCCCTGTCACGAACGCTGTTTCTTGCCTCCCACAAGCCGGCTGCAATGTGGACTAAGTCATACATAGCACAAGTCCCCTCCGGTACTCGAGGTAACAGCAGTCGCATCTTTTCACCTGCGCAGCTCGATCTCTCAGTGGCGAGGAGTAACGCGTGGGAGGCTCACGCTGCCCCCGACACTTCCTGATTCTACTGCGCAGGCGCACCAACCGACCTGTAGGAGTCGCTGTCCACAACGCCCGATCCCCACCCATCAGTTTCCCACCCCCTAATACGGCCAATGTGTATTAGTATGAACGACCAGCTAAACTGAAAGCAATGTGGAGCGCTGGGCCCGAACAGGCAGGCCCAGCGTCTCCGTCATTGGTGGCGAGCACCTTGCCCACTACGCCACGTAGCCGCCCCTAGACCTATCTTCATTCTTTTCAGCATCCAGTGTTTCTACACTAACATCAATCAGTAGAATAACACAGTAGAGCCATCTGGATTTTCAAGAGGAAAAACAGCAGATTTATTTTATTTTGCATTTCCAAACTTGGTGACGTTGTGGAAACCAAGGACTTTAACCCCTCTGTCTGCAACTGGATACTTGACTTCCTAACCAACAGATCCCAATTAGTTAGGATAGACAATCTCACTTCCTCCACAAACTGGCATCCTGCAAGACTGTGTGCCCAGCGCCCTCCTCCACTCCCTCTCGACCCACGACTGCACTCCTGCATTGCTCCAATCTAGTTTGCAGATCGGCGGTGGGCTTCATCAAAAACAACAATAAGTCAGCCTACAGGGAGGAGGTCCAGCACCTAACAACCTGGCCCTCAACACCAAGAAAAAACCACACCCTGTCTACATCGACAGGATTCAGATTCAGATAACTTAATATTGATCCCGCGTGTGGAAATTCATATGGATGGATGTTCTTCAAATTCCTGGGTCACTGAGGACCTCTTTTGGACCCTCAACACCTCGTCACTGGTCAAGAACCAGTGCCTCTTCTTCCTAAGGAGAGTAAGGAAAGCCCAACTTTCTCCTCAGATTCTGGTGAACTTTTACTGGTGCACCACCATAGAAAGCATCCTCACCAACTGCATCACAGTCTAGTATGGACCCTGCACGGCCTCAGACCGGAATCCACTGCAGAGGGTGGGGGAAAACCGTCCAACACATCACCGGTACATCACTCCCTAAGATTTAGACTATTCTTTTTTTTTTTTCTTTTTTTTTTTGAGATAAATTGTAGTTTAATTTGTTGGAACGGGTTCAGAGATAAAGGGAATGTGAAAATGCACAAGAAGTCATATTGTAGACCATTTAGCTGTCCAGTTTGTGCAAAATATTGTATCAGAAAGGTACCTATACAATTACTTTTTGAGTGATAACCCCTGCTTGTGGTAACTATTTTCACATTTCACCAATTACAATTTTCTTAGTCTTCTAGTTTATAACAGAAGTATTTTTTTAAACAATATGTTTATTGGTTTTTTTTTTCTTTCAGTTTTACAGCATCAGTTCAACAGTTCAACAACCATACAAAAGGAAATGCTGCCAACTGCCCCCCCCTCCCCCCCTCCCCGAGTTACAGAAAAATAGATACAAAATAACCCCCCCCCCCCCCCCTGAAAGAAAAAGAAAAAATCAATATAAACAAAAAAAATAAAAACCTCTAGGCCAAACCCCCCCTCCCCTCCCCCAGACTAGGACCTCAACAAATTCAGTTTTTTTTTTTACACATTTTCGATTTAGACTATTCATCGCAAATGGTGTCTGAGGAAAGCATGCAGCATCGTCAAGGACACCTCTCATCCCACCCCTCCTTCCCTCTGGGAGGCGCTATAGGAATCTCTGGTCCAAGTCAAGCAGGCTGAGGAACAGCTTTTTCCCCCCCGTCAGCTGTCATCTCTCTGAACTCCGTTCCACAATGACGGCACCACCCCCCCCCCATACCGTATAAACTCTGAACCCCATTACCTACACACTAGGCTCTCAATGCCTATTACTCTAGGCTCCGTTATCCATACTGTATGAACTCTGATGCCTACATTTATACCCGTTTACTGCCTTCACTGTATACAACCGCCTTAAACTGTAATCATAACTACCTACCTCAAAGTATAGACTACCCATACAACTCTGTATGATAGCATGTACAATAATGCTGAATATACCGCATAAAATGTACGGCCCTGGGACGCCGTTTAATAACCTCAGGATTACCACTATCGTCGTTAAAGAACACTTGCGATTGACCTTACAGCTCTGTTCCTGCCTGACCTCTGGCCTGCTTGCAATGTTGTTGTTATTCTTCCTTGGCTCAGTATGCCCTGCAATGTAGCCCTGTGGCAAACTTGAAGAAAAGTTAATGAGAATCCTGTCTTCGTGTGGGATATGTAGACCGGAGTTGTCCTACTGTCTGTGGCACCGTGTTCACAAGGCCGCCTCGTGAAAACATTCATTCGTGTGAGAAATATTATTGTTTTGTACCGCTCAAGTTAAAGTTCTTTATTTAAGCATTACATCACGCGCAGGGTGGTCGTTAGACCCCCCTAGGCATGGTTTATTTTTCACAAATCACGACTGCAAGTGGTGTAATGCTTTTATACAACTGCCACATTCATCCAACCTTATTGCTATACAATAAACACACATTAATCGAAGATTTGTTGAAAAAAACATCCGCCACAAAAAGTAGTTCCCACAACAAGAATAGTCGTATAAGATATATATATTTGATGGTAATACATGTACATAGCCTAAACAAGAATAATGGTCATCTAAAATATATATATTTGATGGTAAAACACGGACATAGTGTAAACAAGAATAATGGTCATCTAAAATATATATATTTGATGGTAAAACACGGACATAGTGTAAACAAGAATAATGGTAATCTAAAATATATATATTTGATGGTAATACACAGACAGTGTAAAAAGAATAATGGTCATCTAAAATATATATATTTGATGCTAATACACAGACTGTGTAAAAAGAATAATGGTCATCTAAAATATATATATTTGATGGTAAAACACGGACATAGTGTAAACAAGAATAATGGTCATCTAAAATATATATATTTGATGGTAAAACACGGACATAGTGTAAACAAGAATAATGGTCATCTAAAATATATATATTTGATGGTAAAACACGGACATAGTGTAAAAAGAAGAATAGTGATCTAAATATAATCTGGGTTGGACTTGTTATGCTCGTTATCCCCATGTGTGTGTTAAATTAAGTCCCCTTCCCTACACAGCCCGAAGGGGTCATGTCCACTTAATCCAATCTATGCTGGTCCCGTAGTCTCCTTGGTGACATTTGATGGGAAACATGGACCTTCCTTGGGCCCTAGGCAGGCAAAACATCACACCATACATCTTCTCCCATCACATCACATCACTCCTCACTCCCTCCGCTTCCTCTTACCACCTCCTCCTCCTCCTCCTAGCTCCCCCTAGTCCAAATATGTCTATTTGACTTTGTTTACGTTTACCATCCCCCTCCCCTCTCCTCTATCCGTCTCCTCTACTCTCTCCTGGGACCTCCAGGTGTGTGTGTGTGTGTGTGTGTGACAGGGATGGTGTGGCTAGATATCGCAGCAGCGGGTAGGGGTTAAGGGGTTCCGTGGTTATCCAGGTCACTAGGTCTGATTGGGGGGGGTCTGGTCTGGTCTCCTCGCATTTGGAGTGGCTCTGCCCAGAGGGGCGAGACAGACACAACTGTCTGCCTGCCCGCTCACATCTCGTCTCCTCCCTCGACAAGGTGCTCCTCCCAAAAGTGTTTAAAGGGATGGTTCAGATTTTTGGAAACCTAGCCCTATTTCCTTTGGGCTTTGCACAGAATGTACCTGGAACTTTCCTTATTATTACTTAGCCTATTGTTCTCGCGTTTGCACTGTGGTGTAAAAACATGCGAAGATTAGGCAAATTAGTCTTCCGACGTGTGAAAAAGGTCTTTAGGCATCGCAGTGTAATATTTGGACATGATCACAATTTTAATCCTTTTGGCTCTGTACACCACCACAATCAAAGTGTGCTTCAAGTGCAGACTTTCAGCTTGAATTTGAGGGTATTTATATCCAAATCAGGTGAATGGTGTAGGGGGTACAACCATTTCTATATGTGCCTCCTCCTTCTTAACCCTTTCACTGCCACATGACAGAAGGTTAACCCTTTACCATCACACAACCGACGGTCGCCGTCGTGTGGCAGTGAAAGGGTTAACCTTCTGTGTGTTGTCGCAGTGAAAGGGTTAACCGTTTTGGTAATGCGGCAGTGAAAGGGTTAAGGGACCAAAAGTAATTGGCTGCTCAGCTGTTCCACGGCCAGGTGTGCGTTATTCCCTCATTATTTAATTCACAAGGAGCAGATAAAAGGTCTAGAGTTAATTACAAGTGTGGTATTTGAATTTGGAATCTGTTGCCGTCAACTCTCAATATGAGGTCCAAAGAACTGTTACTATCAGTGAAGCAAGCCATCATTAGGCTGAAAAACCAAAACAAACCCATCAGAGAGATAGATAGATAGTAAAAACATTAGGTGTGGCCAAATCAACCGTTGTAAGCGCTGTAACAGCCCCACTGCCAGAGCAAAGTACAACATCCAGCTTTTCTAGGACATAGGAACAACGGAACTATACCAAATCACCCTACAGAACAGGTTCCAAGCCCTGCAAGAACAAGCTCAAAAACCAGCGGAAGAGCACTGGAACAACCTGAAAACCGTATGGAAGGAGACATGCCTAGAAGTGGTAGGGAGAAAGAAAACAAGCCACAAACCCTGGATATCCACTGAAACACTGAACATAATTGAGGAGAGGGCAAGAAAAGACACAATAAACAAATGCAAAACTCGAGCAAAAAAGGGAGCAGCTCACAGAGACTACGAAGTAGCGAACAAGGAGGTGAAGAAAAGCATCAAACGCGACAAACAGAAATACATAGAAGACTTGGCGCAAGAAGCAGAGGAAGCAGCGGGAAAGAATAACCTCAAGGAACTCTACCTGACCACCAAGAAACTAACCGGGAGGTTTAGACAGACAAACACACAAATCCGTGACAAACAAGGACGACTTCTCACCACCAAGGAAGAACAACACCAAAGGTGGACTGAGCACTTTAGGGAGCTCCTCAACAGAGAGCCCCCTGTCCAAGAGGTGGAGATTCTGCCAGCTGCACACATGCTGGAGATCAACTGTGCCCCCCCAACAAGATATGAGGTGAAAAAGGCCATCAATGCATTGCGACGTGGCAAGGCAGCAGGGCCAGATGACATTCCAGCAGAAGCTTTAAAGGCAGACGTTGAAACCTCAGCCACCATGCTACACCAGCTGATCAAAAGGATCTGGGAGAAAGAATGAAATGTACCAACAGACTGGAAGGACGGGCTCATTGCTATTATACCCAAGAAAGGAGACCTTAAGAACTGCAACAACTATCGTGGGATTATGTTGCTCTCAACACCAGGCAAAGTGTTCAACCGCATTATCTTGGACAGACTGCGAAAAGGGGTCGATGATGAACTGAGAGAAAACCAAGCCGGTTTCAGGAACGGTAGATCATGCAGTGACCAAATTGCCACCCTCAGGATCATCATCGAGCAATCCATAGAATGGCACGCACCTGTCTATGTCAATTTCATAGATTTTGAAAAGGCATTCGATAGTGTAGACCGCGAGCTGCTTTGGAAACTCATGGCACACTATGGAATCCCTAAAAAATACATCAGCATAATCAAGAACATGTATCAGGACATGAAATGCCAAGTGTTACATAACGGATGTGCACAAGAACACTTCAAAGTGCTCACCGGCGTGAAACAGGGCTGCCTACTTTCCCCCTTCCTCTTCCTCCTTTAGTATGCATCAACTGGATCATGAGGCAAACCACAACCAATAAAAAGACTGGCATCCAGTGGAGTCTAACGGAGCACCTCGAAGACCTGGACTTTGCGGATGACATCGCACTACTCTCACACAACCATCAACAGATTCAAGACAAAACCCAGCTGCTAGAAACAACTGCAGCTGGACTTGGGCTCAAAATAAATGGACCAAAAACTCAAGTAATCAGAGTCAATAATAAAAGCACGAACCCCATAACCATCGGGGGCCAGACACTGGAAGAGGTTGACAAATTCACATACTTGGGTAGTGTTATAGCTGTGGATGGCAGGACTGAGGAAGCAAGAATAAGAGCAAGAATAGGAAAAGCAAGAGCAACATTCAACATGTTAAACAATATGTGGAAAACCAGAAACATCAAACTCAACACCAAGCTCAAAATCTTCAACTCCAACGTCAAATCCGTACTGTTATATGGCTCTGAAACCCGGAAAACCACCACTAACATCATCAATAAACTGCAGACCTTCATCAACCATTGTCTGAGACGTATCCTCAAACACAATCACCAACATCAAGCTGTGGGAATGCACCAAGCAAGAATCAGTGGAGGTCCAGCTGACCAGGAGAAAATGGAGCTGGATTGGGCACACACTTCGAAGACACAAAACCGCAATAACCAAACAGGCATTAACCTGGAACACACAAGGCAAGCGAGGCAGAGGAAGACCCAAAAACACCTGGAGAAGAGACACTGAGCAGGAACTCAAGACGAGGGGACTGACGTGGAAACAGCTGGAGAGGATGGCTCAAGACAGACGGGGGTGGAAACTTTTCATCAATGGCCTATGTTCCGAAAGGAATAAAAGGCCTAAGTAAGTAAGTAAGTAAGTAAGTAAATCAACCGTTAGTTGGTAGAGTTAGCGAAAAAAACATCTTAAGAAAGTCTGTACAGTTCTGGAACAACATCCTATGGACAGATGAGACAAAGATCAACAGAATAATGGGAAGAGAAGAATATGGAGAAGGGAAGGAACCGCTCATAATCCAAAGCACACCACCTCATCAGTGAAGCATGGTGGTGGTAGTAGTGTTATGGCGTGAGCATGTATGGCTGCCAATGGAACTGGTTCCCTTGTATTTATTGATGATGCGACTGCTGACAAAAGCAGCAGGATGAATTCTTAAGTGTTTCAGGCAATATTATCTGCTCATATTCAGCCAAATGCTTCAGAACTCATTGGACGGCGCTTCACAATGCAGATGGACAATGACCCGAAGCATACTGCGAAAGCAACCCAAGAGTGTTTTATGGCAAAGAAGTGTTTAGTTTAGTTTAGTTTCTTTATTAGTGGTCATACAGAAATACAGAATACTTTTGCATGAAATGCTTCTTTCTGTTTTGCTCCTGAGAGTGCGCTAGATCAAATAAAAAGATAGTATAAAATAAGTATAATATAAGTATAAAATAGAAAGTCAGGTACGTAAACAAGTGTAAACTAAACAAAAATGTTCAATATACATATATACAGTATATGTACAGTATATACAATGCAGATACAGTACAGTGTAGAAATGGTGAGGTATAGCTTAGCTTGTGGTGGTGAGGTGCAATGAGGTGCAATGAGATATGAGATTGATGTGCAAATCTCCTTACCAATAAATATAAAGTGTGTTAGTGGGTAAAGTGGGTGCTACAGTGTGTTGTTTATTTAAAGTGAGTGTGTGCGTGTGGATGTGTGCTGTGGGTGTATTTGATGGTTTGTTATTGTTCGTTGAGCATCCTGATGGCCTGGGGATAGAAGCTCCTTCTGAGTCTCTCTGTGCTTGCCATGAGACTCCGGTATCGCTTGCCTCACCGCAGCAGTTCAAAGAGGCAGTTGTTTGGGTGGCTGGGGTCTTAGATTAGATTATTCTCTTAGCCTTACCCATGCAGCGCTTGTTGTAAATGTCTTGGAGAGTGGGAAGCCCCCCTCCAATTGTGCGTTCGGCTGAACGGGCCACTCGCTGTAGTCTGCTGCGGTCTTGTGCGGTGCTATTCCCAAACCAGGAGGTGATATTGCCAGTCAGGATGCTCTCTATTGTGCATGAGTAGAAGTTCTTGAGGATCTTCTGACTCACTTGGAACTTCCTTAGGAAGTAGAGGCGTTGCCGTGCCTTATTGATAACACTGTCAATGTGTGTGGTCCATGTCAAGTCCTCGGATATGTGGACTCCGAGGTACTTAAAACTGTTCACAAGTGGAATGTTATGCAATGGCCAAGTCAATCTGAATCCAAGCATGAGGGGAACTGAAGGGAAAAAAATGCCCAAAGAACAAGCATGTCTATGGGTTCTAGACTTCATCGACTGCAAAGGATTTTCCTGTTCCTCATACTAGCTCTGGATAGTTAGCCACAAACCAATGCTAAATCAATGGGGTCAAGCTCCTGAGTGAGCCTCACTGAAAAATACTCCACAGAGCACACAACGTAGATTTGAGTGAGCCTCAGTCAGTTTGTACAGGAGCTCAACACCACTGATTTTGCAATAGGAAACGTTTTCTAGGTTCAATATCTTTTCTGGGTTATTCTAGTAAAAGGACATGCCTTTGCGACCAGGAAATTACACAGCCAAGTACCGATAGTGGGACCGTTTGTCCTGGAGCTTAACAGTATTTCAGTTCTGACCAAATTGGCATCCCTGGAGAAATTCTTCCGATACCCAAATCCTGATCCTGTTTCCACTTGGTATTGGTCCAATATCAGGATTGGAGCATTCTCCTCAGTAACTCATCTCTGTCCACTCTCCATCCATCCATCATCCATCCATCCATCATCCATCCTAAAGTCCTCTTGTTGCTTCCTGATCCATGATACATGATGTCGTAAATCAGAGACACAAGGTGTGACGAGACCCAGCCACCACACAACAACCTAACAAGCCGTGTCACGTAAAACCATGCGTGCACACAGACGCACGAGATCCCCCAGCTGTTTCCCCGTCTCAGATTTTTCCAAGCTGAAAAACCAATTAGTCACAGAATCATCTTCCATGTCATTAAATATCTCCTCATTAATGCCGTTTAATTAAAAGCTTATCTCGGGTTGTCAGGACGCCAGGGGGCTCCTGGGAGATGCTTAGTGGAGGGGAACAGTGGTTTTATGGAGGTGAAGACAGATGGAGAAGATTCTTTTTGGAACTGCAGTCTAGACCACCCAAAACACAAGCTGTCGGGCCGGGCAATGTGGATTACATTCTTATCTTATCTAGCAGTCGTGGTGCCGTTTCATTCAAAATGCTCCGTCTTCTTTTTACTTTTAATACTGCTGCAACAATTATGTTTTTATTTTTTTATTTTGTATTAACTTGAAATATACAGTATGTGTGGAGAGTGTGGGTAGTGTAGAGGTAAAAGCACTTGCCTACCACCACAGAGACACAGGTTCAATACCAGGTAGCGGTACCCCCCCCCCCCCTATCGCTAAACCCTAGCGATAGGGGGGGGGGGGGGGAAATGTGGAGAGAAACCGCCGATGGGCGGAGGGGGGATCCCCCATCAGGGGTGTCGTGATATATGGTGTTGGAATGGATGATAGATGGATTGGAGAATAGAACAAGGGAATAATTGATATGCATATATACATGAAATATAAACAAATATACATACATACATAGTAGCAATAGTAGCTCAAGTATATAACATCCAGTTTGAGGTAGAACAGCCTAGGGCTGGGCGATTAATCGATTTGATCAATTAATTCGAATGAATGATTTAGGAAGATTTTCAAAAAATGAAAATCGATAAAAAATATATCCTTTATTTTTTATAGTCACCTTTTTTTTAACAAAAAGTGATGTTTGGTGAAAGTTAGATTTGCACTTTATTAATCCCAATAGGGACATTTATTCTTGTTTGATGATCAAGAGGCACATTTTATTTGTTTTAAATGAAGTTTGGTGAAAAAGCAAGTTATTGCACTATTAATCCCAATAGGGACATTCATTCAACTTTGTTTGATCAAGAGTAACCACCTTGACCTCCCCAGACCAACAGAGGAGACATGTGGTAGTCTACACCCTCCGCAGACCAACAGAGGAGACATGTGGTAGTCTACACCCTCCCCAGACCAACAGAGGAGACATGTGGTAGTCTACACCCTCCCCAGACCGACAGAGGAGACATGTGGTAGTCTACACCCTCTCCAGACCAACAGAGGAGACATGTGGTAGTCTACACCCTCCCCAGACCAACAGAGGAGACATGTGGTAGTCTACACCCTCCCCAGACCAACAGAGGAGACATGTGGTAGTCTACACCCTCCCCAGACCAACAGAGGAGACATGTGGTAGTCTATACCCTCCCCAGACCAACAGAGGAGACATGTGGTAGTCTACACCCTCCCCAGACCAACAGAGGAGACATGTGGTAGTCTATACCCTCCCCTGACCAACAGAGGAGACATGTGGTAGTCTACACCCTCCCCTGACCAACAGAGGAGAGATGTGATAGTCTACACCCTCCCCAGACCGACAGAGGGTAGCGCAACAAAAACCACACCGTTGCATGTATCCACCATGGTGTACCATCATATATTCAGTAGACCTCCCAGCCCTATCAAGCTTTAAACAATTATTCCTGTGAGATTTGGAGAGTCTGCTGTTTGACTGGCTGAAGCCAGCGGTCCATCCAATTACACCCGTCAGCAGGGGTGTCGAGAGGCAGTGACTCACCGTTGATGACGGGGGTGTAAACTACGATCCCAGCCAGGTTGGGGTCCGACACCGTCTTGTCCAGGATGAGGCCTCCGATGCTGCAAACCACAGAATTGACATCATTAAATGGCTGTCTTAACTACTTTGAATAGACTTTAATACCTATTTCATGGCCATACTGGCATCAGGAAGATTACTATAAATTAAGTAATTCGATATGAAATCTTGGGGGGGGGGGGGGGGGGGGGGTTTGAAGGGTTATTACCGTACTGCTTACTTTGCAGCCCGGACATTTACTCTAAACACATTTAAACGAGATACAGAGAAGTTATCACAACATAGAAGTAACTTCCTAATGCAATATATTTTTAAGACCCATCAAAATCACATTTAAGATACAATTCTGATGATTAAACATAAGACCTTTTAAAGAATTTTTAAGAGCCCGCGGGAACCTGGTTATTATTGTGAAAACACAGTAAAGTATACTGAAAACACAGTAAAGTATACTGAAAAGTAAACACAGTAAAAGTATACTGAAAACACAGTAGTGTATACTGAAGTCAAAGGTAAAGTTGCATATAAACTTGTAATTTTCTGATGTTAAATGAAATAGTGGATGTATAGTCCAAGTGGGGGTCCTGAGGGGGGGGTGGGGGGGGGTGGGGGGGGAAGGGGAAGGAAAGAGCGAGGAAGAGCGAGCAAGAGCACATGTATTGTATTTATTATTTTTATGTCTTTTAATCTACATTCATTTTGACTTAATTACTGGACTGTCGTTATTGTTATTATTATTTCTGTCATTGTCCTGTGATTTATCATTGATTATTACTGTTACTGTATTGTTTGTTTCATGTTAAAAAAGGGAAAATGAAAAACATTTGTTAAAAAAAAAAAAAAAAAAAAAAAAAAAAAGGGGTAAAGTTGCCAGAAGAGAACAGAGACATAGTCAAATACGGAGCCACATGTATCCAAATTCGGCTAGCAAGCTGGTGAGCATTGCGGAGGCCAAAACCAATGTGGCTCCCTCCGCCGCCAATCATGTGTCATTTTGTTCTTCAGAACATGCCAAGGTATGTTTCTGTAACAAGTACTGTATATGATCACTTTAACACACACACACATAACCCATTCATTTTCCCATCATGCCAAAGGAGCCACCCCTCCCTTATTTGGACAGAGAAATTACATGACGTGTGAGAGAGGTCTATTAAACCCAACTCTCATCAAACCAAAAATACTGGACATCCAGTTAGCTTTACACTAACCCGTCGAACAGACCGATATTTCCCACAGGCTGCGTTTTAGCTTTTTAAGGTTCCGACACACAAAGATGTGATCCGAGTGGCCGGCGTGCTTCAATTTACTTTAGGAAAAACGATGAGTCATCGAGTGAAACCCAGACATATGCAAAATAGCTGTTCTTCCCTCCACTCTCTTTTATTTGAATTAAAAAGCTAAATACTGCCTACGAACCAAAAACTAAAAACACGCACCTGCTGATGACCATGGCGGTGATGACGGGCTCCCATCCGGAGTAGAGCAGGGTGCGGCTGGCCGGGTGTTTGGAGGAGATGACCATCCAGACGGGGGTCAGGGACATGAAGAAGGCACACACCAGGGACGCCACATACGGGTAGGAGTCTGGAGGGAGGGAGAGTGGGAGGTGAGGATGAGAATCGAGGACGTCAAACACACACGTACAAAAAAAAGTTAAATATATATATATATATATACACACACTGGCAGAAAAGAGGGGGTGGTGTAGTAGTACTTTTGAACATTTCAAATGTGAAAAGTATATATATTATATACGAGGGCCCTATGGAATCCGATCACGGAGGATTTCACAGAATTGAGAGGCCCGGGCCCTCTTTAGGACGATTTGCCCACCGGCGCGGCACGCCACTTTGCGAGCGTCTGGCGGCTCAGGTCTGCATTTTTCTATAAAACATATAATGTATATAATTAAAGCCCTACTTGTTGTCGTTCGAAAGCCACCTCACTCGATAAAATCCGTTCAGCGGTTCTCGAGTTACATGCCGATAAGTCAGGCGTGCGACTTTGTACACGTGAGAGTCAGATTACCACCCCCGACTCCCGAGGCTCCCGTCAATCATTCGCCGATTGCGAAAATGATTGGACAGGGTTGTAGCCAATGAGTGTAGCTTTCCAATGATACCCCACTTGCGGTTGTGCGAATCAGGGATCTAGGTGAATATTTACGGGCAAAAACAGGAAGTGAAAATACACGGAATGCATTGCCGTAAATGAGGAAATGGATTACTGGAGAACTTGTTTATTAAAAAATGTTTACAGTTTACCAAAATCGCTCTAAATTACCCATTTCTGAACGGATCCTTATGAAATTTGGACCTGTATTACATAAGACTTCAGGCTATGGACCCACTTTCTTGGATATTATTTTTTTGGGTATTGCAACTACTACAGAAAAACGTGAGTACACAATTACAAGTACAACTCAAGTTCAGCCCTATGTTACTCTATTTCATTAGCACTAAAAGTCATTTTTATTTATTGTGTAAGAAACTTCAGAATGTTCTCTTTCAAAGGAGACCAGGCTTATGCATGTGCTATAAGTATAAAATATAAAGATACGCTTTTCAAAAAAAGTATGCAGTCCTCAAGTTCAGGTTTAAAAATTGCCACTTTTCTGGGTGTCAAAAGTGGTTAAAGGACATCTCTTTGAAAGAAATTACATTTGAGTTATCAGATTTATTTTAAACATTATTATTTTGTATTATTTAACTATTTAATTATTTAGTTATTGCACTGCACTGGCAGTTGAACTGCATTGAACTGAACTGAATTAAAACATGTATTGAACTGCACTGGCACTGTTGTACGGCAGATGTTACCGTTATTAAAGTTAGTTAAAAACATAATTTTGTATTTTTTTTTTGTTAAACTTAAATCCGAAGGAAAAAAATATAAAAAAAACGAAAATTCAAATCCGAAAACAGGAAAAGATCAAACAGATTTCATAGCCATGGCCCTAATATATACACACACTAGGGATGCACCCATAACACTTTTTCACAGTCCTAAACTTGATGTATTGGCTGGGAGGACGGATTTGGATCACTTACTTGTACTGTACAGTATAGACCAAATTGAATTTCTCTAAAACAGAGAACTCAACATGTTACTATGTGTAAAAGAGAACTATCATGCTTCTGTGTAACAGCGAACTCAACATGCTTCTATGTGATACAGAGAACGAACATGCTTCTATGTGCAGTGTTTCCCCTACCATTGCCTTGAAGGGGCGGCCCGCCCCGCCAACGGGACCCCCCGCCCCTCCTGAAAACGAAAGAATAATAATAATAATTTAATATATATATTTTTTTAAATATCAAAATGTTATTCTTATCATTTAAATTATTAAAGCTTGCTTTAAATCACCGTAACGTTAACTCTTTCACAGCCATACCCCAGTATAGTCGGGTTATCTCGCCAACCGTTGAGCGCCAAAACCCGAGTATACTCGGGTTTTGATCCTTTGATATTTTCCTTTGATCCCCGTTCTATACGGTCAGCCGGAGCCATCTAGGTGTCTATGATTCATCTACCTACGTTGGAATTGCAATGCTGATTGAATCTCAGCAGGTGGCAGTATCGCCTACCTTTGAACTGGAATGGCTTGGTGTGGATACACGTTTTCCCCTTTTTTTTTGCAAGGGCTCCTCCTCCTGCCTGAACAGAGAGACACAGCGATCGCCTCGAAATTGTGTTGCCTGAAGCGTATATTCCCATATAAACTAGTATAGACATATACACTGGTAATCGAGATGACGATGCGATCACTTGGAATTATTCTTGTAACAATTTTTGTAACAATCACAGTTTTGTGTTTTACCGGACGTAAAACATGCTCGACAAACACCATCACAGTTTTGAGTTAAAACTGAGTTAAAATGATTTTGTGAAGACACATGTGGACATGGTATATACCTTTGATTTGGGAGTATTTGGGGCTTCAGGGGATCAACCAGAACGATTTGGGCTTATTGCATATAATGTGTCATATCTCGCGATCTATGGGAAAAGACTGGATTATTCCGGAAATGGGCGATGTTTAGCGTGTAACAAACAAACTACAGTGTGTATAAATTAGCCGATTAGTCAGTAATGGACTATGAACAATGCCTGTAAAATGAGCCATACTATTGTCTCCATAGCTATAATACAGAACACATGATGGGTCTGCAAACATCGCTAAAATGGTCATTAACGCTGGCACCAAACGGTGCAGATGGCGAAAGCTAGTGGCCGTGAATGAGTTAACGAGCTAGCTAAATTATACATAAATCGGTTTTCATATAAATCAATCTTCACTATGACTTTAAAACAGTGGCGTGGGCGCCCCCCAGTGGCGAACCACATAACGCGCTGAGTCGCGGCACGGCCGACCCGGGTTCGATTCCCGAACCCGTCATTATTTGTCGAATGTCTTCCCCCCACTCTGTCTCCCGTTTCACCTCTCTCTCTCTCTCTCTACTGGACTGCCCAGTAGAATAAAGCGATAAACGCTAAAGAATATATATTAAGAAAATATTTTTTTTTTATCCACTTTTTCTCCCATTTTCTATATTTTCTCCCATCCCAATTTCGTATCATCCAATTCAACCCTCCCCTGTCACGAACGCTGTTTCTTGCCTCCCACAAGCCGGCTGCAATGTGGACTAAGTCATACATAGCACAAGTCCCCTCCGGTACTTGAGGTAACAGCAGTCGCATCTTTTCACCTGCGCAGCTCGATCTCTCAGTGGCGAGGAGTAACGCGTGGGAGGCTCACGCTGCCCCCGACACTTCCTGATTCTACTGCGCAGGCGCAGCAACCGACCTGTAGGAGTCGCTGTCCACAACGCCCGATCCCCACCCATCAGTTTCCCACCCCCTAATACGGCCAATGTGTATTAGTACGGACGACCAGCTAAACTGAAAGCAATGTGGAGCGCTGGGCTCGAACAGGCAAACACGCAAGTCACTGACTAGCGTCGTGCGTAACAAGTCTCAGTCTCTCTCCTTCAAGTAGCCAAATGTTACACTATAAAAAACTAACTGGATAGTTGACTTAATGATATTCTAAAATCATTAAGTCTGCTTAATGGGCGCTCACACACACACACCTTCTCTATGTGATACAGAGAACTCAACATGCTTCTATGTGCTACAGAGCGCTAACATGCTTCTATGTGATAGAGAACTAACATGCTTCTATGTGCTACAGAGTACTCATGTGTTTCTATGTATTACAGATAACTTGCATGCTTCTATGTGCTAAAAATGTCCATCCACAGCTACGCATGGCTCTTGCCATCAGATGTCATCAGAGCACTTGATCTCTCTCCCTCTCTTGCAACGACTTCTTTATTTATTGCCAAGGCTTTGGCTTAGTACAGCAAACAATATTAGGGAAAAAAATAGCAGTGTTTTGGTGCCGGCTAGGTCCCAGTTCACATCCCAGTTGTTCTCAGCATGGTGTTATTCTAACACAGTAAGCAACTACCAAGAGGAGTATTAATTTAAAGAGGTAGTTGTGATTTCTTACTTACCAATGATGTTGCTGATTGATAAGAGTCCTTTCTCAGCACAATCCATACACAGACAGGAGCTTGACCCCCGTTGACTTTGCATTGGTTTGTGGTTAACTAGCCAGAGCCAGTATGAGGAAGAGCATGGATTGCGTTGAGAAAGAACTTGCACCGATCAACATCATCATTGGTAAGAAAGGGGGGGCTAGGGGTCCAAAGAAATCCCAACTCACTCAACATCTATCCCTTTAAATCCCACTCGTCCTACATCATCCCAGAGCTGGACAGAGAAAGGGACTTTTAATTCAGTCAAATGGAGCATAATAATAGACTAAACTAAAGACACTTTTTACTGTAACCTTGCTATTTACATTTTTTTTACTGTCGTTGTATGTCCGTTCTATTTTATAATTTTTAGACTATTTTTAAACTTAATCATTTTAAACTACTTTATTATTATTTGTATTACTGAATAGAGAGCCTATTAGGACGCTAGATCCTAATGTGAAACACTGGGATTTACCATACCCTGCTATGCTCACCCATGCCTGTATTTTTACTGTTGTGAAGCACTTTGAACTGCAACCTCTGTATGAAAAGTGCTATACAAATAAAGTTAATTATTATTATTATTATTATTATTATTATTATTATTAGGGATGCTCGATATTGGCTTTTTTACCGATACCGATATTCCGATATTGTCCAACTCTTAATTTCCGATACCGATATCAACCGATATCAACCGATACCGATATATGCAGGGTTTCCCCCCCAAAAAACGGAATAATTTCAGGTAACTAATCATTTCACTGGATATATATATATAACAAATATTGTTATTGTTTTTTTCTTTTTTTAAACAGATACCGATATTTTCCGATATCACATTTTACTGCCGATATATCGGACATCCCTAATTATTATTATAAACAGGGCCCTTCAGTTGTACCGGTACAGAACACATAACACCACGACACTCAGTTGGGCCCCTGTGGAAGTACTTAGGCCAGTCCTGTAGTAGAGTCTCTCACCTCAACCCAGTCCTATAGTAGAGTCTCTCACCTCAACCCAGTCCTAGAGTAGAGTCTCTCACCTCAACCCAGTCCTATAGTAGAGTCTCTCACCTCAACCCAGTCCTATAGTAGAGTCTCTCACCTCAACCCAGTCCTATAGTAGAGTCTCTCACCTCAACCCAGTCCTAGAGTAGAGTCTCTCACCTCAACCCAGTCCTGTAGTAGAGTCTCTCACCTCAACCCAGTCCTATTAGTAGAGTCTCTCACCTCAACCCAGTCCTAGAGTAGAGTCTCTCACCTCAACCCAGTCCTAGAGTAGAGTCTCTCACCTCAACCCAGTCCTAGAGTAGAGTCTCTCACCTCAACCCAGTCCTATAGTAGTCTCTCACCTCAACCCAGTCCTATAGTAGAGTCTCTCACCTCAACCCAGTCCCAGAGTAGAGTCTCTCACCTCAACCCAGTCCTATAGTAGAGTCTCTCACCTCAACCCAGTCCTATAGTAGAGTCTCTCACCTCAACCCAGTCCTATAGTAGAGTCTCTCACCTCAACCCAGTCCTATAGTAGAGTCTCTCACCTCAACCCAGTCCTATAGTAGAGTCTCTCACCTCAACCCAGTCCTATAGTAGAGTCTCTCACCTCAACCCAGTCCTATAGTAGAGTCTCTCACCTCAACCCAGTCCTATTAGTAGAGTCTCTCACCTCAACCCAGTCCCAGAGTAGAGTCTCTCACCTCAACCCAGTCCTATAGTAGAGTCTCTCACCTCAACCCAGTCCTATAGTAGAGTCTCTCACCTCAACCCAGTCCTAGAGTAGAGTCTCTCACCTCAACCCAGTCCTACAGTAGAGTCTCTCACCTCAACCCAGTCCTAGAGTAGAGTCTCTCACCTCAACCCAGTCCTATAGTAGAGTCTCTCACCTCAACCCAGTCCCAGAGTAGAGTCTCTCACCTCAACCCAGTCCTATAGTAGAGTCTCTCACCTCAACCCAGTCCTAGAGTAGAGTCTCTCACCTCAACCCAGTCCTAGAGTAGAGTCTCTCACCTCAACCCAGTCCTATAGTAGAGTCTCTCACCTCAACCCAGTCCTATAGTAGAGTCTCTCACCTCAACCCAGTCCTAGAGTAGAGTCTCTCACCTCAACCCAGTCCTAGAGTAGAGTCTCTCACCTCAACCCAGTCCTGTAGTAGAGTCTCTCACCTCAACCCAGTCCTATAGTAGAGTCTCTCACCTCAACCCAGTCCTATAGTAGAGTCTCTCACCTCAACCCAGTCCCAGAGTAGAGTCTCTCACCTCAACCCAGTCCTATAGTAGAGTCTCTCACCTCAACCCAGTCCTATTAGTAGAGTCTCTCACCTCAACCCAGTCCTAGAGTAGAGTCTCTCACCTCAACCCAGTCCTAGAGTAGAGTCTCTCACCTCAACCCAGTCCTATAGTAGAGTCTCTCACCTCAACCCAGTCCTATAGTAGAGTCTCTCACCTCAACCCAGTCCTAGAGTAGAGTCTCTCACCTCAACCCAGTCCTATAGTAGAGTCTCTCACCTCAACCCAGTCCTATAGTAGTCTCTCACCTCAACCCAGTCCTATAGTAGAGTCTCTCACCTCAACCCAGTCCTATAGTAGAGTCTCTCTCCTCAACCCAGTCCCAGAATAGAGTCTCTCACCTCAACCCAGTCCTATAGTAGAGTCTCTCACCTCAACCCAGTCCCAGAGTAGAGTCTCTCACCTCAACCCAGTCCCAGAGTAGAGTCTCTCACCTCCTCAACCCAGTCCTATAGTAGAGTCTCTCACCTCAACCCAGTCCTATAGTAGAGTCTCTCACCTCAACCCAGTCCTATAGTAGAGTCTCTCACCTCAACCCAGTCCCAGAGTAGAGTCTCTCACCTCAACCCAGTCCTATAGTAGAGTCTCTCACCTCAACCCAGTCCTATAGTAGAGTCTCTCACCTCAACCCAGTCCTATAGTAGAGTCTCTCACCTCAACCCAGTCCTATAGTAGAGTCTCTCACCTCAACCCAGTCCCAGAGTAGAGTCTCTCACCTCAACCCAGTCCTATAGTAGAGTCTCTCACCTCAACCCAGTCCTATAGTAGAGTCTCTCACCTCAACCCAGTCCTATAGTAGAGTCTCTCACCTCAACCCAGTCCTATAGTAGAGTCTCTCACCTCAACCCAGTCCTAGAGTAGAGTCTCTCACCTCAACCCAGTCCTAGAGTAGAGTCTCTCACCTCAACCCAGTCCTATAGTAGAGTCTCTCACCTCAACCCAGTCCTATAGTAGAGTCTCTCACCTCAACCCAGTCCTATAGTAGAGTCTCTCACCTCAACCCAGTCCTATAGTAGAGTCTCTCACCTCAACCCAGTCCTATAGTAGAGTCTCTCACCTCAACCCAGTCCTATAGTAGAGTCTCTCACCTCAACCCAGTCCTATAGTAGAGTCTCTCACCTCAACCCAGTCCTATAGTAGAGTCTCTCACATCAACCCAGTCCCAGAGTAGAGTCTCTCACCTCAACCCAGTCCTATAGTAGAGTCTCTCACCTCAACCCAGTCCTATAGTAGTCTCTCACCTCAACCCAGTCCTATAGTAGAGTCTCTCTCCTCAACCCAGTCCTATAGTAGAGTCTCTCACCTCAACCCAGTCCTATAGTAGAGTCTCTCACCTCAACCCAGTCCTAGAGTAGAGTCTCTCACCTCAACCCAGTCCTATAGTAGAGTCTCTCACCTCAACCCAGTCCTATAGTAGAGTCTCTCACCTCAACCCAGTCCTATAGTAGAGTCTCTCACCTCAACCCAGTCCTAGAGTAGAGTCTCTCACCTCAACCCAGTCCTATAGTAGAGTCTCTCACCTCAACCCAGTCCTATAGTAGAGTCTCTCACCTCAACCCAGTCCTATAGTAGAGTCTCTCACCTCAACCCAGTCCTATAGTAGAGTCTCTCACCTCAACCCAGTCCCAGAGTAGAGTCTCTCACCTCAACCCAGTCCTATAGTAGAGTCTCTCACCTCAACCCAGTCCTATAGTAGTCTCTCACCTCAACCCAGTCCTATAGTAGAGTCTCTCACCTCAACCCAGTCCTATAGTAGAGTCTCTCACCTCAACCCAGTCCCAGAGTAGAGTCTCTCACCTCAACCCAGTCCTATAGTAGAGTCTCTCACCTCAACCCAGTCCTATAGTAGAGTCTCTCACCTCAACCCAGTCCTATAGTAGAGTCTCTCACCTCAACCCAGTCCTATAGTAGAGTCTCTCACCTCAACCCAGTCCTATAGTAGAGTCTCTCACCTCCTCAACCCAGTCCTATAGTAGAGTCTCTCACCTCAACCCAGTCCTATAGTAGAGTCTCTCACCTCAACCCGGTCCTATAGTAGTCTCTCACCTCAACCCAGTCCTAGAGTAGAGTCTCTCACCTCAACCCAGTCCTATAGTAGAGTCTCTCTCCTCAACCCAGTCCCAGAGTAGAGTCTCTCACCTCAACCCAGTCCTACAGTAGAGTCTCTCACCTCAACCCAGTCCTAGAGTAATGTCAAATCAACCAGAGTGTGTTCTTACAAAAAGAAAAATACGTAGGCGGTTAGGTGGCGTAGCGGAGATTACGTTAGTCACCAACCCCGGAGCTGTGAGCTGGATTCGCCTGTTCGCCTGTTCGAATCCAGCTCACAGCTCCGGGGTTGTCACCAGCTTGGCTGGCCGTTCACACTAATACAATTGGCGGTATTAGAGGGTGGGAGAAGCTGGCGGGGTGGGTCCGGGTCGTTGTAAACAGCGACTCCTACAGTTCGGTCGGAGCGCCTGCTAAGCGCGGATAGGACCTGAGGGGGATAGTGTGATCCTTCCACACGCTACGCCCCCTCGATAAGAATCCGCGCTGCCAGGTGAAAAGAAGCGGTGATTGGCTGGACGTGTGTCGGAGGAAGCACGTGGTAGCCTCCACTCTCCCAGATGATCTGACTGTGGGGGGTGCGCAGCGACCAGGAATGGGACTGGGAATTGGCATACGACTAACATTGGGATGAGAGAAAAATCTGAGGAAAATGGAGGGGAGAAAAGATCATTAAAAAAAAAAAAAAAAAAAAAAACATGTTTTCGGTGGAAACTGTGTCTTTGGGGGTTATTGTGAAAATCCCTTGTCTATCTGTGTCCATAATCGATGTGAGGTAACCCTCCGGCCATTAGCTCCAATTAGGCAGAAAACCGCAGATGACACGGTTGGAACCTCAGGGAACAACAGAGCCACTGTCCTGTGTATGTGTGTGTGTGTGTGTGTGTGTGTGTGTGTGTGTGTGTGTGTGTGACGTGTGTGTGTGTGTGTGTGTGTGTGTGTGTGTAGGTGTGTGTGTGTGTAGGTGTGTGTGTGTGTGTGTGTGTGTGTGTGTGTGTGTGTGTGTGTAGGTGTGTGTGTGTGTGTGTGTGTGTAGGTGTGTGTGTGTAGGTGTGTGTGTGTAGGTGTGTGTGTGTGTGTGTGTGCTACAGCCTAGTCAGACAGCCTTCTGCATGACTCTGTGATGTCCTGTGTGTTGCATACGGCCAGACAGCAGAAATGTGTTTTCATCAAATTTGCTCACTGCACTAAACTTGTTCCTTTCCCCTTTTTTGGTGTCTGCTACCGATAACTGCTTATTTCATAGAATCAGACTAGACAAGGTTAAGCACAGCTATACATTCCTCAGGAAACAAGGTAATGCAAGGTAGCAGCAGTATTATTGGGTGTGGGTGTGTGTGTGACATGAATTAAACATGTGGAATATAGAGCAAAAGTATAAAGAGATGGTCTGTTCCGCTGCATCCAGATGGATGGAGCAAGGGTGACCTCCAGTGGTGGAGAGAGAGTATCACCCAGGTCAGGATGTTGCTAGCAGAACACTACAGGATGGTAACAATATAAATAATTAGGGATGCTCGATATTGGCTTTTTTTACAGATACCGATATAGTCCAACTCTTCATTTCCGATACCGATATCAACCGATACCGATATATGCAGGGTCCCCCCCCCCCCCCCCCCCCCCCCCCAAACGAAATAATTTCAGGTAATTAACATTACATGTCTCTTGTTGTGGAATTAACACAACATTATGCATACTTTTGACAATAAATTTAATCAGAATTTGTTCTTACTTGCCTGGGTAAATAAAGGTTATAGAAATGTAAAAAATAAAAATGTAAACATGTTCTTTATTTTTATTTTTTTAAACCAATAGATATTTTCCGATATCACATTTTTATGCCAATATCGGCCGATAATATCGGACATCCCTAAAAATAATACTATGTCAGGAGTTCACGCCGGTTTATGTCAAAGGGATGCATGCGTTCCAGAAATTTGGCTCGTCACACCATCAAAGAAAAAGCTGGTTTAAAGTAAACTACGCCCAATCTCAGAATTAGGACCCCCCGGCTGATGCACATTAGAACCGCCAAGCTGCACATTAGGAGCCCCAGGCTGATGCACATTGGAACCGCCAAGCTGCACATTAGGAGCCCCAAACGGATACACATTAGGAGCCCCAAACGGATACACATTAGGAGCCCCAAACAGATACACATTAGGAGGACCCCAAAAGAAGTGACCGTTCTCTCACCCAGACAGTTGTAGAGACCCTGGCTGATCCAGGCCAGGATGGCCAAGGTGATCAGGTCACCGAAACTGGCGGCGATGGGCGTGGCCACATTGTCCGGGTTGATGCCCGTCTTCTTGGAACCCACGATCACGCCCACCATGAGGACACCTGGGCAGGGCGAGGGGCGAGAGGGGAGGGAGGGAGGGTTACACCCGTAACATTCAGCTCATTGGCACCATCGGAAAGCGGCACTAGCCTAAACTGTCATGAGGAATATACCACCCATTTTAAAGATCCCCTGTAGGGCTGGACGGTAGGGTCTAAAAATGTATATCACGGTATAATTTGAAGCATAGAGACGGTAACGGTATATATCACGGTATATTCATTTATCTTAAAATGGCTAACGTTAGCCCGTTGCTGCGCTAAAGCAAGTCTCCTCTCAGCCTCCTTAGCCAAATTGAAATGCCCAAACTATAATGGCAAGGTCCGTGAGCAAGTGGAGAAAAACTCGGTACAATTAAACACTATATGAAACGACCGCTGCAAACGTCGAGTGAATCCTCAAGTAACGTTAACGTAGGGGTGCTCCAGTAGCACACCATGTACCGCGCTGCGTCGCGGAATACCGTGCTGCGTCACGGACCTGGTTGACTCAGAGTTCGATTCCCGGACTCGCCGTCATTTGCCGAATGTCTTCCCCTGCTCTCTCTCCCGTTTCACCCTACATCTGTAGGTCTGTTATTTGTGCAGAACTCATCAACAGAGCACCTTTCTCACATTCTTCCCCTAGAGGGGGAGAGCTTCAGTGTTTTCACGATACCAACATTTTCACTTTGATATCAAATTTGGTTTTATGTTTATTTGACATACAAAAGACATTTATCTCAATTAATGCACTAAAAGATGCACTGCACCAGATATAGCTATAATTAGCCATTTTCCTATCTGCAGTCCCTAGGCAGGTAGACATAAAAGCAGTACAAGTTAACATGACAATAAAAGAGATACAAAATACAGTAACAACAAAGCAACAACCATAACCACATTCCCATTCCTAAACCTACGCCACCGCTGGACGGGCTGGGACACCAGGACACAGAGGGAGGGCTGTCCGTGCACTGGGAGGAGGGGAGGGAAGGTTGCCACAGGTATTATAGGCAGAATTATGTTTCCTTTATGAGTCAATGCCGAGCACCATTTGTTCTGCATTACTTGAGTGCGAATAACAGTATTAGGCTGCGTACAGACAAGGTGTCTTGATTGATTGATTGATTGATTGATTGAAAACTTTATTAACAGATTGCAGAATGGTACGGCTCAATACACACAATTGTTAAGGGGATGCAGACCAGAGAAAGACTTTCGTCTCGTTTACATCAGGGTCCCCCATTTTCAATTCACAATGACATTTATGACATACACGACATATACAGATATACATCATGACATACAGATATACAGTAAGTACGGTTACATTTGTGACATACAAGATGTGCAAATATACAGTATTGTTAAAGCAGAGATCCTAACAGTCTCGTCTTGATAACATGGAAGAATTGAGACGAGCGCAGTCGCTCGCCCCTCTCTCTCTGCCGACTCCTTTCATCTCTGCCCGTCTCTGAAGCACTGTTGCTGCCTTGTGCAGGAATCATAGCTGGTTAAATCATAAATTATTACTAGAGAGCAAAGCGTTGCAAAAAATCTCTCTCTCTCCACCCCTCTGTGTGTGTGTGTGTGCGTGTGCGTGTGCGTGCGTGTGTCCCGCAGTATACTTCAGCAGCCTCTTCTGTTAATTAGTTCAGGGTGTGGTGTCATTTCTGAGGTACTGAACATTGGAACATTATAATACCAACCCGTTTTTTAGCAACAAAGTATAAAAAAAATTGGCGCGGCTGGGTAGCACAGCGGACTAAGCGTCTGTCTACCACCGCAGAGACACTGGTATCGAATCCGGCTGTCAGCGGTGCCTCCGGCTTGGCCGGTCATCCATACTGACACAATTGGCGGCGTCAGCGGGAGAGAAGCCGGTGGGTGGTATTCTGGTCGTTGTAAACAGCGACTCCTACAGGTCGGTCGGGGCGCCTGCACAGCGAGGGAGGGAGATGGTGAAGGTAGTGTGAGCCTCCCACGCGTTACACTTCCCCAGTGAGAGTCCTCGCTGCCAGGTGAAAAGAGGCTGCTGGCTGTCTCCTATGTATCGGAGGAAGCATGCGATAGACTTCAGGGCTCCCTAGACCGACCAGTGGGGGGCACATGCGCGCAACCACCAGGAAGGGGAGGGGGGAATTGGCATAACGACTAAATTTGGGATGGGAGGAAAATACAGAAAAACAGGAGAAAAAGTGGATAAAAAAAAAAGTATCAAAGAATTACCTACGTTTTGATATACCGTGCAACACTATCATGGTCCAATATGTGGTAACTTGACACCTTTAGCTTCAGCTACACAAAACGTTGATAATAAGCCGTTGACTTGGAATTCCTGGTAAATACCAATGGGTGCTTGTTGCCGTAAGGGCGGTAGTTTGTGTGTATTTTTTATTTTTTAAATTCACTTTTTCTGTATTTTTGCTCCGATCCCAATTTAGTCGTTATGCCAATTCCCTTCCTGGACGTTGCTCGCATTGCCCCACTGTTGGTCTAGGGAGGGTATAGAACTACCACATGCCTCCTCCGATACATGTGGAGTCAGCCAGCCGCTTCTTTTCACCTGACAGCGAGGACTCTCACTGGGGGAACGTAACACGTGCGGAGGTTGACGTTATTTCCCCCCCGATCCCCTTCCTGCTGAACAGGCGCCCCGACCGACCGACCAGTAGGAACCACAGTTTACAACGACCAGGACACACACCCCGCCGGCTTCCCACCCGCTAACACTGTCAATTGTGTCAGTATGGACGACTGACCAAGCCGGAGGTACCGCTGACAGCTGGATTCGAACCCAGAGTCTCTGCGGTGGTAGGCGAGTGCTTAGTCCACTGCGCTACCCAGCCGCCCTTAGTAGTTTGTGTGTATTGTGTATTTGGTTGTTTCCCCCCTGTGTCTCTCCCCAGGTACCGTCCCCCCTTACCATCACAGTTGGTGATTGAGCACACAGGGGGGGGTCACTGGACTCATCAGGGCTTTGTGGATCAGAACCTGGGGAAGCATGCGGACCGTGCCAGTGGGCCATTGAGCAGATCTCTGCGTGTGGGTTGTTGAACCCCATTATATGCTCGAGTTCTTTGTGTAAACTCTCTTCTGTAAAGTCTTCCACCATCTATTGTAGAGAGTGTGGTCGCTAACGTTGTGTCCAACATCGTCGTCTCTATTCATTTGGAGGTTTAATTGTTATTCCGTTTCTATATTTGATTGATTCCTCTTTCTCTGGTGGCCTTTATCAATCGGTTCATCATTTCTATCCTAAAAAATTCCACGTGTTTTTGTCCGTCCGTCGTCCTCCTTCCTTCTTCTCCAGGTCATTTAAAAGTGTTACTCCCTCGTCCCCTGGATTACAATCGACGTCACAGTTGCCAATTTGCATTATTCCTAGAGCCTTGCATCGTCAATGAGGGCAAAGGTGATGCTAAGGTTTTTGAACAAATTGGCAAGAAAATATAGAAACATTTTAAGGGTTTAAAATACATCTGGAGGTGGACCCGTTTGGAGATATAAGCCAAGAGTGCGCCTCTCTTGGTATAGTTCTTTTTTTTTGTCTAATACAAATGGAGGACGTATGTATAGCGGAGATGCAATCTTCCCATATACCCTCAGGGAAAACCATTCCCATGTCGCGTTCCCATGCGTCCCGCGTTTTAGTGCTCGTTGGTGGGTCAATGTTTTGGATAATATCATATGTTCTGGAGATTAAGCCCCTGTTGAACACATTCAAATTGAATATTTCGTATGCAGAATCCTTATTTGGGGGTTTAGGGTAGGTATAAGCTGCGAGCTTGTAGATACCTGAAAAAGTGCGATTGTGGTATGTTGCGCTCCTTGCGTATAAGTTCAAATGTCATGAATGCATTGTCATCAAATAGATCTTCAAAGAAGACCAGTCCGAGTCGATGCCAACCAGCAAAAGTAGCATCCATTTGTGAGGGTGTGAAAAGAGGGTTAAGGGACAGGGGAGACAGACCACTCATCTGACTCAGATTGAAATGTTTACGAAATTGTATCCAGATTTTGATGGAATTCAGTACTACTGGGTTAGAAAACATTTTAGCATTCGTGCATGTTGGCAATGAAGCAGATAAAATGGAAATTGGGGAAATTGATGGATGTGAGGCAAGCTCCATTGTTGCCTACATAGGCCCCTCTCTATCTGTGAGTGTTGCCACTAGGGATGGGTACCTTTCACATTTGAACCGATACGGTACCGGTACCTGTGAATCGATACCGGTACCCAACGGTACCTTTTTTCTGTACTTTAGTCTCAAGAAATTTTATTTCAGTCGTAAAAAAAAAAAATCCAAACTTCAAATAACTACAATTTCGACAGTTTTTGGCTTGCCATTGCTCCGACTGCTTTGTTGTTGAATCAAGTCAAATCCTAGGTAAGCATATATTGTGCGTGTGAACGTTGACATGAAAAGAAAAAAAAGGTAAAAAAAAATAATAGTTTAAAAAAATATAAAAAGAAAAAGAAATCGGTATCTCACTTGAATCGCTACTCGGTAGTACCGACGTGTTTCGGTTCGGTACCTCAAAAGTACCGAATTCGGTACCCATCCCTAGTAGCCACCCAATATGCCAATTTGGAGACATTTGCTGCCCAGTAATAATAGAGAAAGTTAGGAAGACCCAACCCCCCTTCAGATTTAGGTCTTTGCAGATAGATCTTCTTCAGTCGGGGGGTTGTTTTGTTCCAAATAAAAGTTGAAATGTATTTCTCTAATTTAACAAAGAATTGTTTCGGGAGCCAGACTGGAAGCGCTTGAAATAAACATAGGAATCTTGGTAATACTGTCATTTTCAGAGCGTTAACTCGTCCAGCTAGGGAAATTGGTGAGCACGACCAGCGTTCTCTCTTGGTATAGTTCTACCGACCCTCAATTGTCTTTTTATTTTCTTTTATTTTTTAGTATTTTGTTATTCATGTGAGCCTGGGGGATTATTCAGGATGGCGTGGAATTGGGGAGCAGGGGTGATGGGTTGGGGGTACTGACTGGAGTGTAGAAATATGATTTCATGTAAGTCAAAATTTGGATGAAATTAAGAAATTGTTATTTGATGAAATGCATCTACTTGCATCTATTGTATCTGCACCCTTTTTTAATAATAGTTCAAATAAAAAATGTAAAATGCTCCTCTCTCTTCCCGTGTGCGTTTGTGTTCCTACCCTGCAGCAGGGAGGCGATGAAGGCTGTGGCCACGCTGCTGGAGCACAGGAGCACCGCGTGGCTCATCTGAAACTTCCCCTCTGGGATCCAACCCAGGACCACGGCCGCTACCGCCGCCAGGAAGCCCACTACTGTAGCCTGCACCTGAACATACAGAAGAGGGGGAAGAAAGAACGAGAGAGAAAGAGAGAGAAAAGAAGTGAGGCAGATCGGGGAGGGGGGAGGTTAGTATACTAGTCCTAGAGTGGCCGATATTCCATACATTGCATGTGTTCCATATACAGCCATAGAACGCTCCGTGTCATTTGTTGGCGGGGATTCACATGAGCAGCGTTCCAATTTGTCACACGCTCCGTGTGAACTAATTAAATAAGAAAATTGCTACGACTTGGGGTCAGTTCTTGTTGTCATATAGTATCAAATCCCTTTGA
Organism: Notolepis coatsorum; assembly: GCF_963971535.1. Taxonomy (NCBI): domain Eukaryota; kingdom Metazoa; phylum Chordata; class Actinopteri; order Aulopiformes; family Paralepididae; genus Notolepis; species Notolepis coatsorum. The sequence continues at coordinate 4,345,720 of NC_140179.1, read as the reverse complement.
CGGTTCAGAAAACTTACATTTAGTAAAATATCAACACAGTCACACACTTTTCCACGAGATTCACACGGACCACATTCTGTGTTCGATCGTGACAGGGTGGCAAACACAGCAGCACCAAATCACATGGAAACTTCCAGGTGTGGTTTACATTTGCCTAAGTGCCCCTCACCTATATTTGTGATTAACGTTTTCACGTGATCCAACGTTTTAATGCGATTGGTCAGCAGGATGAATTCTCAAGTGTTTCGGGCAATATCATCTGCTCATATTCAGCCAAATGATTCAGAACAGTGCAGTTATTCAGACTGTCATCGACTTCAAAAGGATTTGCAACCAAGTAATAAAAGTTCAATTTTATTCATGCATTGTTAGTTTGTCCAATTACTTTTGGTCCCTTTAAAAAAAAGAGGGGGGGGGGGTGCACACGTGTAGAAACTGTTGAAATTCCTACATTGTTCACCCGATTTGGATATCCTCAAATGAAAGCTGAAAGTCTGCACTTAAAGCACATCTCGATTGTTTCAAGTGCAAGTACATTGTGGTGGTGTACAGAGACAGAATTGTGATCATTGTGTCAATGTCAATGTCCCAATATTTATGGACCCGACTGTATCCGTCTATCGCCAAGTGGAGTGCCAGTAACAAAGAGAGAATGATTACCTGCTTCAATGCCAAGTTCCCGATGATAAGATTCCACTTCTCGATGGGAGAATCCATCTTACCCACGTTCACCTGTGTGTCGGGAAGAGACGTCAGTCAGTGAGAGCACTCACACTTTCTCTCTACAAACCAACAGTACACCGTTAGGGCTCATTCTCATGTAAACGGGGGCACCGCATCCACAGGTTGTGGGGCGGCGTGGCTCAGGGGTAGAGTGGGTCGTCCAATGATCGAAGGGTTGGTGGTTCGAATCCCGCTCAAGCCCATGTCCATCCCACTGCCGTTGTGTCCTTGGGCAAGACACTTAACCTACTTGCCTCGTATGAATGTGTATGCATGTGAATGAATGTTGGTGGTGGTCGGAGGGGCCGTAGGCGATGATTATTCGCCACGCTTCCGTGAGTCTGCCTCAGGGCAGCTCTGGCTGCAATTGTAGCTTACCACCACCGGTATGACTGTGTATGAACGAATAATGGACTCTGTAAGCGCTCTGGGGTCACTGGGGTGTCATGAAGAGCAAGAGCGCTATATAAATCCAATCCATTATTACAGGTTGGTGCATTGGTGTGGATGGGCTATTTGTAAACCATGGACCCCTTGTGTTGTGTTAATTATAGCTCAATGACATGATAGGTAGCATTGCTAAGACAAGACATTGCTATTTTACCATCTACATAATTTCATGGAGCTGAATATAGCAACAATTAAGAGTTTTTGGTGTGTGAGATTATGTGTAAAATAAATCAGCATTGTTTTTTGGTGAAGTGCCCTTTAAAAGTAAATCTCTAAAATGTTCATATAAACATATTTTCGTTCGATATTCGGTCAACATTTACATTTAGTCATTTAGCTGATGCTTTTATCCAAAGCGACTTACAAGTTCTTTACGACAAGTCATCAGGAAGGGCACAACTCTTATCAGCTGAGTAACAATGTTCATCAAAGTGTTGCGTGTTACAGTGTAGGTTAGTATATTAGGACAAGTGCATGACAGTAAGGTTAGTTAGGTTAGTTAGGGTTAGATATACCGGTATATATTTTTTTCATTTCCAATGATGTAACGCAGTAGATTCCACCAATACCCAGTTCACACATGTTTATATACATGTGCCATTCTAAACACCGGCGTCTGGAAGGACATTCCCGGGAAAACCATCCCGTGCACAGGAAGTGAAGTGTCTTACTCTTAAGTCACCAGCAGCAACAGCAGTTTGTTTGGAATAAACAGCCGACAAAGTCAATAGTTGCCATGCCTTTTCAAGATGAAAAGCAAGTAAGTGTAGTGCAAAATAAACTACACTTTTAAACAAAAACAAACTCAAGGATTCTTGGGAATTACCACTTTACTGTAAATCCAGATTTGACAAAAGAGTCTCCCCGAGTTAGAAACAAACAAGTAATATGGGATGCCACCAGATGGCGGTGCCTCATTGACAATGAATATGAGGGAGAAAGAATTTGTGGATACAGTGACAGCAGACACACACCATATATATATATATTATACAGTGCACTAGAGAATTCTTGGCATCCTTTTTTATTTATTTTTTATATAAATCAGCTTGATCTCACACTCAAAATATGAGCTTTTAATTAAGATCAAATACGTTGTGTTTCTTTTATTAAGAAATAATAGTTTTAATAAGTCACAATTCTTAGCAGCCCAATAAATGATCACTGAAACAATGATCTCATCACACAACCATGGAAAAGTCCCTGAAATTGCAATTGAAAGTTGAAACCACACCATCCCACAAGCGGTTGAACTGCGATATGAAAGTGCAACAGCACAAGTTGCCAGCTAACAGATGCGACCGGATACATACTCAGTTTCTGTACTGTACCCATCATAGATAGCGCTTCCCGTTTTATGTTGTGGCCAAAAATCTGAGGCATTGATGGAGCCCTTGAGAACGAGCTGAGTGCTTGTTAGAGAGTAATGAAGCACAAGTTCAACAGAGATGGTCCTGAACTTAACCTACTGAAGCCTAAGGCTGCAGCTACATTGATCCGTCAATGAACAGATAGAAATTTGATGGAAGGTACTACCGTCTTTTAACATTTTAAAATTAGAACCCATCGTAATCACGCCTTTGCAGAAATAACAGCTTTGGTAACATATCAGTCAGTTCCAAAAGTTCTCCCTCTCCAAACAGACGGAGACGGACCCCGCACTAACCCCGTCCCAACAAGCGGATACTCCTCACTGAAAATGAGTTCATTAAAAACAGACACTGGACAGACAGACACAACAGATCAATGTATGCATGTGTATTATACAGTATATACTAATATTGGACGGGTCTTGTATTTACCTCAGCTGCAAAGAGCACCAGGCCTTTATTAGAGAGAGGCTTATATAAGAGGCAGGCCTTCATTTCACAAACTGGCCAATTGTAATTGTGAAACTGTGGTGGATTAACGTAATCCACACACTGAAGTTGGAACTGTCCATAGGTTGCGGGGTCCGCATGGACAATTTAGCGTGTGGTTCGACTCTACCCGAGTCGAATCGAGTTGATAACATGCAGTAGCTTTAGCTAACGCTATCATAGCCATCATGATATGTAATAGTCAACTGGACAACGCCAGCCCCGCCTGCCAACGCCATATAGATAGCGAACATTAACTAACGTTTGCAAAACAAAGCCAACGTCATCCAGCCGACACCACAGATCTAGCTATGACAACGTTAGCTAATGTTAGCTAACGCTAACGCCAACAAAGTGAGAGTAGGGAACGGTAGAGAGAGGCAGCACTTAATTTGCATTGGCAAGAGTTTATCTCATTCTATATCACAGCACAAAAATTTAAAAAAAAACTTTTTTTTGCGACCTTGTATTGGAAGCAGGCCTGTATTTGTCTGTATGTATCAAACCCCCGTCCATAATTAGAGGCCTGTTCTCTAGTTGAACACCCTCCACTATTAGAGGATTTACGGTACACACAAACAGAAGTTTGGAATCACTAAGAAAATCTTTGGAAATTACCATAACAAATTACCATTGAAATTACCACTGGAGATTTAAATATGTTGGACTTCCAACAGAAAGAAAAAGGAAACACTGGTAACTGGGCAAATTAAGATAGCATGTTTGATAAGATGTACAGTTTGCAACCATTTCATCAGTAGAACATATGGAGGCTTGTATTGGAGCCTGGTGAGAGTATGCACTGCTGCAGTACAGTGTTAAGTTGCTCAATACTAAAGCAATCATGGTAAATGGTTGCTTTTTTATATAGCGCTTTTATCCAAAGCCAGTGTTTCCCCTACCATTGCAACGGGACCCCCCCCCCCCCCCCCCCCCCCCCTGAACAAATTATAATAAAAAAATTATAATTTTTTTTTAGGTTAGCTTTAATCACAGTAACGTTGGCGAGCTAGCTAAATAATATAATAACGAACTGGGTAGTAGGGGTGGGGGGGAAATCGATACGTAGTAGTATCACGATACTTAGCGTGGCGATACTGTATCGATACAGGGACGCCAAGTATCGATATTTAATTATTCATAAAAACAAAAAAATGTGCTTTGTTCATTTCACACACACACACACGCACACACACACACACACACACACACACACGTGTGCATTCAGTTCAGTTGGAATATGACTGTAATACAAACAGTTCAGTTTGTCAGGTACATGCAACACAGATTACAGTGTTTACATCCGTCTGCTTGAGAAAATACCATGTTCTGCAATAAAAATTATTGAAGTGAGATGAACAGACTGAACTTTATTTTATTAGATAAAACATGTTGACAAAGTTTTACTTTGCAGTTGAAAAAAGGTAATACATTTAATTTGATTAAAAAAAATTATAATAATAATAATAATTTCGCAATACTCAGCGTATCGCGATATTATCGTATCGTGACGCAAGTATTGCGATAGTATCGTATCGTGAGGTCTCTGGCGATTCCCACCCCCTACTGGGTAGTATGCCCGAACTGGATGCGCGTGCCCGTCCCAACTCTGGTCTTTGGACAGTTTGATATTTACTGAGGATGGCCAGATAATGTTGATATTTAAACTTTACTGCGCGCATCTATGACGACACTGTTGACACCACGTATCCGTGACACGCGCACCCCGCGACAACACTAGTCGTTTTGGGCCTACCACCCCCCCTGAAAAAAATCCTAGGGGAAACACTGAAAGCGCTTTACAATTTGTTACTCACATTTTACCCATTCACTCACCGACAGCGGAGGCAACCATGCAAGGTGCCAACCTGCTCATCGGGAGCAATTAGGGGTTAAGTGTCTTGCTCAAGGACACATCGACACGCTGCCCGGGAGGAGCGGGAATCAAACCGGGAACCTCCGGATTGCCAGACGACTGTTCTACCTCCCGAGCCACTGTCGCCCACAATCAGTGAAATGATGGCCTGTACTAGTCAACATCATGACAGACAACGTTTAAATAGAGCCTGGGATAAACACCTCATTTAAGGATCAGGCAACACAGTTGTTACTGCACTGAAGTAATGGCTGCTGAAAATGATTCATATTTCAAAATTCATATTTTATTCATATCTTGACTGTTTTTTTTTTTTTTATCAATTGAATGCCACCTGGTGAAAATCCCTTGCATTACTAGAGATCAATTCATGTTAACTGAGTAACATAACGTGGAAATCCCTTGCATTACTGGAGATCAGTTCTTGAGGTTCTATCATTTCTTCTGGCATTTAAGAGAAACTCACTCACAAAATGTCAAACATCATGTAGGGCAGGGTGATATGGCCTAAAAATAAAATCTCAGATTTTTTCACACCACATCCGATTTACATCGTTTTTTTCTCTCTTAAAAACTAGAAACGCCAAGGAAATCATTCAAATAAGCTTTGTTTTTATTTGACACAAAATAATTATCAAACCAAGATGAATTTCCCTATTGGAATTGAAGTGCAAACCTAACTTTCACCAATCTTCACTTGAAAAATAATATATATATATATATATATATATGGTTACTTTTGATCAAACAAAAATGAATGTCCCTATTGGGATTAATAGTGCAATAACTTGCTTTTTCACCAAATTTCACTTAAAACAAATACAATGTGCCTCTTGATCATCAAACACGAATGAATTTAATAAAGTGCAAATCTAACTTTCACCAAACATCACTTTGTCAAATAAGGTTTTTTCTTTTTCTTTAAACAGCCGACAAAGTCAATAGTTGCCATGCCTTTTCAAGATGAAAAGCAAGTAAGTGTAGTGCAAAATAAACTACACTTTTAAACAAAAACAAACTCAAGGATTCTTGGGAATTACCACTTTACTGTAAATCCAGATTTGACAAAAGAGTCTCCCCGAGTTAGAAACAAACAAGTAATATGGGATGCCACCAGATGGCGGTGCCTCATTGACAATGAATATGAGGGAGAAAGAATTTGTGGATACAGTGACAGCAGACACACACCATATATATATATATTATACAGTGCACTAGAGAATTCTTGGCATCCTTTTTTATTTATTTTTTATATAAATCAGCTTGATCTCACACTCAAAATATGAGCTTTTAATTAAGATCAAATACGTTGTGTTTCTTTTATTAAGAAATAATAGTTTTAATAAGTCACAATTCTTAGCAGCCCAATAAATGATCACTGAAACAATGATCTCATCACACAACCATGGAAAAGTCCCTGAAATTGCAATTGAAAGTTGAAACCACACCATCCCACAAGCGGTTGAACTGCGATATGAAAGTGCAACAGCACAAGTTGCCAGCTAACAGATGCGACCGGATACATACTCAGTTTCTGTACTGTACCCATCATAGATAGCGCTTCCCGTTTTATGTTGTGGCCAAAAATCTGAGGCATTGATGGAGCCCTTGAGAACGAGCTGAGTGCTTGTTAGAGAGTAATGAAGCACAAGTTCAACAGAGATGGTCCTGAACTTAACCTACTGAAGCCTAAGGCTGCAGCTACATTGATCCGTCAATGAACAGATAGAAATTTGGCTTTGTTTTTATTTGACACAAAATAATTATCAAACCAAGATGAATTTCCCTATTGGAATTGAAGTGCAAACCTAACTTTCACCAATCTTCACTTGAAAAATAATATATATATATATATATATATATGGTTACTTTTGATCAAACAAAAATGAATGTCCCTATTGGGATTAATAGTGCAATAACTTGCTTTTTCACCAAATTTCACTTAAAACAAATACAATGTGCCTCTTGATCATCAAACACGAATGAATTTAATAAAGTGCAAATCTAACTTTCACCAAACATCACTTTGTCAAATAAGGTTTTTTCTTTTTTTTTTTATTATCGATTTTTTTTTTTAATCGCCCTAAATCATTAATTCGAATTAATCAATAAATTGCCCAGCCCTACAAACATGCTTTTATTTTTTTTGGCCACCATGGTTTCCTCCTGTGTGAGTCGAATGGGTAGAGCGCTCCATCCTGGACCACAACAAGCAGCCCTCAAAAGTGTGACTTTATTTTGTTCAAAGAAATGCCTGAAAAGTGCAAAACCTGTGACAAACTTATTTTGTACAAGAGAGGATCCACTACTAACATGACTAAACACCTTCGCCTGCATGGTATAAATCAATGAGTGTACGTTACCGTGTTTGATGTGTTGCGCTGGTTATGTATGAAGTAAATTGTGAATATGATTTGTGTAAAGGTTTCAAATAAATAAATAAACATTCTGTTGTAAAGAAATTCAGAAACGGTCCTGTCCTGTAAAGAAACTCAGGCAACCCTAACCAGACTACCATGGGAACGGGAAAAAGCACCATTTCCGGGGCACAGATCGTAAGTGTGCTTGGCTCTAATAGTTCGTACAACTGTCCTATAAAGTAATTTAGGACTGGACTTTGTAAAGAAACTCAAAGTGAGGAAGGCCAAGTATATGGAGAACAATTTTATTGCACTGCACTGTTGCACTATTTTACTCTGACTATTCTATTTTACTCCATTTTATTATTGTCTATTTTAATTGGGATGTTAGATCCTAATGTGAAAAACTGATTTTTTTTTTTTTTTTTTTGGCCATAGCTGCAATTCTTGTATGAAAGGTGCTAACAAATAACGTTTATTATTACCTTGCCCCATAAAGAAACGGAATCGAGAACTGTTAAGAATCGGAATCATTCAAATCGATGCCCATGTAGGTCCATTGTATCTACTCTGTGCGGTCCAAGATCATAGGAATTGTATGGGAACTCACTTTTAAAAAGGTAGGCCTTTCACCATTAATATAACTACAAGGTCAAATATGGATATTCATATCTTCTGAATGACTTCTAACACAAATTCACCAGCTAATTAATCCTTCCCAAGAAAGTACAAGATTAGGGGTAAACCGACAACAAACGAAGGCCCACGGTTTCTTTCTGCTATAGAGCCCGTTCACTGCTCAGTGAAACTCAGTGACGGAGTGAAATATTATCCCACAGCGAGATCCTCTGTTCATATTGACACAAATATGTCAAAACATTTATTGTGAACACACAGCTTTGTCTTTAGGGAGCCTGGGGCTACAATCAAACAAAGAGAAAATTCGGTTGCATCAGATTATCAACTCCTACCCAGCATCAGTTCAGTGCTGGGTGGGAGTCGTTTTATAAAAAAAAAAAGGGGGGGGGGGGTCATTTCACCGAAAAACAACACTTGTTTATTTTGCACATCTCACACACATATCCAAAAACAGTTTCACACATTCTTTTAATCCTAGTGTTAATTACAGCTCAATGAAATGATAAGGTAGCAGTCCCTATAAGAGAAGGTATTGCTGTTTTTTCATCTACATCAGAACCCCAGGAAGACTAGAGGTTCTTTCATGCATCTCTAATGGGGATCCTTTAATAAACATAAACATTTCATGGATTCAATGTTCCCAATGACTGGTGGCCATATTCAAAGTCATGTACTCTCAATAACTGTCAGACTAGAATAGAATGAATAGAATAGAAATACTTTAATCATCCAGAGGGAAATTTGGCACTACTACTATTACTATTAGGGATGGGTACCGTTCACATTTGAACCGATACGGTACCGGTACCCAACGGTACCTTTTTTCGGTACTTTAGTCTCAAACATTTTTTATCAACCTACCTCAGTTGTGGAAAAAAATTCCAAACTTCAAATAACCACACTTTCTACCGTTTTCGGCTTGCCATTGCCCCGACTGCTTTGTTGTTGAATCAAGTCAAATCCTAGGTAAGCGTATATTGTGCGTGTGAACGTTGACGTGAAAAAAATGTTAAGTTCAAAAAATTTACATAAGTTTAAAAAAAAATTATAATAATAATTATTTAACAGTACCGAAATCTGGCACAGACGGATCTCACGTGAATCGGTACTCTGTAGTACCGACGTGATTCGGTAGGTACCTTTAAAAGTACCTAATTCGGTACCCATCCCTAATTTCTATACTAAATTAAAATGGTTTAGAGTTTTTGGACGTGTCTGAGATCTTCTGCACAATAAATCAGCATGTTTTTTCAGGGAAGTGCCCCTTTAAAAAAAAGGCCCGGCTACGTTGTATATGCGTTTTTAATTTTTTTTTTCAACAAGGAGCATCAGTTTGAGGTACAGGTTTATAGAGTATGTACTTCCCACAGTATCCTCTGCTGTAATAAACAGTGATGCGTTCCTCATGGGACGGGGTTGCACGCAGTGCAGCCAAAGTTTTGTGAGCAGAAGCGCGTGCACACAAGAATGCGCTGCACTCGCCAACTCGCTTTAAGTACCCACCTGGGCTACTTTGCATATCAATAGCGCCGGTCGTCGGGTGTGTTAAAGACGTTCTCTCAGATACATTCACAGACAGAACTTGTGAATGAAATGTGTTGCATTCCATTCGTAGAGGCAATTAGGCACCGTCTTTAGTCTGTGCTTAAGCGAGGGAACATTTATGCGCATGCGCGGGAGTGCGCGTGCACGTGGCGTCATCATTAGCGTGCGTGCAGCCAATGTTGATATGAGGAACGCAACGCTGGTAATAAAGCAGCTAGAAGACATCGAGTACCTCGGAAGAACAATAAGAGTTCACGCTCTGAAAACCACACCCTGCAACGAGGAAACAATCGGCACAGTAATAGGAGACCAAGGTGGGGGAACCTAACAAAAGGCCTGTAGCTAAAAACCTGACAAATCAGCATGTCAAAAGACTACATTTACATTTACATTTACATTTAGTCATTTAGCTGACGCTTTTATCCAAAGCGATGTCAAAAGAGTAGTGTAGTAGTGTCTGCCAGAGAGCAAGGTATATCGACAAACAATACACTGTCAACCTCTCCAGGTTAAGACGCACCACAGGAGAGAGGAAAATGGTGGAATGAACTACCCATCCCAGTTAGGACAGCCGAATCCCGTCCAATCTTTCGCCGTCGACTAAAGACTCACTTCTTCAACCATTATCTGAAATGATAAAAAAAAAAAAAAAATCTAACCATAACTAACCTTACTGTCATGCACTTGTCCTAATAAACTAACCTACACTGTAACACGCAACACTTTGATGAACATTGTTACTCAGCTGATAGAGTTATACCCTTCTTGCTGTCTTGTCGCACAGAACTTGTAAGTCGCTTTGGATAAAAGCGTCAGCTAAATGACTAAATGTAAATGTAAGTAACATTTAGAACTAAAATGATGATGGGGCAAGCCAGCTGTTAGCAAGCTAATGGCAAAATGATCAATGACAAGGAAGCACTGTCAGACAATATCAATGGAGAGCGATGGAATGTCCCCTCAGGGACCCATTTGCGCTCCGTCTCTATACATCAAAACATTGGCCTCCTATTTGGCACAGCGTGTGTCATTGGGCCATCATTTCCGTTAGTCTGACGTGTGGGGTTTGATGTTTTTCAGTGAATTTCTATAGAGTCTCTAAGGAGCCGTTAACAAGCTTGGGAAGAGGAGCATGTGCCACTCTCCAAAAAATTAAGTCTTTTAGAGCGACAGGCATGTTAATTTAAAGCTGCAGTTGGCAACTTCAGAGAAATTAGCAAGAGTGAATTTAAGAAATAGAGTAAGCTCTTCATCAAGTCCAACAATGGTTTTCCACTGAAAATTAAGACGACCATCGCGTTCCTCTATAATACACACGATGTACAAACCCGATCAGAGACTGGGAAATATTTTATTTAGTCTTATAAATTCAACTTAAAGCTTGCTGGTGCCTCTGGGAATCTGAGGAAAACCTTTGTTGCACAAGCGTATTTCTGCTGGGCAGGTAAACTCACTAATTTATATATATATACCGTAAACTCTCATTAATTTGATCTCGCCCATTCTCAATTTAGCACCAATTACTCCTTGCACTGAGAGAGAGAGAGAAAATACATTATTCTATATGTATGCTGGTGTATGTTGATCATAAGTCATTTATTTTGATTACATAATACACAAAAATAGAATAGAATGGTTCGAACCTATGTTTTTTAAATGTATAATTTTTTTTAGAATGAATAGTCAAATGTAATTTTTGCCAGATTGGAGATGTCAATGAACTCGGACGGTACAGAGACTACAATGAACTCGGACGGTACAGAGACGACTACAATGAACTCGGACGGTACAGAGACTACAATGAACTCGGACGGTACAGACTACTACTTTCATTCGGTTGTTAAGTCTGACGCCATGCGTGACGTATATATTCATGTCTGGGGCCAAACGCTCCACTTCAGACAGCGGGAGATACTAGGAGCACATACCCAGTTTTTAATGACTCCGATCTATTAAAACAACAAGGGACACAGCACTGAAGCATGTTGAAAAGACGAGAGCCTCAGCCAACACAAGAAGCTTGGTTCCGGAAAAAGTATTTATTGGAAAGGTCGATACGTCACGACTTAACCAAATTGGTTTAGGTTAACCACGCTCCCATGTGCAAGTCCCGCCCCTATGCATAAATCCCACCCCCTTTCATATCTCATGAACCGTTTGTTGCAGAGACTACTTATGGGATGCGTCAATGAACTCTGTGCAAACCACTACTTTCATTGATCTAGGTCAGCGGTTCTCAAACTACGGGTCGTGACCCAATGTGGGTTCGTGGGTAGGTCAATCACTCGTAAAAAAAAAAAGAAAAAAAAGTACATGTTCCGGCAACATATTTTGGCTAAATATGCCTCGTTTTATAAATGTGTATCGATAACAGTGTTGTAATCAAATGTTCTAATAAATATGCATGATCAAGTTCAACAACGTGTGCTTGTATTTTGATATTCCTTAATTCCACGTTGAAATTACGTGATACATTAAGTGTGGGGTCGCCCCAAAAAGATCCTAAATAAAATGGGGTTGTGGTATAAAAAAAAAAAGTTTGCCCCCATGCTTAAGGCCCGCTCCTTTTGTATCTCGCAAAACCACTTTGTCGCTAAAGACTCGCGGGTAGCGTCAATGGACTCAGTAGGGACATCCATTGGTCATTGGTCTATGTCTGCCCCCCCCCACGTCACTTGAGCCTTTCGTGTTTGTGAGACAGGAAGAGATTTGAGGCACCTTCTAATGTTTCCGGGCAGCAGTGGGCACAACATTTCTACCTCAGCGACGCAGCACAAATGTACAGGAAACACAGACGTGCCTTTGTGTGCAGAGGTCTGCGTTTGACCCACTGAGCCCCTTCCGAGCAGCAGCACGGGAGCTTTCTCCTCTGCCGCTGTGCCAGTGAGCAAGTGTTCACATCACTGTGACTGTTGGGTTAGTTTTCCATTCCTTCTTCTTCAGCGAAAGCTCTTTTTGCATTCCAGCCCCCCCCCCCCCCCCGTTTCATCCACTCCCTGGCCCCTGGTCTGTGAATGTGTTTGCAGAGACACTGGGGTGGAGGAGCGATAAATGTGCCATCCGACTGCCCCACTCCAGCAGCAGGAACAACACCACCCTCCTCCCTACGTCTAGCAGCGAGGAGGGAGGGGGTGGGGGGACAGATTATAGCCGCCTCAGCAAATTCCTCTCCCTAATTCTTGATTTCCCTCCAACGCTCTCAGATCCAAGGCTATCAACATTGTCCCCGAAGCAGAAAAACTAGTTCATATACGCCTCTCCTACCTACTTTATATTAGGCACGGTCCAGAATCCAAATGTAAACAAATGAATTGCCCCCCCCCCCCCCCCCCAGCATGCAGCAAAGAAAGGAATGGAGATATAGTCATCGGCGCTGTGCAGAGGTTGGATGTCTTTGCCAAACACAATGAACGAGCAGCACATTTCTTCTTTCCATCTTTCTTTTGACTAGGGCTGGGAGGTCTAACAAATGCAATCCATGCAATGGTATGGATATTCACAAAAAAAATATATATATACTATATATATTAGTGCTGTCAGGCGATTCAAAAAATGTATCTAATTAATTACAGGATTTGTAATTAATTAATCTAATTAATCGCATTTTAAATCGCATAACCATTTTAGGCCCGATATTCTATAATCATATTTCAAATGGCATGTGTCCGGATGGCAGAATTCAGTACTGTATCTACAAAACCTTCCGTTTAATCATCTTCCATTTATTCATTTGCTTAGATTTTTCAGGTCTGGTCAATTGTAGCATGGTGTTATTCACAGTTAAAGATAAAACATTTGTTATCGATATTCTCATTTGGTTCATTACAATTTACTCAAGCCTAGTAACAGACATTTTCTGACACTGGGAATACACTCCCTGAGATCCATAGATGTCCCTAGAATCAGATACCAAGAACATGCAAATTGACCATATTAAAAAAACGTCTGTAAATGTGTATTCTACGTTATTGTGGAATGAATGATAAAAAAATTAAAAAAATTTTTTTTTTAATTTCTTTTATTAATTTTTAGTTAATTTTCATACCGCGATAATTTGCTGTGTAATTAATTAATCTAATTAACGCGATAAACTGACAGCCCTAATATATATATATATATACACACACACACACACACACACGTATATACACATTCTGGATATTTTTAAGTTAATTCCAAAAAATCTTTCCTTGCAGCAGTATTACAAAAGTGAAAGAAAGTAGATCGCTTTGACTGAAATGCCACCGTGACAATTGTATTCCTAGATAAAGACCAAAAAAAACAACTGTACTGGAACAAGCACAAATTCACAATAGCAGCACGCTTTTTGTGATAAGCCACCTAGCTTGCCACACTCCCTTTTACCCAATTGGCATGAACAGAAGAACATACCTTCACACACACTCACTTGAGCTCCCTGCCAAATGTCAGCCTCCTAGGGGCGAAGTCGGTGGCCACAAGAGAGTGGGGAAAGTTTTTGTGAACCGACCAAATTACCAACAGATGGTCGCAGCTAAAAACGATACCATCAGATAGTTATACCGTCAAATCTAAGACAAATATTGTGATTTGGTATTTTTCCCATATCGCCCAGCCCTACTTTTTTCACTTCTCTTGTTAGTTTCATCATAGATACTGTATATTAGGGGTGGGAATCACCAGAGGCCCCACAATACCATGTTATCACAATACTGGAGTCACGATATTGCAATCTATTCCTCCCCCCCCCCCCCCCCCCCAACTACAAATTATGTCCTCAACAGAAGACTTTGTTGTTGTTTTATCTAATAAGATAAAATTTTCAGTCTGTTCACGTCATTCCACTCATTTTTATAGCAGTAAAATTAAGCAAAAAGGATTATTTTTTTCTTTTTCAATATCAATACTTGCAGTCAATATTGATATAATATCGGCAAGCAAGATATTGCCAGCATACAGTATATTGCCGTACAGTAAACCACGAGCGCACATAGTCACTTGCCGCGATGATAAATATGACCAAATTGGAGACTAAAACTGAAGACATTTTCTGCACAATATTTTCAGTTTAGTTATTATAGTTAACTAAAAATCAACACCTAGCTTTAGTTTCCAGGTTAGTTTTAATGAACTATAATGACCTTGGTAGGAAAGAAGAGGATAAAGCTGTATGAGAAAAACACACAGGACCTCCCTGGACGCCCTCGAATGGTCATACATTCTGCTCAAAAGACTGTCCTTCTCGTTACAGCCGACAGAAGAAGCTGTAATGACATGTTGGGGCCGGTGTGGCAGCAGCAGAGAGGTAGATGAGCTGACGGGTCAAATAGACGACAACAACGCCCGTCAGATTCACTCTGACAACGGGGATCAACAAGACCTGACCCCCCCATCTCTTTGAACAGGGGGTCATCGCTATCTAAGAATCTGTCATGCATAACATAATAATGTCTTTTTTATTCTAAGTCACTAGTAAATTTCTGACGTTTGTCTTTTTTCTTCTTCTTCTTCTTTCCACTTGGAGCAGCTTCTACACATGCTGCGCGCCATCCAGTGGTTTCTGCCGCAGAGTCCTTAGTTACCATGGCAACCACTCACCGCGCAATTCCCAGCCTTTCAGCAGTGATCCGCTTTAACCCTTTCACTGCCACACGACAGAAGGTTAACCCTTTACTATCACACAACCGAGTGTTCAAGTTTCTTTATTAGTTGTCATACAGAGGTACAGAATACTTTTACATAAAATGCTTCTTTCCGTTTTGCTCCAGAGATTGTGCTAGATAAAAATAGATAAGTATAAAAAGTATAGTATTGTGCGATAGTAAAGGGTTAACCTTCTGTCGTGTGGCAGTGAAAGGGTTAATCGGCTGTTGTGTGGCAGTGAAAGGGTTATTAACCTTATGTGTATTGTCACAGTGAAAGGGTTAACCGTTTTGGTAGTGCAGCAGTGAAAGGGTTAAGGCTCACATTTAATCTTCAAAATACAGTCAATTATAATGTTACTCAATATAAAGAGTCACATATCATATTGAAAAAATATTCTCGGAATAGGTTTGTTTTGTAGCAAGCAGTTTCGTATGTTCGGAATTTCTCCATTTCAAAAACGACCACAACGCTCTGGTATCCTCGTTGTATAGGCCGTCTCTGACCACAACAAAAGCCCCAACCAATAGGAGCGTGACAACAGGCCCCTGTACGACGTGACAACACAACACGGACAGCCTGAGCTCTTATCTCTGTGTCTGGAACACGCCGCCTGTCCCGTTCTGGGCCAACTGCAGCGCTGGCACACAGGTAAAAGTGCACAATGATGTCATAACATTTTAGGGACAATGACATCAGGCCCGAGGCTACGTGAAGTTATAGCAAACGGTAGAAAAACATCCATTAGAAACATGTTGTTTAAAAGGGAGGACCTTGTAAACATGCCGATGTATCATTATTACGACTGCGTTCAAGGACTGTGCGCGCGTGTGTGTGTGTGTTTCCCTCACCGCTGTGGACAGTCTGGAGGCTAACGTCATCTCCAGATTTCCTTTTAGACCCAACAGGGCAGGAACTAGGATGAAGATCTCTGTGATATATCTGAAGGCCTCCCAGTGCTGTGAAAAGAGAAGAAGAGACGAGAAGAGAAGATGTAGGTTACACACACACACACACAGTAGTGTAGGAGTTAGGGGGAATAAACAATGTAATACTGAGCCCAAATGCGCTGGAACAGGGGCAAACAAATTCCCCCCCAAATCTTCCCAGATAATTACCGTCGTCTGCTATTTGAACTCTCATTGAAGTTAAAAACATCTCATCTGCCGTAGAAGAACACTATGCAACATTATACACAATAGCACAATAGAAGGGGCTGTATATCCAACGTGTGCAACCGACTGCTACCCACGGTCATGGGACGGGGTTGTGCACGCCAAGCAACCGGCTCTGTGAGCAGAAGCACGCGCACGCACATGCACATGCACGGACGCTCAGCCAAAGACTCACATCCCCCCCCCCCCGCGACACACCACAAACCGCCTGGGCCGGTCCTTTATACCGGCAGCCATCAGGCTCCACAACAAAGGGCCCGGAGCTATCAATCACCGTCACAACTCGGGACTTGAGAACTAGAGACTCACATCACCGACCGTACCGACTATCTTGATTCTTTGCACTAGAGACTCATATCACTGAACTATCTTGTGTTTGTAGTACTTTTATATTACTATTGTATTTGTACTGTGAAGCTATGCACCCCCCCCCCCCCCTGCTGCTTTGACACCCGAATTTCCCCAAGGGGATCAATAAAAAGGATTACCTTATTTTATCTAGGTCAAATGAAGAGATGGTGGGATTAACTTAATAATATCCCTCAGGCGACGGTATATATCATATACATTTAATTTGTCTTACTCATTCTATAGAACCTAAAGATGAGATTGAGGCCACTTACTTGTCACACATTCCCACTGAAGTTGTTTTACATGTTGTGATGATTTTCTTACGTCAGTCAGTTACACATGTAACCGGGCAACTTAAGACACAAGGCCTATGAAACTCATTACAATGTTTGATATGCTATGGTTTGCAACCCTTTTCCTAGACGGAACATATTCTGCTATGACGCCAGAATTTCCCCAAGGGGGTAAAAAAAAAAGGAATATCTTATCAATGTAAATCTTAAATGGGATTGGCCATTTTATCGGTTCATGTTCTGTGGGTTTAACAGCCTAATTACTTCAAGAGCGTGGGTTTGATACAGCTGCTCTATGGGTTCAAGTTCTGTGGGTTTAACAGCCTAATTACTTCAAGAACGTGGGTTTGATACAGCTGCTCTATGGGTTCAAGTTCTATGGGTTTAACAGCCTAATTACTTCAAGAACGTGCGTTTGATACAGCTGCTCTATGGGTTCAAGTTCTATGGGTTTAACAGCCTAATTACTTCAAGAACGTGGGTTTGATACAGCTGCTCTATCGGTCCAAGTTCTATGGGTTTAACAGCCTAATTACTTCAAGAACGTGGGTTTGATACAGCTGCTCTATCGGCTCAAGTTCTGTGGGTTTAACAGCCTAATTACTTCAAGAACGTGGGTTTGATACAGCTGCTCTATGGGTTCAAGTTCTGTGGGTTTAACAGCCTAATTACTTCAAGAACGTGGGTTTGATACAGCTGCTCTATGGGTTCAAGTTCTGTGGGTTTAACAGCCTAATTACTTCAAGAACGTGGGTTTGATACAGCTGCTCTATGGGTTCAAGTTCTATGGGTTTAACAGCCTAATTACTTCAAGAACGTGGGTTTGATACAGCTGCTCTATGGGTTCAAGTTCTATGGGTTTAACAGCCTAATTACTTCAAGAACGTGGGTTTGATACAGCTGCTCTATCGGTCCAAGTTCTATGGGTTTAACAGCCTAATTACTTCAAGAACGTGGGTTTGATACAGCTGCTCTATCGGCTCAAGTTCTGTGGGTTTAACAGCCTAATTACTTCAAGAACGTGGGTTTGATACAGCTGCTCTATGGGTTCAAGTTCTGTGGGTTTAACAGCCTAATTACTTCAAGAACGTGGGTTTGATACAGCTGCTCTATCGGTCCAAGTTCTGTGGGTTTAACAGCCTAATTACTTCAAGAACGTGGGTTTGATACAGCTGCTCTATGGGTTCAAGCTCTATGGGTTTAACAGCCTAATTACTTCAAGAACGTGGGTTTGATACAGCTGCTCTATGGGTTCAAGCTCTATGGGTTTAACAGCCTAATTACTTCAAGAACGTGGGTTTGATACAGCTGCTCTATCGGTCCAAGTTCTGTGGGTTTAACAGCCTAATTACTTCAAGAACGTGGGTTTGATACAGCTGCTCTATCGGTCCAAGTTCTATGGGTTTAACAGCCTAATTACTTCAAGAACGTGGGTTTGATACAGCTGCTCTATGGGTTCAAGCTCTATGGGTTTAACAGCCTAATTACTTCAAGAACGTGGGTTTGATACAGCTGCTCTATCGGCTCAAGTTCTGTGGGTTTAACAGCCTAATTACTTCAAGAGCGTGGGTTTGATACAGCTGCTCTATCTAAGTTCTGTGGCTCAGGCAGCCTCACCTGTACGATGTCCAGCACCATCCCAGCCGACACGGTACCAAACCCGGCCAGCAGGAAAGGCAGCAGGATCTGCAGGGTCATGGCCAGCGGGGACTCCCTGGGCATATTCCGGGCCGTCGGGCGCTGCTGCCCCTGCTCCTCGTCATCGTCCTCCTCCCCCTCCTCCCCAGAGAGCCTGCCCTCTGGGAGCATGGGTTCCGTCTCGGAGTAGCGTCCCGCTCCTCCTCCTCCTCCTCCTCCGTCGCCGCAGTCCGACAGGCTGATGGAGGAGGAGGACCGGGCGGCCCGGTCCAGGTGGCGCCGTGGCTCCGCGTGGGAGGAGGACGCCTCGGCCCGGTAGCCGTTCTGGTGCCCCTGCTGCTGCTGCTGCGGGCCCCCCCCCTCGGCCTTGGCGCCCATGTCCACCATGGCCAGGCTGCGCTCGTCCTGGAGCTTGGTGTAGCCGGTGGGAACCATCGTGTGGAACAGAGAGCTGATCCTCCCGGAGGGAACGGGCTTCAGGGAGGAGAGGCCGCTCCACCCTCCTCCTCCTCCTCCTCCTCCGCCGGCTCCGCCGCTCATACGCGCCGTCAGGCTAGGGCCCAGGGAGTCCCCTGTACTGCCCCCTAGGGCCTGGATGTTCATGCTGCGTCGTTCCGCCGCCGCCGCTGCAATATCTCATCTCCTTCCTCATCCGGGGGGGGGGGGGGGTTAGGGGCCGTGTGAGGGAAGGGAGGGAGCGAGTGAGATGAACTGGTTGTTAGGTGGGCTGAAGAGGAGCATCCATGTTGAAAATCTGCCACTCTCTTCTCGCACAGACAGTGCTCGCCTGGGAGTGAGCGAGGGAAGACATTGTTATTAAGGGATGCAAGAAGAAGAGGGGATATATTAGGTTACAACAATAATACAAGACTGCAGTGCGGGGGGGGGGGGCGTTCAGGGGCTAACAGCGGGAAAGTGAAGGCAAATGTGAAATACCAAATTATTATTATTATTGGGTCGTTTACAGGCTTTTAGAGTCCCAGACAAAGATAGAGGTCACAGAAATGGCTTGGAGATATTACTACATGGATATTTCAAATTAAAACAACGTGTTTCACCCGGAAGGCTTCTTCTTCGGGTAGAAAACAATAATACCTCTAAAACAGAATTCACCTATTCCAATGACCTTAGAAAGTTCAAATCACACTCAACGTGGGAGGAAGGAGCCACCGCGTGTTTCTGCACTTATTTTGAAACGTATTTGATTTTTTTGATACATTTTTTGTTCTCACTTTTTTCTGTATTTTTCTCCCATCCCAATTGAGTCGTTATGCCAATGGACCTGTCTCAAACCCTGCCCTCTTTTCTTGATCCTCCAATCACAGCTGTCGCTTACCTCGGACTTCCTCGTACAAACAAAGTTTGTACGAGGAAGTCCGAGGTAAGCGACGGCTGTGATTGGAGGATCAAGAAAAGGGGCAGGGTTTGAGATAGGTCTATTCCCTTCCTGGTCGTTGCGCGCATTGTCCCACTGTCGGCCTAGGGAGGGTATAGAACTACCACCCTGCTGAACAGGCGCCGCCCCGACCGACCAGTAGGAACCGCAGTTTACAACGACCAGGACACACACCCCGCCGGCTTCCCACCCGCTAACACTGCCAATTGTGTTAGTAGGGACGACTGACCAAGCCGGAGGTACCGCTGACAGCTGGATTCGAACCCAGAGTCTCTGCGGTGGTAGGCGAGTGCTTAGTCCACTGCGCTACCCAGCCGCCACGTCTTTGGTAACGTGTAGAAGATGACAGAAAGGCAGCCTTTGGTCGAGAAGAAAGGTGAAAACAAATGCAGTCGCCGTCCTATGATGTTCTCAAATCGATAAGTAATAATGTTTAATAATCACGATTTCATGAGAAGCCCTAGATAGGCCAATATTTCGATTTTATTTGTTGCATCTGTCCTGTAGTAACCAATGGATTATATTTCAATCGTGTTTGTCCAATGACCCCAAAGTAAACTGATGGTCAATGTCTAGGACGGTTATATATTTGAAGGTCAGATCTGTACTCGGTACAGGGGCTGATAACCTGGTTGAAGTTTAGGCCTCAGAGTCGGCTGGTTAGTGAATGGAATCTGTATGATTATGTGCAAAATGGACCAACTCCACTCTGGCCGAGTGACTTAATCAAGAGACAAAACCTGGAGCCGCGCCACCACCGCCAATCAACTGGAGAATGAATTAGAAAATTCATAGAACTTTTTTTTATTTGACATCCAAATTATTGCTATTACGTATCTTTTGTAGCGCTTCCAGTCATGATCTAAATCAGCCAAATATACACAGAAGAACTCAACCCTCCCCCTCGACCGTGTCTTAGCATTAGCCTTCATAAAGTTATATGTAGAAAATAATATGCACGTCTACAGCAGGACTTCCCGAAAGTCCACAATGACTCTTGTCCCAGAGAGACCCAGGGCTACGTACTGCTGTTATGTTACAGAACTTACAGGGGAACTAGGGTCCTGAGTCGTGTCAGTGTTGAGTGCTTTGGATCCAAAGAAAAGGGTGATAAATGAGTCATCACTGATACTGTAAGTTAACGACGTTAGGTTTGGCCAGCCTCACCTGTCAAGTGTCAAGTCAATTCAAAGTGCTTTATTGGCATGATAGATGCATCTTACATTGCCAAAGCATATACATCAAAATGTCCAAAACCCACCCCCTCCTAATGTACAGTTTCCTCCCCCTCGTATGTATATATTTTCTGTTAGTGTGGCCAGCTGGGGTTATTGTGGGTGTGGCTCTGACGTCAGCGCGTATTTCAGTCTGACCGGATGGCGGCTGAAACAAACACTTCCTAGTTGTGTGCGGCGGCGATTGCAGCAAACATTTCCCGACACCTGATTCCCCTGTGACGGGACGAGAGAGAGTTCTGGTGAGTAACTTGACTGTATTATAGAGCGGAGCTTGCATTTTCATGTCGATAGGTTGCACGATTTAGGTGTTTATACTGCGTATGGTCTTACTTAGGGAACGACAGACCTTGAACGGTGAAGAGGCGAGGCGTTGTGCTTAAGCCTGGCGATGCAAAGGTATCGCTCACTTCTTTTGTTTATGATTTGCCCACATGCATATTACACACTCAGACTGTTTAGGATAAATAGTAATACAGACGATCTGTCCTGATTTCCCTCAGGCTGGGGAACTAGATGTACCATTGCGGCCTGGGTGTGTGCTGTGTGTGTGTGCGGCGCCGGGTGTTTCATTCATTCAGTTCAAGTGTAAGTCTAGCTCTCTCTCTCGTCAGTTTGTATGACCGGGGTGTTCATAAATGTTTGTTTTGTACTGTGCAACAGCCAGCATTTTATGCCTTGATATTTATTGTAAGTTCTGTGTCATGACAGGTGGTGGTCCTGGTCAACAAGTGGTCACTGTTTTTAGCTATTACACGTTAGGGTGTAGTGTGAGTTTAGTCTGTCTCTCTGTGCTAAATGTATACATGGCGATGTATACATGGTGATAGTGATACCTCTATTTTTGTATAAAATTCAACTAATCCTTTCTGATATCATAGCTTAAATAAAGATAATTATATTAAACATAATTGCTTTGTCTGTCTGTTATAATGTCCTAAGCCTCCTGGTTACATTAGGATCTCTGCTTTAACAATACTGTATATTTGCATATCTTGTATGTCACAAATGTAACAGTACTGTATATCTGTATGTCATGCATGTCATAAATGCCATGATATATATCTGTATGTCATAAATGTCATTATGAATTGAAAATGGGGGACCCTGATGTAAACAAGACGAAAGTCTCTCTCTGGTCTGCCGAGCCGTACTGTATTGTATGTACCCATTCTGCAAAATCTGTTAATACATTTTACAATCAATCAAAACATTTAACTTAGTCACAAACAAAAGCCAAAATCACTAAACCTGTCTCGTCGTCAATTGTCATTAAAAGAAAAATAATAATAATAAAAAACAGTTGAACAAATATATATTTGGAACAACAAACAAACAAACTGGTGAGCAAACAAATAAACAATGATAGTGAAAAAATATAATAATAATTAATGTGATGCTAAACATACAGTTCACTTCACTCAATGGGTATTGTCCCATTTCAGCCAGATGCGGTCTCTAGGTCATCTCTCTCTATCTCAACCTGTTATCTGTGTCGTCAAGATTACCATTACTCATTAACGTGTTATTATCGTTATGTAACAAAACGTTACACGTGTAGTTCGTTATTAAGTTGTCGTCAGTGTCGCGTTCTGCTATAAACCCAGCAGAGACGCGGGCTAGCCGTCTTCTCTAACTAACCTACTAGCTCATCTGTCCAAGAGATGGAAAATTGGCGAACGTTAATGTTACGAGGAGGCGGGACGTCAGAAAGTACAACATGTAACATTACAACAGCATAACAGCTAAGCTACAACCAACGATTCTTATGATTCAGTCGTGACTGTTATACGTTTATATTTTATCCACAACAACTTACATTCGTTTTCGTCGTCGCTTGGGAGACTCCAGCCAGCAGCACAGGGATGCGAGTCTTCTTGCTAGCAGTCAGTCACTCAAGCCAGCTTAAATAAGAAATTCTACTTCCGGGCAGAAATGGACTACATGTTTTTTTTTTCGAAATAAAGGTTTCTGTAGCAATTCCTTTCCTAGAAATAAAAAAGTACAGTTTTGCTGTAGGCCGATTACTGATCAAAATCTTAAAGTAAACATACCAATCTAATTTTGACTTCTTGATTACCAGAGATTAAGTCTTTAACAATTTAATTTGTAACCTTTATTTAGCCAGATAAAACATTAAGAACAGGTTTCTTATTTGCAATGTCAATCTGGTCCAAGAGGCCCCAATTCACAAAAATGTGAATAATAAAATAAAAACACAGTTAAGAATCATACACATAAGGGCGGCCGGGTAGCGCAGCGGACTAAATGTCTGTCTACCACCATAGAGCCAGTGGGATCGAATCCGGCTGTGGTGCCTCCGGCTTGGCCGACCGTCCATACTAACACAATTGGCAGTGTTAGCGGGTGGGAATAAAGGTCATAATACAAAAGATGTTTGCATTTATGCCCATATTGTGAAATTTCATTTTGATAGGATGAAAGGATATTCTCCCCTATTCACCTGCTTTTTCGACTCCTGCCATCATGGAGGAGGTACTTTCCCTAGGAGCACCACATCAAACATTAATTTTTACCTTTATTTACCAGGGTAGGTTATCGGAGCACAAATTCTCTTTTTCAGTAACACCCTGCTTCACACTCACACAGGTCCATTCACACCTTCCGGTCACAAACCCGCTTCTCTAACCTTTAGGCCACCACTGCCCAAACTATTGCCCTCAGTTCTTGGGTTCTTAAACAATTGTAATAGTAACAATGGTAACATTTTAGAAAGTATTGGCCGCTGATTGGAGATGATCTAGATATCTAGAATTTAACCATAATTGGTTTGGAACTCTAACTCGTTTCACTATTGAATTTCAACGTTAGAATTCGACAGTATTTTTCATCTAGCACATGGAAATAGTGAGTTACAGTAAATTCCGTTGTGTTGTGTTCAAAGTTCTATATTGAGGTTCAGTCAGTGAAACAGCAAGTTTCAAGCAAATATCCACACGGGTCCTTCTGGATTTAGATGTCCATGTTTATTTAGTAAGAATAAAAGAACAAAAGACAAAATGCACAATATTCAATGAATGGTCATCAGCTCCTATAGGTCTGTCTCCCCGAAAGTCTGCCACCAGAAGAACACAACTCTCTCTCTCTCCTTGAGCTCTTTTGATAACGCAGATGGGTCTGTTCTGAAACAAAACAAACTAGTTGCATTATTTACGACTGACCCATGCCCCACACATCCTGGCTATGGGTTCAAGGCCTTGAAAATAGAGTGTCCCGTATGAAGTGTCCCGGCTGCCCAGAGATAAGAGGTGAGGGAAAAGGTTATAGGCAGAATCAACCTCCCCATGGAGGTCCGGCCACCACATTGTTACCAACCCCCCCTTGGAACAGAGAGAGGAGAGACAGACCCAAATTCCACAGTAATTCAAAATGACCAAAGGTGATCAAATACAAATAAAATGGTTGCATATTGTTGTCCAACCTACCCGGAGTATGAAAATAAAGATGTTTACTTCCCCACATGCAAAGGGACAGAGGTATTGAAGATGTGATTAAAATATGTGAATAATTATGAATGAATTATGCAAATATCCAATCAAACAAAACCCCGGTATGCTAGAAACTAGAAACAAAGCAAAACTTTGGATTGACACTAATCTTTTTTTTTCTGGTGAGAATGTCCAGCAGCTTTTAGAGGTCATCACATCTGAAATGAAGAAATTGAAGGAATGGTTTGATAGAAACAAATTATCATTGAACTTGAGCAAAACTAAAGTTATGTTGTTTGGAAACTGTAGATTGGATACTCAGGTACAAGTTAAAATAAATGATGTGATTATTGAAAGAGTTTTATAAAAATGTATTCCTAGGTG
Source organism: Notolepis coatsorum (assembly GCF_963971535.1). Taxonomy (NCBI): domain Eukaryota; kingdom Metazoa; phylum Chordata; class Actinopteri; order Aulopiformes; family Paralepididae; genus Notolepis; species Notolepis coatsorum. The sequence goes on along the minus strand of NC_140179.1, from coordinate 4,320,725 downwards.
TAATAATAGACCATAAAATCTGTTGGAAACCTCACATAATGCATGTCCAATCTAAACTCTCACAAAGCATTTCAGTCATGAGTAAAGTAAAGCACATTCTGGATAGAAAATCACTCTACATTCTCTACTGTTCACTAGTTTTACCATATTTAAATTACTGTGCTGAAGTCTGGGGAAACAATTATAAGTCTACACTACAACCACTTTTTATACTCCAAAAAAGGGCCATAAGGATAGTTCACATTGCAGGTTATCGTGATCACACTAACATATTGTTTTTGGAGTCAAAGACATTGAAGTTAAATGATCTTGTGGAATTTAAAACGGCACAATTAATGTATAAAGCAAAAAGTCATGCACTTCCAAGAAACATTCAAGAATTGTTCTTTGATAGGGAGGGCCGGAGGGGGGTTATAATCTGAGGGGAGAACACAATTTAAAAGTGCTAAACGTACGCACTACCATGAGAAGACACTGCATCTCGATATGTGGAGTGAAACTGTGGAACAGTCTAAATGTGGTGCTAAAGCAATGTCCAAACATGAGACAATTCAAACTGATGTATAAGGAAATTATGTTCACAAGGTACAGGGATGAGGAAGGGACTTCATATTCACGGTTGTTTACATTTTTATTTTGTTTTCTATTTTATTTCTTTCATGTTTTACATATAGTTTCTGTTTTTTGTTTTGCATATATATATATATATATTTTTTTTTATGTTTTAAAATAGTACACACTCATTTGAGTAGTGGAAAAGGGGTAGGATTAAATAAGTGTATACTTCTTCCTACTCCTTTTCGAACATGTGGATTGAGTTGTTTTGCTTTTGTTATTGTTTGTTTGTATTCATTGCATGTTCGAAATAAAGATTTCAAATCAAAATCAAATCAAATCAAAACATAGTACAGTGACTGAGTGAATGTAACTCCTAATTACCTCATCTTTCACAACTCAGCATCTCCAAGATCAATAAAAATCCAAAACCCTGGGTAGAGGAGCTATGTGCATGTCCCTGGTCTCTCACAAAACTCAGCCTCCCCAGGGCTATATCGGTGGACAAAGTCATATTGAAGCCAAAGTCCAGGATAGAGAAGCTGAGTGAACGTGGTGTTGACTCTGTGCAGGAGGGTCATTGTGTCGGAGACGCTGTAGAAGGACAGAGTCCCTGCACTGTGATCCAGGTACACTCCTATTCTGGAGGACCGGGGGCCCGATACTGTTATGCTCTTTTTATTGTGGCTGAAGATGTAATTACTTTGTCTGCACTCTAAAGCCCAGGATTTGGAATTGCATCCAAATCCACAGTACTCTGGTGGCAGTGTGATAGCTGCTCCAGGTCAGTGTATTTCCTCCACAGGTCCGCTATCTCCTGCTCCAGATTCTCTCACAGTCCTCCACTGCTTTATTAGCAGAGCGATAGCCTGTTGGGCCTCTTTGAGTTGCTTCCTTCTCTCCTGGTGTGTCTCTTGGATTTTCTGCTGACTCGTGCGGCGTGCCAAGCTCTTTCTGTCTCTCCGTCCTTTCCGCTGCAGCTGAGACCAGGCCTGGACTGGAAATTTTTTAATGCGCAGATTAAAAAAAACAAAAAAAAAAAAACGTATTATTATTACTATTATTTTTTTGTGCCAGGCCATTGTTTCTAGTTGTGGCGGCGGCGCGGCGCGATAGTTAGATAACCTAGGTGGGTGGGGAACAACCAGGATTTCACTGTCTGCGGCAGAGTTGGAGAACTATCTGACTCTCTCCCTCACGCGGATCACAATGGAGCCGTGCTGCCGCTTGTGATTGGTGGAGGCGGGACCAGGCGATACAACTGATTGACAGCGGAGGCGGCGAATGGAATGGCAGACGGCACTCGGAGGGGTAGCAGCTTGGAGTCCTAGTGTCTTCATTTGTTGTTCCATCACTTCAGAAATTATATTGTTTTTCTTCAGAACAGGCCTCGGAGTAAAAGTCTCCCTGCACTGGGGACATGTGTATCCTTCTGATCATCATCGTGATCCCAGCAGTATTTATACAGCCCATACAGTAGCTGTGTCAACAGGGATTAGTTACCAGATCCTTCAGTAGATCCTGACAGACAGAACAGCAGAACTGGTCCCGGTCCAAATAAGGAGTGGATGGGTAGATGAGACAATGACATGTTCTCTTGATAGTCGAGTAAGCAGCTGCACTCCTTGCAAAGGCTACTTCTTTGGTATGAGAGCCGAGCACGTATTGGAAGCTCGCCACTTCCGTCTGGGATTGAGAATTGGATTAACGACTAACAGGGGCGCCCCAGTGGCGAACCACATAGCACGCTCAGCCGCGACATGACCGACCCAGGTTCGACTCCCGAACCCGTCGTTATTTGCCGAATGTCTTCCCCCCACTCTGTCTCCCATTCCTCCTCTGTCTCTCTCTACTGGACTGCCCAGTAGAAATAAAGCGATAAAACGCTGGAGAAAGGTGGAGCAGGGAGGAAAGATAAGGTGCGGTCTTGCCCAGGATTGTCTTGTAAATGGAGTGGAACCAAGGTTGGAGTCGGCGGGTGTGGAGGGAGGGCCAGTCAACCAGTTTGTAAAGGTCACAGTGATGTGTATTGCAGGGTTTGTTTATTTGTTTGTTTATTGTTATTTGCACTTACAAACATACATTCTGGAATAAAAGAAGTAAAAGAAGAACAGTTAAAATGTGCAGGAAAGGTCAAAAAGCCCAAGGGCTTATAAGCGACCTCCCCTCTAAAACCTAGGATAACGACAGAACCCCCCCCCCCCCCACACACACACACGCACGCACGCACACACACACACACACACACACACACACACACACACACACACATTATGCACAAATACACATGCGCATATCCCTCTCTCATACACACAGATACATACAATACAGCATTATACAACAATTATAATGTTGAAAAAAAAGACTACTCACAAATACACATGGATACTACAGACTACAGGATCTGTAGTTCTTTTTTAAGCTGGCTTTTAAATGTATTTAAAGTGGAACATGTTTCTGTTAGATTTTGTATATCATTCCACATCACTGCACCTTGATAAACAAATGAGAATTTGGCAACAGAGGTCCTACAGAAAGGGATGCGTAAGTTATTATTTCTTCTTGTGAGATGTGCATGATAATGAGAATTAAACTCAAAATAACTTTGAAAGAAGGTAAAGATGAAGATGAAGGAAGACCAATTATAAGAACCCCTGTTTGATACTTGTTGACCTCATAAATTGTTAGTAGTTGCAGTTGTTTAAATAATGGTTTGATTGGGGCTAAATAAGAAGAGTTGGTTGCAATTCTTACAAAGGATTTCTGAGATCTATGGATTGCTTGTATAAGAAGGGTAAGTGTTGGCCCAAATTATATTGCAGTAAGAGATGTGAGGATAAATTAAACTGTAATACAAAGTTAGCAATGTGCTCTTTTTAATTGGTTTTTAACCTTTATAATGCCCAATGATTTTGAAACCGTCTTGCAAACAATTTCACAATGATTCTTAAAGCAGAGTTTCTCATCGATATTGACACCTAAGAACTTCACAGATGAAACTTGTGCAAGTTCATTGTTATCGATACAAACTTGGTACTGTCTGAAATGTTTTGTTCTTATTTCTAAAAATAATGAAGTTAGATTTTTTGACATTGAGTGATAACTTGTATAACCCTTATGCCACCCTAACAAGTTAGGACAGTTGTATTCGTAAGCATGAAATGTTTGCATCAACTTCAAGGCCATATAATTCTTCATCTTTAATATTTTTTCAAAAAAAATCTTTCCGGGAAGACCATTAACATCCTATCCTCAATATATATGGAAACGAGTACAACTATGACATCTGCATTTAGGTCACATTTCTACACGTTTTCAACGCCAGCGTTCAGCATCAAAATCATGCACAGAGTCCGTGTGAAAAAGAATATGTATTCATATTTACAAATGAATGACTAATTCGGTAGTTATTAGCGTTATAGTAACGGTAGTAAGCACTGCTGTTTGGCTATTATACGTCGCGGGGGTACAGTATATGAGACCCCCGCAACATTCTGAAAGCTCAACGGTGATTTTGAAAGAGCCAGCGGTCTTCCGCATTCCTGCCATCTGGCTCTGCAGAGCGAAGCCGCCCAGGGAGCCTTCAAAACGGCAGAAGCGCTGAGAGGGATCACTAAAACAGCGTATATTTGAATGAATTAGTGCAGATTAAAAATCTGCGTTTTAACATTGAAGTCAATGAGAACACAAAAAGATTGCCAAGGTTTGTCTGCTCCAAAAGTGAATAACCTTTTTTTTAGAGGCATTCAAATGATGAGCCTTTGATATATTGAATACATATCAAAGATGACCAATCTGACGCAATTGCATGACATAATAATCAACACAGACATCGTTGTACACAGAAACACAAATGAATATAGGCAAAAAACACGAAATCTTTGCTAAGGGGGCAGAAGGGTTAACTGAATTAAACAGGTGCATTGGTGGCAAAGCGGATGGCAGAATGGTGAAGAGTGTCCAGTTTGTGTAGAGCTGTCTTTGAAGCCATTTTATAGATGACATCACCATAGTCCAGCATGGGCAGGACAGTCATCTTTACAAGGGTGAGTTTTGCAGAGCGTGTGAAGGAAGCTTTGTTACGGAAGAGAAATACCAGTCTGGCTTTCACTTTAGACTGAAGATTATTAATGTGAACAGAGAAAGAAAGGGAAGAGTCCAGCCAAAGCCCTAGATATTTGTAGGACTTGACAAACTCCAGTTTGGTGTCAGAGCAAAGGATCTTGGGGGGGCTAGGGGTTTTCTTTTTACGATCGAATAAGATGCATTTGGTCTTTTTAGTGTTAAGCCGAAGGTGGAGGTTATGAAAGGACTGCTTGATGGAAGTGAGACTGTCTTGAAGAGTGGAGGCCGCGGAATGGAGAGAAGGGCAGAAGCATACAGGATGGTGTCATGAGCATGAAGGTGAATCCGAGAGCTGCCTGCAGCCTTCGCCACATCATTAATATAAACGGAGAACAGGGTAGGACCCCAGATTGAGCCCTGAGGCACCCCTTTAGTTAGGAGGACCCAAGATTGAGCCCTGAGGCACCCCTTTAGTGATGGCAAGTGGCTCAGACAGGATATTCTCTGTCTTGACCTGTTGGAACCGGCTAGTGGCAAACCAGTTGCAGCAGGTGGGGGATAAACCAATGCTGGAGAGCCTACCCAGAACATTTTGTGCGTGTGATGGATACACCCGCACATAGTTAAGTTGTTCCCTCACCCTTATTGTTTGGTTTAGTGTTCCCCCTTAGTTGGTTAATGTTTGTACACGTTTACATTCATGTTTGACATGCACGATTTATATTTCACATAATGACACACGACACATAGACTTGCGTACTGATATCATATCCATTCTTTATTAGCTGTTCTCACTTACATGTTTTAAGTTTGAGTGCACGTGTCTCGTTCTCACGTGTTTGTTTTGTCTCCTTGAGTCTGCAGCCACAGCGTCCTCCGGGCAAACAGAGCAGCTACATCATAAATAGCCGGATGGGGTTGGTGGAACGAACCAAGTCGCGGGAGATGTCAGTTCATTGTCTTGTGATTTAGTTTGCTATATGTATTTCCTTATTACTTACTTAAGATTATTGGTTGTTCAGTTTAGTAGAGATGTTGTATGTTGTGTGTTTATTAGATTAATCTGAATTTAAGATATTATTTAGTAAATTATTAATTGTATTAATTACCCTTCATATGTTAATGTGCCTGGCCAGGACCCACACACACATAGCTTGAGTTATCATTTGTGAGTTGGCAGGTCTGTTTTTGTCCTGCCTTCTATTTTTTTGGGCCCATTTATATTATATTCTTTTGAAATTATGTATTTGTTAACCCCTTATTTTTGCCTGCACCACTGTGTCCTCATCTTCTGGCTGCTTGGTCCATCACAGTGTGCATAGGTGTATAAAATGTATGTTTTGGTAGATCTCAGCCTACCTTTCACACTGCCATTTACCCTTGTGAAAATCACTACACCTTTACATTCCCTAATGTTACTGTATTACTCTACTACAAACTATTCAAATGAATAAGAAGCGCACCAAATTGCATGTGAAGTTTGACATGCAGGGCTTTAAAAAAAGAGTTACATATACCTAGCAACTTTCATCAATCAATATCAAATGGCAGTTTGAATGGTGTTTAGTAAGGTAAGCTGAATACAACTATGAACACACAATTTCTTAAAGACACGTGCAATGTCCAATAATGTCGAGAAGTCAAATTGGACTGGTATGGTTAATGTCAATTTCAATTGCGCTTTTATTTTGAAGCCAAAACGTATCCACAGGAAGTCTTATGTAATCTTAATTAAGATAGCTTGACACAGCTGACAGCTCAGCTCACCGGAGCAAAAAGTGCCACACATATTTTCATTCTAGTGCGCAAGCGCGAAGCACACATTGTACATTTGGCATCTGTCCAAGTGTTTTTTGAAATGATATAATACAACATTAGCTAATTAGTTAAAGATAGATTAATATTGTACATTTCTCATTTACTTGAGTTTGTTTCGAAATGTCCTTACTATTTTCTAGACGGAGAATAACCTAAATACACACATGATTAGTTGATTGATTGATTGATTGATTGATTGATTGATTGATTGATTGATTGGAAACTTTATTAACAGATTGCAGAATGGGTATAGTACAATACAGCTCAATACATACAATTGTTAAGGGGATGCAGACCAGAGAAAGACTTTCGTCTTGTTTACATCAGGGTCCCCCATTTTCAATTCATCATAACAGCTACATCTATACATTTATAGTTACCCAATCAATTAATAATCACGAATGAACATTTATATCAGCCAAGCAATGGCAGTTTGTTTTTGAAGGGTTGTTTGTTTCTGTTTTGAGCCATAGAATGGTTTGGGCTGAGATACTCCCAAACAGTAGAGGGGGCAATACAAACATTTAGTTGTAATGTTTTTTCGTGTGCGTGTATTTTTTCTTCACTTTTCACCTTTACCCAAGGAAACTATAAAACAAGGAATGGTCAACACTACAGTCAGAATACCAGCGGACCTAGACCACTGCACTTCCGTGTTAAATTGAGCTCATGGGGAGGTGTGAATGAATGAATGAAAACTTTATTTAACAGATTGCAGAATGGGTACAATACAGTACGGCTTAAGGGGATGCAGACCTGAAAAAGACGTTTGTCTTGTTTCCATCAGGGTCCCCCTGAATACCGGAAGTGTTGCGGTGGTCTCAGATCTATTGATATACAAGCTACCTGAGGAAATATATATCAACCAATATATCAAACTTTAGCTAGTTCACTTAACAATGCAACTCATTGTGACAGACTGTGTGTCAGCCATAAACCCAAGGTTGTGGGAACTATTGGACAGGGCTGTTTTCCTTCCAGGCTATAGTCATAATATAGGGGATCAGCCGCGGATATATAGGCGAGGCGACTGAGGCAGCCGCCTTATGGCCCGCGGGGGGTCTAGGGCCCGGGCCCGGCCCGGGACTGAATGGAGTTGCCGTTCGTTCGTGGGACTGGATGACAGACTGCATTGCGCCATGCCCCGGGGCCCGGGTCCTATGTTCCCCGGGCCCCCTATGTTTCCCATGTTCCAAAAGGGTTCTATGTTCTCCGGGCCCCCTATGTTCCCCCTATGTTTTCCCGGTAGCGATAAAGGCTCGCCCCAGGCTCGCCACAGCAGTGGATGGATTTAAAAGATAGGGCACTTTTATAGATAATTTATTTGTATCGCAACGGAGTCATGGATCTAGTCGTGCCACGTAGCATTATGTCGAATAAATTCAAATAGAATAAACAAGTCTAAAACAAAGACTTTTAAACGAAGTTTAGCCTATTAAATCATTTTATAAGCGTTCGTTTATTTGTGGTCTGCGTGAGAACACTGAAGCAACAATCTGCAGAACACCAGCCCAGCCCAGCCCTCCCCTCTCCTCTCCTCTCCTCTCCTCTCCTCTCCTCTCCTCTCCTCTCCTCTCCTCTCCTCTCCTCTCCTCTCCTCTCCTCTCCTCTCCTCTCCTCTCCTCTCTTCCCCTCCTCCTCCGCTTCACCCGGTCCTGGTCGTTGGCACTGTTGTTCTTTGCGCCCGGCGCCGAACCCGAGTTGGACTGCGGCAGCGGGGTCTTTATCTCCGTCTCCATCATGTTATACATTCTGGCGACGTTTAAATGGTATAACTCTCAAGCGCGTAAAAAGTTCTCTAACAAAATACCTTCAAACGACAAAGAGGTAGTAGAGGTACTGACCAGTCTCAAAAGAAAAAGGAAAAGTTATGTCAGAAGAGGCGTGTTGCAGGCAGGTGCCTCTGGTTTCTCTCCGGTGACTGTGGCTGAGGAGGGGGGGGGGGGGGGGGGGGGGGGGTTCCGAGCTGGCCCGAGCTGTCAAGAGCTGTCAATCTCGCCTCAGGGCCCGTGGGGCATTCCAACCGCCACTGTAGGGGATCATCCCTATGTTCCCCGGGTCCTATGTTCCCCGGGTTCTATGTTCCCCGGGTTCTATGTTCCCCGCTTTGATTGATTAATAGATTGAAATTTGTATAAATTTTTATTATTTTATTAATTATTAATGTCTGCCTTGTTTCGAACGGTTAAGCTTAGGCCCTCTTTCAAACTGGTTAAGGTTAGAGTTTGGAATCAGGGCTGGTGGTCTAAACTTTTCAATCAATCAATCAAAGCGGGGAACATAGAACCCGGGGAACATAGACATGCTCCCGTCATAATATAGTCGTATTATTAATTTCTCTAACCCAGCCATGATGTTCTTCCTCTTCTCCTACGTCATGTCATGTATTTAATTGTATGTCGAACCAGAGCTCATTCTCACTTCTGTGAATTCTGGGGGGGGGGGGGGGCTTGTGTAGTGATTGTAATGGTACATAATTCACCCATGGAACTATTGTTTGGAACATTCTAGAACATTAGTTCCGCCCGAACATTCTGGAACGTTTGTGATGATGTCATAGCAGCACATTCTAGAACAGTAGTCCCGCCCGAACATTCTGGAACGTTTGTGATGATGTCATAGCAGTACATTCTAGAACAGTAGCCCCGCCCGAACATTCTGGAACGTTTGTGATGATGTCATAGCAGTACATTCTAGAACAGTAGTCCCGCCCGAACATTCTGGAACGTTTGTGATGATGTCATAGCAGTACATTCTAGAACAGTAGCCCCGCCCGAACATTCTGGAACGTTTGTGATGATGTCATAGTAGTACATTCTAGAACATCGAACATGGATATGCATGTCTGGGAGTCTAGAACTAGAGTACGTGCATCTGGCAGAGATCGGAGGAGATATTGATAGCTCACAGTCTGCAGCGGGCTTTAGAGTTAACGGATTGTTGGATGGATGAAAAATGGAAAGCTCTGACAATGAATCCTGGTTCACCACTCTTTATATCATGGCCACAGCAGTGTGCATTTGGGCCGTGATACGGAAGTTGAAAGGGGGTCGTGTTGGATACTGGGCCATTGCCTCTGGGGCCCCTCTGTGCTTTTGGGGTTTTCCAGGCTACTATGGACTTCTCCTTATTTCAAGTTTCAAGTTTCAAGTTTCTTTAATAGTTGTCATACAGAAGTACAGAATACTTTTATACAAAATGCTTCTTACTGTTGCGCTCCAGAGACTGTGCTAGACAAGATAGTATGAAATAAAATAACATAGTAAAATTAGAAGTAAAAAAAAGAGGTCACAGTGTTCAGTTTAGACATATGTACAATGTTCGATGCAGAATAGACGTAGTTACCAATTACCATACAATATACAATACTGTGCAGTGTACTAATATACAATACTATATAGTGCAAGGCAGAAATGGAGAAATGGGACGAGGTGCAATTTAGGTACAATTCACAGTAGGTGTACGAGTTGTAGTGCAAATCCTTTATCAATAAATATAAAGTGTAAAGTGTGTTTGTGTGATCTAAAGTGTGGAGAGTGGGTGCTGCAGTGTGTTGTTTGTTTGAGTGAGTGTGTGCGTGTGGGTGTGTGTGCTGTGTGCATTTGATGGTTGTTGCATAGTGTTTATTGTTCGTTTAGCAGCCTGATGGCCTGGGGATAGAAGCTCCGACAGCCCCGGGGCCCAGGAGCTGAGGAGGCAAGGAGGCGCTCTCACAGGGAGCTCCATGTCCTGCAGCTCAATGTGACAGACTGCCTCCAAATAGACAAAGCTCACCAATACATCAACAGTCACGTCGGGGAGGCAGGTCTTTGGGGGTTGGTGAATAACGCAGGGTATCTGGGCTGTGTGACGGACGGAGAGATTCAGCCGAGGACGGACTACAGACGCTGCGTGGAAGTCAACTACCTGGCTGCGGTGGAGATGTGTCGGGTCTTCCTCCCAATGCTGCGCAGGTCCAACGGAAGGATAGTCAACGTCTGCAGCATGGCAGGTGAGGTGCCACTACCTTGGCGTGGCCGCCTACGCTGCATCAAAGGCGGCTCTGAACATCTTCTCCAACGTGATCAGACTGGAGCTGGCTGGATGGGGTGTCAAAGTATAGCCACAATTCAACCTTCAGGCTTCAGGACAAATCTCTTTGGAACCAGTGAAGACGGGAGGCGCTACCAGGAGGAGATCCTCCGCCACCTACGCCCCCGGGGGTGAGAGAGGACTACGGGGACGAATACATTTCCTCCATCCCATGTTGTTTCACAAAGAGGGCCGACCCCAGAGCTCCGAGGACCTGTGTCCCGTGCTGAAGGACATGTGCCACGCTCTGATGTCCGAGGTCCCCAAAGCCTGCTACACCCCGGGCCGGATGGCCTGGCTCATCCCGTTCCTCTACCGCCACGGTCCCGCTGCCGTCACCGAGGGCCATCATCCTGCGCATCTCCAAGTTCAATGACTGTCTTCCAGCAGGGCGTAGGATGAACTGAGGCTTAGGCCGAGTCAATTCAGGTCAACGTTCTGCCGTGTTAAACTAGTACTGAGAGTAGTTAACTAGTTAAATGACTAGTTACGCTAAAAAAATTTTTAGTACAATATTTTTATTGGGTTTTACAGTACACATTTCAGGTTTTCATTGTCGTCAGTTATTCTTAATTCCTTTTCTCCACAAGATTATACGTATAATACCACATACCCCCTCCCCCCTCCCCTTTTCTCTCTCTTAGCATCTTTGAGTTTGTTTTTACTGTTGTCATACAGAAATAATACGTACATTCATTGGTACCTCCATTAGAGTAGCTCGTTCACAAATATAAATAATTGAAAAGAAGAAAAGAAAATGTAAATGTAGATCATTGTGCTAGTCTGATACACAAGCTTGAGACGTGACGGCCCCCGTACTACTCTGACGTCACTCAGGAAGTAAACACTGGTCATATAGCACTAGACTGCAACGTATCGTCCCTGTAAGATACTTGTATTAAATACCCATCTACGCCCACCTGCCTACCTCTCGTTCTTTCTACATGGTGTCAGACGTTGTGGACACAGTAGTCAACCCGCGTCCGAAAGTGAAAAGCGAAGGTTTAGGAGGTAGCCTATAACTAGTATATATAACGTGCGAGGAATAACGCGCAAGGACTCACGTTCAGCATGGCGGAAGGATTCCGCAAACCAGGCCCACTCGTGTTTGACAGCCACGTCGCGGAGAATTGGAGAATATTCGAGCAAGAGTATGATATATTCATTGCTGCCGCACACTATGACAAGCCGCCTCGCTCTCAAGCCTTCATCTTGCTAAACCTGGCTGGCTCTGAAGCCATAGAACGGGAACGGGCATTCGTATATGGACCAGCCCTGTACGATGGAGATGACGAGCAGGGAGAAGAAATAGTCCCCGCCCAATCAAGAGAAGACCCGGAGTGTTTGAAGAGGAAATCCGTGAGTTATGCAATCCACAAACAAACGTCACTATGGAAAGGCACAAGTTTAATACAAGGAGCCAGAAACAAGATGAGACTATTGAAGCTTATGTCAGTGATTTAAAAATCAAAGCAAAGAGCTGTCAATTTGGAGATTTGCGCGAAGAGCTAATCAAAGATAGACTTGTGTGTGGCATAATAAATGATGGCATGAGGAAGCTACTACTCCGTGACAGCAAACTAACTTTAACCAAGGCAGTGGAGACATGTCAGATCCACGAAATGACAGAACAACACACTAGGACACTGGCTGCACCAAAGCAAAGCACAACCAATGTAGATAGCCTACGGCACAGAATAAAAGAACGTGTTTACAAGAAGAAGCCAAATACAGAACACTCAACTCGGTCCATAGCCAGCTGCAGCAACTGTGGAGGCAGCCACGAGCCCAGACGAGAAAGGTGCCCTGCATTCGGCAAACAGTGTCACGGATGTGAGAAAATGAATCATTTCAAGCAGTACTGCAAATCCACTCCAGGGAGTCACAGAGACAATCCACAGCACCAATACAGAAAAAAGCACGCTGTGAACCAGGTTGACAGAACAATATCGTCAGGCGACAGCGACGATTCGTTCTACTGTGATGGAGTCACAGTAGTGACAAACACAGTCAATACTGTGGGATCACCAGCGACACAAAAGAGTGAAATATTCTGCAGAGTCCAGGTCCACGGAATCCCAGTCGAGCTCAAAGTGGACACCGGAGCCAAGTGCAACGTGATATCTCGCAAAACGTTCAACCAAGTGAAATACAAAGAGAGAGTGGATCGCTCCAGGACAGCGAGGCTGGTTGCCTACGGAGGAAATGAAATACACACATTGGGGACAGCAACCCTAGCATGCTACATAACAGATAAGTCCCACTCCCTACAGTTCCACGTGGTGCAACAAGACGTCCAGACGCTGCTGGGTTTACAAGACAGCCTTAGCATGGGACTGGTCACACTCAGTAAGGAGATACACCAGCTACATCTGACAGACGAGGAAAACTTTTCACACAAGATGTTCTCGGAATATTCAGACCTCTTCAAGGATGAGGTGGGTAGGCTCCCCTACACCTACTCCATGAAAATCGACCGAGAGGCCACGCCTGTCGTCAGGCCAGCACGCCGGATCCCAGTCGCTATGCGAGAGAAGGTTAAGATGGAACTGGACAGAATGGCAAGCACAGGCATCATAACACCAGTCTCAGAACCCACTGAGTGGGTATCTTCAATGGTAGCAACCCACAAGAAGAACTCAGACGACATACGCCTCTGCATTGATCCACGAGACCTAAACAAGGCGCTCAAACGCCCACATCACCCAATGCGCACTGTGGAGGAAGTAGCAGCGCACATGCCAAACTCAACCGTGTTCTCAACACTGGACGCCAAGAACTCTTTTTGGCAAATACCGCTGGATCACAAATCATCGCTACTGACTACATTCAGCTCGCCATTCGGACGATTCCGTTTCCTCAGAATGCCCTTTGGCATAAGCAGCGCCAGTGAAGTCTTCCAACACACAATGGAGCAAATTTTCGCAGGATACCCCTGTGCAGTGATAGTCGATGACATTATCGTTGGAGGAAGCAGCGAGAAAGAGCATGATGAAAATCTCAAGAAAGTCCTCGACAGAGCATGTGAAGTCAACTTACGGCTCAACTCCAAGAAATGCAGGTTCAGACTGAAAGAAGTTGGCTACGTTGGACACCTGTTCACAAGTCAGGGTCTTAAGCCAGACCCATCAAAGACGCAAGCGATCAGCGAGCTGCCTGCACCAGAAGATGTAACGGCTCTGCAGCGATTCCTCGGCATAGTAAACTACTTGGCCAGGTTTGTCCCAAACTTCAGTGAAATCTCAGCCCCCTTGCGACACCTAACGCACCATGACACGGAATGGTGTTGGTACAAGCAGCACCAAGACGCATTTGATGCGCTGAAACAATGTCTCTCAAACCCACCCACGCTGATGTACTACGACGTCCGCAAGCCTGTCACACTCACGTGCGACGCTTCCCAGTATGGCCTAGGCGCGGCGTGTCTACAGGACGGTGTCCCAGTCGCTTATGCATCCCGCACCTTGACGGAGACGGAGAGGCGATACGCACAGATCGAGAAGGAGCTTCTCGCAGTAGTGTTCGCGTGCTCCAAGTTTAATGACTACGTATACGGAAAGCACATCCTAATCGAAACAGATCATCAACCGCTGGTCACCATCCTGTCAAAGCCCCTACACACGGCTCCAGCCAGACTGCAGCGTATGATGCTTAGACTCCAAAGGTACGATTTTGAGCTGAGGTATAAGAAGGGGAAGGACATGTATCTCGCGGACACGTTGTCACGTGCTCCCAGACAAACCACAGACCGGCTTAGTGGTGAAAAGACAGACTTTGAGGTCATGGCAGTGAGACACATTTCCTCATCACGCCTGAACGAGCTCAAGGAACACACAGAAAGGGACCCAACCCTGCAGAAAATATGCAACATCATCAACCACGGATGGCCTGCGAGGGAGTCGACACTGCCGGCAGGGGCTCGCCAATACTTTGCATTCAGAGATGAGCTCACAATCGACGATGGCGTCATCATGAAGGGCTCAAGAGCCGTCATTCCCAAATCACTGCAAATGGACTACATCACGATCCTGCACAGAGGCCACCCTGGCACAGAGTCAGGGCGAGGGACATTGTGTTTTGGCCTGCCATGGCGAAGGATATCGAGGAGAAAACGGCATCATGCCACGTCTGCAACAGCACAAAACAACACCAACAAAGGGAGCCACTCAAGCTGCATCCCATTCCAGACTTACCGTGGTCAACCGTGGCGACCGACATCTTCGAGTGGAATGGACGTCACCACCTAGTGCTGGTCGACTCATACTCAGGTTGGTTCGAGGTGGACCTGCTGCGTGACATCACATCCAACACAGTGATAACAAAACTGAAAAGACACTTCGCTGTGCATGGAGCCCCACACAAAGTAATATCGGACAACGGGGCCCAGTACACAAGCCAGCGCTTCAAGGAGTTCGCCTCGGCCTGGGACTTCGACCATGTGACCAGTAGCCCGGAGTTCCCGCAGGCGAATGGACTAGCAGAGAGAGCTGTGCGCAGCGCAAAGCAACTCATGGAGAGGTCCAGACGGGACGGAACAGACGTCTTCCTAAATCTGCTCAACCTCCGTAACGTTCCACGTGACCAGTCACTTGGGTCACCGGCTGAGCGGCTCATGTCAAGACAGACACGTACCACCCTACCCATCTGCAAGACACTACTGGTTCCTAAGGCGAAGGACAACAAGATGATCAAAGCACAGCTCGAGCACGCAACATTCAGAAGTCGTGCTATGACAGATCAAGCAGGCCCCTCCAGCCACTGGCCCAGGGACATGTAGTGAGGTTACAGACTCCACGTGGATTCGACCGGATGGGCACAATCAAGAGCATCTGTAAGGAACCAAGGTCCTACGTCGTGGAGTCAGAAGGAGGAGAGTACAGAAGGAATCGGAGACACCTTCTTCCCGTCTCGGAACCGGAACCGCCACAGGGTGACCTCAGCGACCCCTGCGACCCCGATATCACTCTCCAACCTCCGACTGGCCAACCCGAAGGCAACAGTCACCCTGTCACCGAGAAGGCAGACGCTCAACAACACGCCCAGATACAAGAGACTGTTCAAAAGACTAACCCGCACACTCAGTCTCCGTACATCTCACGGGCAGGCCGCGTCTGCAGGCCAAACAGCAGATATATGTAGTGTTTGTCACAAGGACTGTTAAGAAAAAAGAAAAAAAAAAAAGGAGTAATGATGTTCATACTATACACCTGTTGTGTATTACCACTTGAAGTACAGTTAACCTGTGGTTTGTTCAAATAGCCACATGCTAGATATTAATAGTAATCACTTCATGGCGTAATTTGTTATAGCCTACTAGCCTGTAGAGCATTGTTAGTATTTACATTAGAGCACAACTTAAGAGGAAGGATGTAGATCATTGTGCTAGTCTGATACACAAGCTTGAGACGTGACGGCCCCCGTACTACTCTGACGTCACTCAGGAAGTAAACACTGGTCATATAGCACTAGACTGCAACGTATCGTCCCTGTAAGATACTTGTATTAAATACCCATCTACGCCCACCTGCCTACCTCTCGTTCTTTCTACAGTAAATAAAAATAAATGACATCTTTACAACACCTTCACTAACGTGCCTCCGCTCTCTCCTGGGGTCCGGGTCGCGGCTGACCGCGGGAGAGAGCGGGGGGACTCATCCTATAACAGCCCTCCTATATCTTCCCTTCTCAGATATTCATTAAATGGTTTCCATATATCCTCGTAAACCTCTATATTGTTCCTGAGGATATGTTATTCTCTCCATAGACATGCATTGTGCCATGTTTTTAATCCAATGCACCGATTGTGGGTGCGTCTATTTTCTTCCAATTGAAAGCTATTGTTCTTTTTGCCTGTAGTATAGCAAAATCAATCAATTTAAATTGTTTGGTTCTCAGGTTCAGATTTATTGGGTATAAATGTAACAATATCATTTTGGAGTCTAGTGGGATATTCACTGACAGGATATCTTTGATTTTATTCACCACCTCCCCCCAGAACTTCTTGATTTTGTCACATTCCCAAATACAATGTATAAAAGTTCCCCGATCCTCGGTACATTTAAAGCACCTATCTGGTGTGTTGCTGTTGTATTTATTCAGTTTGACAGGGGTTATATAAGTCCGCATCAACCATTTGTATTGAAGTAGTTTTAAGCTAGTGTTGGCTGTTTGTGTCTGAGCCTCCTCGCATGCTCTGTTCCAGTCCTCGTTTGAGATCTCCTCTCCCAAGTCCAGCCTCCATGACTCCAATCTAGATAATGACGTCTCGTCTGAACCAGATACAAGCCAGTTATAGAACATTGATAACAGGCCTTTGCTATTGCAGTTCTTGATGATAATTTTTTCTAAAGATAAAAGTGTAGGAATTGCCAGTGATTGGTTTTGCAGAGAGGAAATTAAACTTATCAGTTGCAAGTATTTAAAAAAAAATGCTTCCTTGGGATGCTGTTTTGGCAGGCTGATTTGTTCCAGTTAATCTTAAAGCCTGACAATTTACCAAAGTCGTCGATTATTCCCAATAATTTTGTGGCCGACCGGGAAGGGGGGATGCTGTATTTTATTGATAGTTCCTCAAAAGGCATCAAGACCCCATCTTTGTAAAGGTCAGATATTTTACTTATTCCTTCTTTTGTCCATAGTTTGAATCCGGCATCCAGTTTGCCTGGTTTAAATGAGACGTTTCCCCAGATTGGGCTGAATTGCGACATGGAGTTATTTATTTTCATACATTTCTTTACCTCATACCATACATTAATCATGTTGAGCACTATGGGGTGTGTAGTATGTTTTCTTAAATATTTTGGCTCAGCTGAATACATGTATAAATGTAGTGGTAGTTGCATTGGGTATGCTTCCACTCCCATCCATGATGGTGGATCTTCCTTAGAAAAATAAAACATTACAGTTCTCAATTGTGCAGCCAGGTAATACCAATGAAGGTTAGGACAGGTCAACCCCCCTGCATTGAATGGAAGGTACAACAGAGATAGGCGGACTCTAGGACATTTCTTACGCCATATACATTTTGAGATGAGAGATGCGATCTTTCCGAACATTCTTACCGGTGGTGCCAGAGGGATATTTTGAAATAAGTATAGGAACTTTGGTAGTATGGACATCTTTAGTATGTTTATCCTCCCTATCACAGAGATGGGCAAGAACATCCATCTCTCTATGGATTTGAATACAGAGTCTATCATAGGTTCATAGTTTATTGATGCTATATTTTCTATTTGGGGTATTATTTTGATGCCCAGATACGTGAAGCTGTTCGAGAGCTTGAAAGGGAATTCTTGTTGGTCAGCGGTTTTTCTCTCATTGTCATTAAGCAGCATAAGTGATGATTTTGAGGCGTTTAGTTTATATCCGGAGATACTACAGAACTGATCAATTATATCAAGCAGTGCGGGTATCGATGTATCTAGGTTTTTTAGGAACAAAATGACATCGTCCGCAAAAAGGGCTATTCTGTGATCGTTATTACCGATTTCAATCCCATGTAGCTGTCTGTTAGCCCTGATTGCTATTGCGTAACGGTTCGATAGCTAAAATGAACAAAAGCGGTGATAGAGGCGAGCCTTGAGGGCAACCCCTGGTGATATTAAAGGGTTTAGATGTCACTTCGTTTGTTAGTACCTCAGCTACAGAGTTTAGGTGTAGTAATTTGATCCAGTTACAAAAGTAATTTCCAAATCCAAATCGATCAATAACATCAAAAAGATAAGCCCATTCCACCCTATCGAAGGCCTTCTCCGCATCGAGCGAGAGAAGGCCTGTGTCCCTCTCTCCTTTTTGGTTGTATAGGATGTTGAAGACCCGTCTGACATTGTGAAATCCCTGTCTCCCTTTTATGAATCCATTTTGATCATCTCCCACTATCTCTGGGAGCACGTTCTCTATTCTTTTGGCCAAGATTTTACTAAGGATTTTGGTGTCGTTGTTTATCAAACTTATAGGACGGAGGTTCTCGCATTTAGTATTGGTTTTGCCTGGTTTTGGGAGCAGGATAATCAGGGCCTCTTTCATTGATGCGGGTAAGTAGCCATTTTCAAAGGATTCTAGGTACATTTCAAAAAGTTACGCTACATTTAGTTTAACTACTAGTACACTACACTACACTACACAGTCAAATCATAGTAGCTTTTTCAGTAGTTAACTACTTTGACTCATGTAGTTTAGGTAATTGATTGTATCCCCGAGTGACAGTGTCCAGGAAGAGGAGGAAGAACCCTATTGATAATGGTGACCCCATGACCGTTCCTCTAGCACCACCATCAGGCCAAACTTTCATTTATCAAATTAGTGTATCTCGGGCGGCTAAGTGGCGCAGTGGGCAAGGCGCTCGCCACTAACGCAGGAGATGCTGGTATCGAGCCCAGCTCTCGGCGTTGCTTCCGGCTTGGCTGGTCATTCATACTAATACAATTGGCAGTGTTAGAGGGTGGGAAAGCCGGTGGGTGGGGATCTGACGTTGTGGACAGCGACTCCTACAGGTCGGTTGGTGCGCCTGTACAGCGTGAGCCTCCCACGCGTCACTCCTCGCCGCTGAGAGATCGCGCTGTACAGGTGAAAAGATGCGACGGCTGCCTCCTCGTGTACCGGAGGGGACACGTGATGCAAGGCTTCGTCCACATTGCAGCCGACCAGTGGGAGGCACGGCCTAACAACGTTCGAGACAGGGGAGGGTAGAATTGGATAATACGAAATTGGGATGGGAGAAAAATAGAAAAATGGGGAGAAAAAGTAGATAAAAAATAAATAAAAAATTAGTGTATCTCCAGATCCATTTCTTCCCTCGTATTGAACCTGCTGGTTTTGGTAGGTGTAGCAACACACCAAGCTTTAAAAGAACATGCCAACATTTTGGGAAATTAGCTTACCGGTCTTCTCCAGAGAGAGACAAGAAGATAGATACCAAGGAATGTGAATCACTACCCACCTTCAAAAACACTCTCAAAGAACACCTACGGGAGACTGCAATTCGAAACTGGCCCCTACAAATGTCCTAACCCAGTTGTACAGTAAATTACCAAGTATGGCTTTGTCAGTATTCCAATGTACAGTGTCCCCCACCCCCCCCCTACCCAACCCCCCCCCCCCCCCCCCCCCCCCCACCTCCAATGTACAGCCCCCCCCCACCCCACCTACCCAACCTCCTCCAATGTACAGTTTCTACGTCAAATGTATATACACTCTTTTTCTGGACACTTTTTGTATCACAAACAGTACTGTATTTGCAACTCTGGTATGTCATAAATGTATAGATGTAGCAGTACTGTCTATCTGTATGTCGTGTGTGTCATATATGTTATGATGAATTGAAAATGGGGGACCCTGATGTAAACAAGACGAAAGTCTTTCTCTGGTCTGCATCCCTTTAACAATTGTGTGTATTGAGCTGTACTGTACTGTACCCATTCTGCAATCTGTTAATAAACTTTTCAATCAATCAATCAATCAAAACCAGTTTCCTCTCTGTGTGTTCAGTAGAAAGCTATCTGGCTGCATGTTGGCCTAGCTTAGCACAATGAATGGAAGCGGACATGGCCGGGTAGCCTTCGGGAGAGGTGTTAGTTGGATAATGCCTAGGCTACCCGGTCATGTCCGCTTCCATTCATTGTGCTAAGCTCGGCTGAGGTGCAACCAGATAGCTTTCTACTTTCTTGTCTCTCTCTGGAGAAAATGTTGGCGTGTTCCTTTAAATCATTTCCTTTTGCGACCTTGCTACCCTGCTCCCGAGAGTAAAACGTGTACAAACTGGGAAGTACATTAGGTAGGCAGTGTTTAAAAGAAAATATATAAATATGGCCAGATAAGACATCCCATAATTAATTACACCCCGAGTTTGATTGGGATGATATTTGGACTAATGTTACATTAGCTTCCCCGCAAACCTAATCACCAGCAAATAAATTGTTATTATATTCATAGGACGTATCTCACACCTAGGAGGTTTCAATTCCACTTACGGCAGCAACAATACTCCTAATTCCTAAATGATATATCACTACTGTAGTACTGCCGGCCTCCAGTCCATACAGCAAAAAAAAAGCATACTGGCAGGCGTTACAGCAGCCAAGAAGCTGATAGCCATGAGGTGGAAACAACCTGCGAAACTCACAATGATGCATTGGTCTCTGACACTATTGGATGTCATTTACATGGAGATCTCTGCTGCCCGGGTGATAGGGGTTGGGCAGTCCAACGTTTAAGTAAAGGCCATGATCTAGCGGCGAGGCGGGGTCGAGGTGCTGGTCCTGAGGGGTCCTGGGGTGGGAGTGGGGGAAGGAATATTGTTTTTGTGAAATGTCTTTTGTAATGTCTGTGTTAATGTAGTTTTATAGTTTTATAATGTGTTTTTATTATTTTCATTATTTCTATTGTCATTATTGTTATGAGATTATTGTGAAGTCTTGGTTATTATTATTATTACTACTACTGTATTGTGTTCGTCTTGTTTTAGGTATAAAAACTAAAGAAATAAAGATATTTGATCAAAAGAAATATATATGGCCAGATAAGAAAAAAATGTGCATAACTATATAATGACTAACTAACTAAAGATATCTTAGCCCTAAATGTTGAGCCATCTTCATTTACCAGCTGGCTCCGGCTTCGGTATTACCGACCACAACAACCTGACGTACAGCAGTGAATACTGTGGTTCAATAGTAACTTGCTGATCGATGGACAACCCTTTGCATGGAAGAAAATATTGACATGTAACTTTTGAACAATATAATTCATGAAAATGGAAACATTATGACATATGAATCGAGAAAATATACAGTAATGAATGCATCCCATCAAAAATGTTATCAACTCAGAGCAACAATAACAAATTAGTGGAAAAGAAAAACAAGTTGTTGCCCATATAGCAAACTTATATATATATATATATAGATGTATACTGTGTATATATATACATTTTATATGGGGCAAAATTATCTGGACTTGTGTGTATACGGTATATATTGTCCCAATAAGATAAACCCAATGGAAAAACATGCAGAACACATCGCTAACACTGTTGCGTCCCTGACGAAGACGGACAGGAGCACTTGGATTGGTCCTTGAGAGGGAAGGACGACGGGATGGGAAAAGTGCAGAGACATTTCATCTGCAACTCAGTGCATGTGTGTGTGTGTGTGTTCCTGTGAGTCGCCCATCTCGCATGCGTGTGTTATTCTGCATGACAATTAAAGACTACTTCTAAAAGAAACATCCGGAGCTGTGCTGTGCTTGGGAGATACAGTAGGGTGTTGTGGTGGATCATGCTTGTCGACGGATTATCATTATCAATATAGGTTTAATAGTGAAATACATGGAAAGGAATGTGCTGGAAAGCTCAGGAAAGTACAAGAAAGCTGTAAAGGAATGTGAATCACTACCCACTTTCAAAACCACTCTCAAAGAACACCTAAGGGAGACTGCAATTCGAAACTGGGCCCTGCAAATGTCCTAACCCAACCCCCTCCAATGTACAGTAAATGACCAAGTATGGCTTTGTCAATATTCCAATGTACAGTTTTGCTTGTACAGTGTACAGTGTCCCCCACCCACCCAACCCCACCCCACCTACTCAACCGATGTACAGTTTCTACGTCAAATGTATATACTCTCTTTTCTGGACTCTTTTTTGTATCACAAACAGTACTGTATTTGCAAATCTGGTATGTCATAAATGTATAGATGTAGCAGTACTGTCTATCTGTATGTCATGTATGTCATATGATGAATTGAAAATGGGGGACCCTGATGTAAACAAAAAGACGAAAGTCTTTCTCTGGTCTGCATCCCCTTAACAATTGTATGTATTGAGCTGTACTGTACTATACCCATTCTGCAATCTGTTAATAAAGTTTTCAATCAATCAATCAATCAACTGAACGTTTGGCACATAAATGTCATGTATGTTGTTGTGTATGTCATAAATGTCAATATGAATTGAAAATGGGGGACCCTGATGTAAACAAGACGAAAGTCTTTCTCTGGTCTGCATCCCCTTAAAGGGGAACTATTTTACTATTTCTTTCACTATTTGGGCACTTTTACACAATTCCTGTGAGTTTATGGAACACCTCTGTAATTAAATTTTTTTTTTAATTCATTGTTTTGTATTTCTAATCAAGTCCTCAAAAACAGCATTTTTCTACCTCAAGATCCTAAGCCGTTTTGAGGCTGGGCTCCAACCACAATGGTAAGTTACTGCGCCGCCTGAACATTAACATGCAGCTGTGTCTTTCTGACATCACAAATCAGCACATTTTCAGATGACTCAGTTCAGTGAGGGTGAATATTGTGAGAGGAGAATTGGAAGAATGCGCCAATATGATAATTAGAGACATAGATCATATTAATATAAGTCCACATAGCTAGGAAACAATGCTAAACACTGAAAAAGGCCATTTATAAGATAGTTCCCCTTTAACAATTGTGTGTATTGAGCCGTACTGTATTGTACCCATTCTGCAATCTGTTAACTAAAGTTTTCATTCATTCATTCATTCATTCATTCATCCATTCATTCATCATTCACACTTGGCACCAATGCGCGTTCACGCGCTACACGGTGACGTGTTGACCATTCCTTCTTTTATAGATTCCCTGCTTTTATAGTGTCCTCACCTTTAACCCGGATGTTGCTGCCGGAAATCACACGAAGAAGAAGAAGAACCCGGATGTTGTCCTTTACACGCCACACACGTTGATTCAAAACAAACAGTAGTAGTAACTACAACCTCAAACATGGAATTGAATATCAAGAAAACAAGCTCACAAGATTTGCTGTCATGCGGCAATGGAGAAGGTTGGTAACGTTATTCTTTGTTTTCAAACATTCTGGAAATGAAAGGCGTTGGAAGTGGAACCCACGACGTTGACTTACTGCGTAGGCTAACTGTGGCTATGGCTACCGTAACATCGCCGTACACACGTGGGTTCACTTCAGTGAATTGTTATTCTTCATGACAGGTCTTCTGCACGATCAGCTTCTCTTGAAGCCAAAGTCTGGCGGATCTTTGCAGACGGAGAGGGTCCCAAGGAGTAATGGTGAGTGTGTTGTCTATGTATGTGTGTGTTCATGGGGGGGACCCTGATTGAAACAAGACAAACGTCTTTCTCAGGTCTGCATCCCCTTAACAATTGTATGTATTGAGCCGTACTGTATTGTACCCATTCTGCAATCTGTTAAATAAAGTTTTCATTCATTCATTCATGGTCTCTCTCTCTCTCTCTCTCTCTCTCTCTCTCTCTCTCTCTCTCTCTCTCTCTCTCTCTCTCTCTCTCTCATTCAAATTAGCTTTATTGGTATGACCGGAAAATACCTACATTGCCAAAGCAATACAATAAACACAGTAAACATTGACAAATAATTATCAGTAAATAAATAAGAATCTGCAAATATCAACAATCAAAGACCTGATAGAATGGGGGGGGGGGGGGTCATACTTCTGAACACAAAACATTTCAACTGTGTTCCCTCATGCATCTGCTAACATTTATTAACAAACTAAACTAAAGTCTCTCTCTCTCCCTCCCCCTCTCTCTTTTGGTCGCACTGTCTTGTCAACCGGTGTCTTTTTAAACGGCGTTAACAACATGATCTTTGTTGTTGTTGGTGTGTTGCCACTAGTTCTGGAGCGGCTGCAGTCCTTCCTGCCCCAGATGGCCCAGGCCAACGAGAAGCTGAAGCAACAGATGAAGGAGGCTCCCGCCGGCCACTTTGACATCGAGTGTGTGGAGGAGGCCGAGAGGGTCATAGAGATGGTGAGTCGGTCTAACGATCGCATCTAGGAGTGGGATTTAAAGGTAGAATCTGTAATTGCTGTCAAACAGCAACCTCTCTAGGCAAAAGAGCCCCACTTGGTATTGTACTTTTCATTTCAAACCTTTATTTATTTAAACTCGTGAGACACTGGGGTTACCCTCGTTCACAGCGACAACAAGCTTACAAAACAAAGACACAGTTCAGCAGATTCATACATAAAGGCACAACAAAGCTAAGATAGTTACAAGTTGACTTGACACACGGTGGTCGGCGATCATACTTTTAAAATGCAGCCAAGGAAGGAAGAACCTACAGCTTCAGAGTCAATTGGAGGGCATTCCAGGTGTTGGAGGAAGCATCAAAGGGAAAATCAGTGTTTCCTAGTTCAGAGCAAACTTGAGGAACCCTAAGAAAATAACCAGTCATTTGAACGTGTAGAATAGGTTCCACGATTCCATTCCAACAGTGTTGTGATGTAAGGGGGAAGCTTACCAATACGGGCTTTAAAAATAGACGAATAACAATGATGGTGACTCCTTTCAACCAGTAAAGGCCATCCAACTTTTTCATAAAGGACACAGTGGTGTCTGAGGGCAGAATGATACAGTCCAGAAGTTTAAGAGTTGAAGTCACAGCATGCCTAGTTCAAGATTCAAGAGTGTAACCGACTAGTTGAAGATGCAAACTCTCCCTTTAAATAAATCTGGTTGATGCTCATCATATTGGGACTATTGGGACTGCATGGTAATGGGAAGTGTGATACAGTTACCAAACTGTATATAATAATATACAGATGACAGAATACTAATGGGAGAGCCCAGTAGAAACCTCATATAAATTGTTACTATCCCAGAGTCTGCTCCTGTACTGCTCCTAAAGCATTTTTTATTATTATAAGAAAAATGTATATATACCGTGATATACACCGCTGTTGCCATCCAAAATTCTAAATATACTGTGATATAAAATGTGTACCATACTGCCCACCCCTAACCTGTTTATGATTTTAATTATATGCAACTTTGTTTCCTCTGTATTCATTCGGCAGGGGTGCACTGTCAAAGTAAAAAAATAAAAGGTTGTCACTTGTCAGTCACCACTGCTGGGTAAATGTCCCTAGTTATACATTGACAAGAAACATCCTTGGTTTGACTCCTTCAGAAAAGGCAGCTGTACAAATATTTACTCAAAAACAGGACAAGTCAGCATACTGTAATGATTGGCTGCCACTAGGGCAATATGACCAAAATATCATATGACAATGTTTGTCTTAGTATTGGCAGTATTTACTTTTCCAGTTTAAATGACAGTGATTGATTGATTGATTGATTGAAAACTTTATTAACAGATTGCAGAATGGGTACAGTACAGCTCAATACATACAATTGTTAAGGGGATGCAGACCTGAGAAAGACTTTCGTCTTGTTTACATCAGGGTCCCCCATTTTCAATTCATCATAACATATATGACATACATGACATACAGATAGACAGTACTGCTACATCTATACATTTATGACATACCAGATTTGCAAATACAGTACTGTTTGTGATACAAAAAGAGTCAAGAAAGGAGTATAGGAGTATATACATTTGACGTAGAAACTGTACATTGGAGGAGGTTGTGTGGGGGCGGTTGGGTACATTGCGATATTGACGACCATACTGTGTAATTTACATTGGGGGGGGGAGGGGGGGGGGGAACACTGTATAAACAAGCAAAACTGTACATTGGGGGGGGGGGGGGGGGGGGGGGGCGACACTGTACAAACAAGCAACATTGTACATTGGAATATTGACAACCATACTAGGTAAATTACTGTACATTGGAGGGGGTTTGGTTAGGACATTTACAGGGGCCAGTTTCGAATTGCAGTCTCCTGTAGGTGTTCTTTGAGAGTGGTTTTGAAAGTGGGTAGTGATTCACATTCCTTTACAGCTTTGGGTAGGGCGTTCCACATTGATGTGATATGACATCCTTTCTATGTCTTTATTGTGTAATACAACTGTCGTGGTCGGTGGTATTTCATGCAAATTGTTTTAAAACACATTTTTAAATATACAGTGTCTATTATTTTTATTGTAAACAATCTGTACAGGTGCATGGATCCATGGCGGTATAACTCCCAGCCATAACTACTACCCAAAAAAATTATTAAACATTTGGATATCCAATCATCACAGAATAGTCAGCTCGTTATCCAATCATCACAGAATAGTCAGCTCGTCACCAATCATCACAGAATAGTCAGCTCGTTATCCAATCATCACAGAATAGTCAGCTCGTCACCAATCATCACAGAATAGTCAGCTCGTCACCAATCATCACTGAATAGTCAGCTCATTATCGGAGCGGAGACATGGATCAAAAGACCATTTCCAGGCGTAAACCAGGATAAAATGCGCTTTTACCACAACTGTCATTTACCGGTAGTTCATATTCCTTCAAAAAGTACAAAAAACTACAGGTACATTTTTAAGAAATAGTAGCCATAACATAATAAAACACACAAATAAGATGATGTTTTTTGCTGCCTGCAACATGCACTAGTTGGTGCAGAGTTGAGCTGGTCAAACTAGAGGTGGTGGCAGAGAGAAGGATGTCCTGTCCTGGAGACCCCCTCCCACCCACTCTATGAGAAGCACAATCGGCCACAGACTGACCCCCCCCCCCCACACACACGCACACACCCTACTAACCGCCTCGGCCACTCCTTCATGCCAATGGCCATCAGGCTCCACATCCGGGGACAACCTTTTTAACTGTTTTGGCACCAGCTTAGTTGACATTAGCAGCTAACATTAGTCATTGGACATTTTGTAATGTTTGTAATGTCCTTCCACCGCTTGGTTTATTTTTTTTGTCATACGGACAACACTGGGAAATGACTGGGCTAGTGATGTCTGTGTGTTGTGGTATTTCGTTTAGCACCACCTGTGGGGGGACTGCTTGTGTCTGCGTGCAGCCGGTAACAACTCTCGCTTGACATTGCTTGCAGATAATAGTTTTCTGCTCTATGTCCAACTTTTTAAACCCAAACCACCCCCAGATGGACGAAGCACCTTTCAAACTAATTATTCATCATTGTTTGCATCGGGAACGGGAGCTCCTGTATCACACTTGCTGCCCTCCATTTCACGATGCATCAATTTATTATATTGGCCGCGCATGGTTTGCTAGCTTTGTGTGTTACATTTGTAAACGTGAAAAGGTATTTTTTAGTGCTGTCAATAGATTAAATTTTTTTTATTAAATTAATCTCACAATTTTCTGTAATTAATCTAGATAAAAAAATTACTTAAAACCGAAGCTTGTAACGGATATTTACTTGAGTAAAATCATGGAATTAATGTAAAATCAACACAAAGAAAGTATATTTAGATTCAAAGACTATTTTAATAGCGTTCTTTGAATACAGTTTCTCTCTGTGAAATACAAATGTTCAACAAAACCATCAACATTGACTCAGCTAGACCTCTTTCTTATATCTGCGGTGCTAAAATTGAAGATTTTTCACTCCATATATTAATGTAGATTAATTTATTTTAATGCTTTAATTCATTTGAATTAATCTCAAGTTAAAGCATTAATTTTGACAGCCCTAGTATTTTTACATTCAAAGAGCTTAAAAGTAGCCTTCTACCGGTACATCCGGTCAAATCTCTACCTTGGCAAGGATTTCTACCGTTACACCGCCCACCACCTTGTGTATACTGTTTACTTTTATTCATAGTATGACTATGTATTCGGATTACATCTTTTATTGCCTATATTTATTATAACGTATATTAGGACCAATAGGGCACTTGTGTTTATACTGTCATATTTAATATTCAGATAACATTTTATTGCCTGTATCTATGTCTTTCTTCTATTATCCTGCCCATGCCTGTACTTCCCCCCCCTCTTTGCTGCTATCACACCTGAATTTCCCCAAGGGGATCAATAAAATAATATTGTATCTTCTTATCTAACCGAAAAACCAAAGATGTCCCCCCCTCAAACCACCAATGTTGGCCGCAAAATAATTGGGGAAACAACACTGATTATTATGAGTTTATTGATCATGTTTGATGTCCTCCTCTTCTGTCCACGAACCTCTGTGACCCCTCAGGACGTGGCTCTGGTGGAGCTCAGCGACTCGGACAGCGCCTCCGAAGAGGAGTCTTCACACGAGGAGGAGTCTGAAGAGGAGAGCGAGGTCACCGAGGAGAACCTCAAACTGCCCGGCAACAAACCGAGAACGAGAAAAGCCGACATCCAGGTCCTCAACCAGCTCGGGGATTAAGTGGTCCTTAAAGACACTTATTTTTTTTGGACAATTGTGTTTTTGAAAGATGGATTTTATTTGCTTTGGGCTTATCGGGGTGTATGCGGTCATCCTAAGCAGTCAAACTGACCCTGGGTCAGTTGTGAAGTGAATATATTACGTTAACTTGCATCATGAAATAAGAAGAAAGTCACTATAATAAGAGGGATTTATTTCCCGATATCAATATTATGTACAGCAATATCGGCATAGTCATGTAAAATCTCATATTAACACTTTAAGGACCGGCCACGTATATATACGTGTTTCTGTGCCATGCGTTGTGGACCAGAGCCACGTATATAGCTTTGGCAAGTTGTTATTGTTTTATTCCATATTTATAACGCTATTAACGTCCGCGATCGAGATGCATGACCTACCCACATATTTGATTTTCGAAACATGCAATACCGGCCAGATCCGCAGTATCATTGAGGGCGATTGTAAAAAAAAATCTTTTACAGTCTGTGGGCGGATCATATGAGCCTCGATTCCAAACGAAGACCCTCCATCTTTGATCCCGTTACCGAACGCATATTTCAGCCTCGAATAATGGAATTTATGATTAGCCAATGGACATATCGATCTACCAGAATCCGATGACTAATGAAGAAATGCTGCCGGCGATCACATGGCCTGACGGTAGGATACTATTCCCCCATATTACAGCTGGATTGGACATTGTTTTAAAACCTAACGTGATCGATCACTGACATTGGCTACCTGAACGCACACTCTATTGCTAATCAATAATACTAATCGGCGTTCCCCGCCGCCCCCATTTCATCCATAGATGCTCTGTAATAGTCCGGATGCTACGCAGTTTGTTTTATTTCATTCGTATATATACAGCAGAAATGGCGTTTGATATAACTGCGCCAACGTTTAGCCTATTATCTAGCTTCCTGGAAAAAAGACGAGACGAAAAGCGCGATAAACCTTATATTCACGACGCTATAAAATGACAACCAACCGATGGATTTTTATTTTCTTTAAGCCATTATGAAGGCACGGTTTATGCACTCAAGTGAGAATGGACAGATAGCAATACTATAAATGATATATATAGCTCTTAGAAAGTACATCGGTTTGTAAACCAACCTCTGTCCTCTGAGGCATAAATCGCCGCAAGACTGTGGTCGCCAAAGTGTTAAAGGGATAGTTCAGGTTTGAAATACTTCCCAGTAGTCGTTTAATCGATGCACAGCTGTTCGCTGACTTATTGAGTCGCGTGGTTGAAGTTCTAGCTCTGTTCCGAGTGAGCCACGCAGCTTTAGACGGGCAGCACACAGGGTCCGGTGTGAATTAAAAAAGTCTTGAGCCACAACATGCAAACAAAGGTTTTAACCATCCACGACGGAATACAACCGTCCTCATAGCGTTTCCGATGCTTGATTCTTCTCTCAGACCGACGCAATATCCTGGAGCTAGCTAGTTAGCTAGGTAGCTCCAGTGCGTAGTAATACATTGGTGTTCTTCAAGAAACTAAATGGTTCTAAAATATACATCGGTCTGAGAGAAGAATCGACCATTTAAAATGCAAAAGGTACATGTATTCTGTTGGGGATGGTCTCAACCTTTTGTTTGCATATTGCGGTTGTAGCACTGGAGCAGTTGGCCAACAACGCCTCGCTCCAGGGACCTTCCAACAGCCGGTACTGAGGGAGGGCAAAGCGTTATTCACCCCCCCCCCCCCCCCCCCCCACACACTCAGAGGTTTCCTGCCAGTCCCCGGGATCGAACCAGCGACCTTCCGATCACAAGCTCACTTCTCTAACCGGCAGGAGGTGTACACGGAGGTGCAGGGTTGTGAATGCTGACCCCCTGCATAACAAGAGAGATGTAGGACTACCTAATCACTGCACTGTGGGAACCTTTGGACAAGAGGTCATTCTGTTAAACTGCAGTGCCTTATTTTGGGCATGGAATTACTCTGTGTTTTCAGTGGATGAACACGTCAACCTCCCAAACAGCTGCGTGACTGAAAGTGGCATGATGTGGCTTTGGAATCCCCCAAAGTTCAAACGATTCAATCGTGTCGGGTGGCACCAGAGCAGCCTTGCCTTCGCACGAAGCCCAGAAGAACACAACAGTTTGTGGGCCTCGCTGCTTGTCCGCTTGCCCTCAAGCCTTAAAAGGATACCTTTTATAGTTTCAAAAGTTTGGCGTTATGATTTGTATCGTATTGTTTTCATCAACATGGCTTGGAAATGGAATCGACCGTCAAACGGAAGCCTCTTCTGCCAAAAAATTTTAAGTGGGATTCGCCTTCAACTTGATCCCTTGTTTTTCCTCCCTTCCATGAAGGGTATAAAATGCTAGATTTACAGCATGAATTGATTGATTGAAAACTTTATTAACAGATTGCAGAATGGGTACAATACAGTACAGTGTTCCCTTGTCCTTCTTCCCTTGCAGAGAACCAGAAGGGGTTACTTGTTGTACGTCAGGAATGTGGTCACCAGAGGGCTCACTTTTAGGGGACTAAAGGGAAGACACAGAGGGGAGGGAATGTGCTAATTTGGGTGTGAATGCAGCCGTCGTCTGTGGGTGCAGGCTGGAGGGCTGTACTGCTTTATTTATCTTCTGCTCAGCTTTGTAGGCCTATAGGGAGGTGTAGTCTGACGTCACTGTAGTTTCCTGCACGGTCCACCCGTATCATTGGGAAAATGGATTATCGGCTATTGTAATAATTCTGCCTCATGAACATTGGCAAGCTTTCCCTTTTTGCACAAAATGAGTTCCCTTCTATCACCAACATCATTGTTTAAGCATTTTTGTTTAAAATACAATTATATTTATGATTAATTGCAAATTGTTTCATGTTGAGCTATAGCTTGTGGATGAATACACACAGAAAGGTACACCATGCCAATGTTCATGCTTTATTTGTTTCAAACGAGACGATTTAGAAATGTGTCCATTGGAAATACATTGCGAGGTGGACCGGCCGGAAACAACAATGACGTAACCAGTGCCACTACACCTCCCTATAGCTAATAGCTATACGAGCTATATTGAATAATACACTTTGATTACCCTTGTGTGTCAGACTGCCCCCCCCTCCCCCCCCCCAGCCTAACTCTGTATTTAATTTTTTTTTTATAAAAGTACCATGATTAGGCCTATGGCAATACTGCTGACAATGATCCAGACAGGGTTGTCTCCAGGTTTAAGACACATGAATGAAAGGTTTACGTTGTTTTCATAAATATATGGTAAATGTACTACCAAATTCAATTTCTCTAAATAAATCTAAAATACTGTACTTTAACTCTGACTGTCTCTCCAACCTTTTTTATTTTTTTCTGATTACCGTACTTTTCGCACTATAAGCCGCACCTGACTATAAGCCGCAGCAGCTAAATTGAATGATGTGTACATATATAAGCCGCACTGGACTATAAGTCGCAGGTGTTTTAATGTTTAATTACCATATGTAATTAGCATTGGGACACAATACTGTCGGACAAATAACAAGAATTAACTCATTTACAAGTTGTATTAAGTTTAGCAAATAAGGGAACAGATAAATAACATTTCAATGCAGTCAAAAAAGCAATATTTTGATTTTTACATTTTCGGGTTTGGTCACGTCGAGTCACATATAAGCCGCACCGTTATATAAGCCGCAGGGTCGAAAAATGGGGGAAAAAGCCGCGGCTTATAGTCCGAAAAGTATGGTAGCTATTGATTCTTCTAATTATCAAGATGCAAGGGAAAACTACAATTTCATAGACATTCTTTCGACTGTTTACTATACATTGGCGATATAATGACTAACCACTGCAAAGCGATACTTAACTTAAGTATATATATCAGTTATTCAGAATCTGAACATTCAGTGAATCTTATCGTCAGTTCTTAACAGCTAGTATATCCTAGCTGTTTCACTAGCTCTCAAGTCTTTTTATATATATTGTTCATATCTGCTCCTGTGATCCTTTCAACAGCCTACTTATTCTGTTAAGCTTACAATACACTCCAGTATATCTGGCAACACTATTGCCATGCATTAACTTTGTTATATTGCAATACTCGTTAGCTTTTTCCATGTTAATTACTAAATGTTGGCATAATGCCCCTGGATTGTATTCAAGAACCATATAAGTCTGTTTAAAAAAAAATTGGGCAGCCCATGTATTTGCAGTTGTGAAGTTAATCTAAATCGCTTGTGAAATCCAAGTGTGAATGTGATATATCACAAGAAACTACTCAATCTCGACTGTATGAATGTACACAACACTCTAACTCACCATATTTATATAATAAAGTACACAACCTCTACTGTCTTTAACTATGAATGAATACAACACTTACACTTACCATCTTTAGATAATAAAGTTTGAAAAAATAGTTCCTCTGAAAACTTAAAAGGGACTTCTATGCTTCTTTGTCTGAGGTACCACCACCAACCCTCATCCATGTCTGAACCCCATGTATATAATTCAACTGCAATTCAACCAAGAACAAATTATATCTCAATTGCCTAATACTGTTACCACTGATGTTGAGTCCCACCACCATGCCCATTGCCCAACCGTATACTGTACCGATGGCAGGCACTCCCAAGTTCTTCCAAGTAAAAAATGTGACGCAATATATTTCAACATATTGACTCGCCGTTCAGCGGCTGTAATACTTACGCTTTCCAGTTAGTATTTAGTGATTCACAGGTCGGAAGGACATCCATTTAGAGAAACGTGCTCAAAAACATGACCAAATGACGGTTAAATTCAGTTCAACGTTTATTCAACCTAACGGGCATAACTGGAGTCTGACTACGACAGGGAGCAAGAGGTACTGAACACTTTCCCTTCCCTTTTATTTTCACTCTATATCACAGGCTGCGATGCCTTTGGAGACAATTGCACATACAATGAAAACACACTGTTCTTAGTAGCCCTTGGTGAGAATGGGGGGGGGGGGGGGGGACACATAGAAAACCTGTTTCATCAGCTATTTTGTAATGATATACTATATTCTTTTTTAGCTTTAACACAAAAAGAAATGAACGTAAAGCGTCTACAATAAGGCGGTGCACTTATTTAACTGATCTAGTGTTGTGATGTGTTAATTTGAATGCCAATGTCAAAAATATATATATCAAATAGTTTATTTTTCTTTTGTTAAAAAAATATTTACAAATAAACTAAAATTTGACATAGGGCTGTCTTACTGAATATCTTGTGATGTTAAATATGGATGTAAAATAACCTGTGTAATGGAGCACACATTAAGCAAAATGGCTCATATGCAAATTGCTGCAAAAATCGATCAAACCAGGAAGCTGATTTTCTTCTAAATTCAAAGAAAAATATTTGGCACGAGGAGGTGGTCTGGTCCCATCTCTTAAAGGTGCACTGTCATTTTGGAAGATCAATTTGAAACTAGTATATTTTCATAATAACAAAAAAAAACCTGGAACAAGGTTCAACGCTAGAAAGCGACTTGGAAAGATCCCGTTTCACTGGTGGTGTTTACAATGGCTGGTCGTACAATGTTGTTTATACAAATATTCACTACTCCAAAGAAATATATTCCAGACTTCCCTTTGGTTTACAGTGCCTCAAAGAGATTTTGTTTTGATTTATGATTACTTAACAATTACAGTAACTAAGAACTAATTGCAGGCATGAGAGCCTGTTTCCCCCCTTTACTTAGTGGTACCTTTACCAAATAATTTATAACGAATGATCTGTCATTAGCAAAAAAAAACTACAATATCTGTTTACATATCTAATTAAAAGCAAGATTAGCCTGAGGATTCTAGTCCATATGGTGAAATTCTTGAAAAGGTACGGTAGACTTGCAGGTGATTAAAAGAAAATATTGCATCTTTCACCTCCCATCTTAACTTAAAAATACTATTCCAATGTATCAGAAATGTACAGTACATGAACCTTTCAGTTTCAGAAACACGTGAGAAACTCACGTATATATCACTTGTATTATTAAGACTGGTGTGAACAATTTCACAAAGACGTCAATGTCTTGTTTTGCCTTTGTGTGACCAGGCTATAGATCTGGGGAGTGTGGCAGGGCTATAGTATAGCTATAGACCTGGGGAGTGTGACAGAGCTATAGACCTGGGGAGTGAGGTTCCATTGTGAGTTCCCTCCCATTGTAGCGGCGCTGTGAATATCAAACTATAAACATTACAGCCAAACCGTATTGTGTAGGTTCATAATCTTCGACGGAGGTCAATAAGATATTTCTTGTATTTGAGAAAATGCCTATTTTGGTTTGGTGACATTATTCTCTCGGTTACGTTGTGTTCGCTCAAAACTGGTCTTGAGATGTAGTTCCTTGTGCATTTTGGCACAGACTTGTACCCAAGTCTTTATTTTTCAGACATTTTAAAAACGCAAATCTCATTTAATAATGATGCTCAACTCTGCTCCCGTCGAGCTTCAGACGAATTGAATAAGTGGAACCGTATAAACCTGCCACCTTGAGAAACTCCCCAGGTCTATCTATACCTTTTGCCTTCATTTGGACCGGACCTTTAAATAAAACTTGTTGTGCTGTACATGGAAGAACCGAAAGGAGTTGAAGAACCCATCAAATCCCACCTTGGCTCCTGTCACGGATCATGATCTGCCTCAGGGTCTGATAGACGTGAGTTCTGCATCATAGGGAAGTGGGGGAAGTGCCATGTGTCGCATGTCCATAATTTAAGTGTCTGCGCAGAATGCTAAAAAAAATGATAACTGTAGGCACGCTTTTCCAAGGCTGTGGCAGAGACCAACAACAAAGCTCTCATCTCTCTCTCACTCACACACACACACATACACACACACACACACACATACACACACACACACACACACACACATACATACGCACGCAGAGAAAGCAAAGCCAAAGCTGACTGCCTGGTAAAAAAAAAAAGAAAAAAAAGGCAGGTGAGTCCCTTTTTAAAATGGTCGTGGGGTTAAAGTTCACTGTGAAGGCCACGTTCTCAGTACTCCACGGTCACTGCTTTGGTCTTGAGGTATTCCGATAGAGCATCTTCTCCTGTAGAAGAAAATATACAAATCAGTCCAAAGCTCCTTATATTGTTTTCGTCTGAGGCAGACAAGGAGAGCCCAAAATGGGAGCATGGACATTAAAACATAAAGAGGGAACCGTCTCTGTACAGTCAGTGCACTGGTATGATCCACATTCATTCATGCAATCTTTAATTCAACTTGAGAATGAATCGCTCTCGTTCTCAATGAGGTAACATAATACATAATAAATACATGAAAAAAATACATAGATGTAAGAAATAATGCAAAACATAACAGAGGGATATACAATCAATTAAAACAACTGCAGGTTATGGTAGTACGATTGGTAATTATTAAGGATTTCAACTGACCAAAGGATACCAAAGTATTGAGTTTTAGAGTTTGTTGTATGATGTTCCACGTGTAAGGAGCTCAGAAGTTAAAAGCAGATTTCCCAAGTTCAGTACAGACTCTAGGTGCTTTAAGTGTGAGCCAATCATCGGATTGTGTATTATATAGGGTCCAGATGTCCACTCCAATAGCGAAGTGATTCAATTATGGCTTTATATAGAATGTAAATCTGATTAATCTGTGATAAATCGAATGGCTGAATGATATACAGAGTCTAAGGGCATAAGAGTGGAAGCCGCTGCATGTCATTAAATTATATCTCCGCAGTCCAACACAGACAGACTCTTTAAAGAATAGAATATACAGTATTTGTTTATCAAGCACATTTGACATTATACCCATTTAGCTTGTTGATTACAAGGGAAGAAAGAGGTGCTGGAAAATAAATCTTTAAAATCGATTTTGACCAGTTTCTTCAGGGGGTTATTAACAAACATGTTCTACAGATTCAAGAACATGTTTCAATTCCGATTTTGGCTACCAACGATTATTAAAACAAGGTCATCGAGATAAAACTATTGTGGAAATGCAATGTTAAAAAAAAATTATAATAATAAAACAATTCACTAAATGCATAATGTGTCCAAAGTCAATGAGTTAAATAATTTAATTAAATAATCGCAATTTCAATATTGACCAAAATAACCGCGATTAGGATTTTTTTTGCCATCGTCGTCGAGCAGCTCTACTTTAATGGCAATTCACACTACTACTACCAGTGTTAATTTTGGCAGCTATTTTCATTTCAGTTTTAGTCTTAGTCATGTGTCAAATGCTCCTTTTTCGTTTTCATCATATTTAGTCACCTTCATTTATTTTTCGTTTAGTCAGTTTTAGTCAACTACAGGTCTGAGCATTTTAGTCTTAGTCAGTTTTAGTCTCGAGTTTGTCTTTTTTCGTTTTAGTCTAGATTTAGTCGCAGAAAACAGATAACATTTTTGTCTAGTTTTCGTTAATGAAAAAAAGGCATTTTATTCTCTTGTAATGCAATTCTATGTACCACTACAGTCAGTCAAATTCACATTAATTTCTATTGGATCATAGATTCATGTAGATGTCCCTCTCCCCACTCCCCCCATAATGTAATGAGTTAAAGATGTAAACAGTTAAAGACCCTCACCAGTCTTAAAATAACAAAAACAGTAAAGTGAAGCGAACGTTTCCACAGCCAATGTGAAGCAGACATGACCCCTGGTTGTACAAAAATAATATATACATATAGAGCATAGAAGTGCTCCACATATACACCATAAGACATAATCAAACCAATAGTTTTAGTCTTAGTCATGTGTCAAATGCTCCTTTTTCATTCTCATCATATTTAGTCACCTTCATTTATTTTTCATTTTAGTCTTAGTCAGTTTTAGTCAACTACAGGTCTGAGCATTTTAGTCTTAGTCAGTTTTAGTCAACTACAGGTCTGAGCATTATAGTCTTAGTCAGTTTTAGTCTTGATTTTGTCTTTTTTGTTTTAGTCTAGATTTAGTCAGGGGAAAAAGCTTTGTTGACAACCATATTTAGTCATCATTTTCGTTGACAAAATTCACACTACTACTACTTACCAAGGTCTTTGCCAAAGCCTGACTGTTTGAAGCCACCGAAAGGCGATGCCACGTCCGTCTTGTTGTACGTGTTGATGAACACGGTGCCGGCGTCCAGCTTATCGCTCACGTACAGGGCCTTGCTGATGTCCTGGGTGAACACACCGGAGGCGAGACCGAACTCTGTGTCGTTGGCCCTCTTCAGCACGCCGTCTACATCGCTGTAGGGGTTTAGGAGGAGAGGCAGAGGGGAGAAGACGTTGGTCAAGGAGCCCCGTCTCGTAACAGAATTGTTAAAGTTTTTAAGTTTCAAGTTTCTTTATTAGTTGTCATACAAAAATACAGAATACTTTTATATGAAATGCTTTTTTCTGTTTTGCTCCCGAGACTGTGCTAGATAAAAAAATAGATAAAGTATAAAATAGAAAGTCAAAAGTACGTAAACAAGTGTAAACAAAAGTGTTCAATATACCGGTACAATACAGAGTAGAAAAAAATTTGTAACTGAGTTACAATACAATATACAGTACAATGCAGAAATGGGATGATGTTTGACAGGCATTTATTTTATTTATATTATTGATAAGAAGATAGACTATTTGATTAGTTGATGAAAACACAACTACCGTAATTCCTCTAATAGTAACCGGTATTCAATTAAAAACCGGGTCTCTATTAATGACCGGGTGCGCTGTTGAGCTAAGCAATTATAAGCCGGCCTCCTAATACAAGCCGGGTTTCATGTATATTAGAGGAATTACGGTATTTCCCTCAACGGATTTACCATAGGCAATATATTTTGTTATTGTTGTTATATGCTGGCCTGGCTGTGCAGTAAATACCATATAATGTTGGTTAATGTTTACCAAGAGAGTAAGCCTACCTCAGAATTGTATAAAACGAAGTTATTATTATTATACCAGTATTGTGATTGCACTATTTTACTTTATTTAACTTTTTTTGACCACCTGTAATTGCACTGTTTACTACCGTATTTCATACAGTACTTGGTTTCAATAAATGAACCCAGTACATTTTACTGGGTTCAAACTGACACAAAATGTTGATTTATTAATTATGATCTGTTTGAAAATTTGAAATATAGGCCTCTCTCTTATACATGCCTCCTCCTAATACAAGCCTGGTATCCGCTACAGTTGAAACAAATACAAGCCGGGGTTACTATTAGAGGAATTACGGTATTAAGTCAAGGCAAGTGTTCTTCCTTTATTTATCCCCTTGGGGAAATGCAGGCATCGCAGCAGCATGGGGGACAGGGGAGGGGAGGTACTAATAATAATAATAATATAATGGAAGTATATTCTATATTCTTTTTTTTTTATCCACTTTTTCTCCTTATTTTTCTATTTTTCTCCCATCCCAATTTCGCCTCGCCAATTCTCCCCTCCCCTGTCTCGAACGTTGCTAGACCATGCCTCCCACTGGTCGGCTGTAGTGAGGACCAAGCCTTGCATCACGTGTCCCCTCCGGTACACGAGGAGGCAGCCATCGCATCTTTTCACCTGAACAGCGCGATCTCTCAGTGGCGAGGAGTAACGCGTGGGAGGCTCACGCTGCCCCCGATACTTCCTGATTCTACTGTACAGGCGCACCAACCGACCTGTAGGAGTCACTGTCCACAACGTCCAATCCCCACCCACCGGCTTTCCCACCCTCTAACACTGCCAATTGTGTTAGTATGAACGACCGGCCAAGCCGGAAGCAACGCAGAGAGCCGGGCTCGATACCAGCATCTCCTGCGTTAGTGGCGAGCGCCTTGCCCACTGCGCCACTCGGCTGCCCTATATTCTATATTCTTGATAATAGTATACATTATATACATAGCACACTGCGCCAGAGTCCATGCAGTGTTTGTTTACTAATTAAGAGTCAGACAGTCCTAACAGTTCTCAAGTTTGTACTAACTAACACCGTCGAGCACAGTGTGGGCTAAATGTCATCCCTATCCAAATCTGTTCCTGCCCTATACTTCCGGGTTGAAGTGATAATCTAACAATATATGAAGTTCAGATTTGCATTTTAAAATGACACCATCAATCTGTCATTGTATAAGAAATACAAACAGCCTGTCTTGATAAGAGGTAACATTTGCTAACTTGCTAACCGTTAGCCATCTTACACACACAATGCT
The DNA here is from genome assembly GCF_963971535.1 of Notolepis coatsorum. Taxonomy (NCBI): domain Eukaryota; kingdom Metazoa; phylum Chordata; class Actinopteri; order Aulopiformes; family Paralepididae; genus Notolepis; species Notolepis coatsorum. The sequence goes on along the minus strand of NC_140179.1, from coordinate 4,281,039 downwards.
GAGCTAACGTCATATCAAGCTGACAAACTGAAAAGCAATGTGGTGAAAATGATCCGTTATAAACTATCGGAGCTTTTTTCAGACTCTCAGAACTATCAGAACAGCCTTAACAACAGAGGACATACCCGTCTTTGAACTTGGACACCACCATGACGGGGCCGAACGACTCCTCCTTGGCGATGAACATGTGGTCCTCCACGCCGATGAACAACGACGGCTCCATGAAGAACCCTGAGAAGGGACAGCGATTCATTCACATAATTGATATATCACAGTAAAGTAACAATAACATCTTGGAAAGGGCAGTTCATACACACTGTAGATCTAATCAATTGTTAATAGAAATAACAGTGCGGTCATCAGGTCTACTCTAGATCGACACGGACACAGCTATACTGCTAGTCGGGAAAAATCACAATAGTCGGGTGCAATCTTGTCCTCCGCTCTCACTGGACCGGGCGAAATAACGCCAATGATGCTTTTTGATCATTAGTCTACATAAACTAAACCATTTTTTAAGCTCGTCAGTAGGCCTATTCTTAGAATACTCTGCTCTCACTTAGTCAATTCCAACTCTTTCTTAATAGCTGTTAGCAAGCAGATAATTCATATTAATATCATATTAATATCGGTGTGTGAGGTATAAGTTGTAATGCGCTTTGGACAAAAGCGCTGTATATAAATGCAGTCCATTCTTATCCAGTGTTCAGCGGTAACAGTCAAATATGCTGGTGTTGACATTCCTTAGATACTGACAGGCTGACAAATACTCACACCAAATGTTTTGTTTAGGTTTAGAAACAATCTAAACAATTATACGAAATACTGGAGACGCTGGGCTCGTCAGTTCGAGCCCAGCGCTCCACATTTGCTTTCAGTTTAGCTGGTCGTCCGTACTAATACACATTGGCCGTATTAGGGGGTGGGAAACTGATGGGTGGGGATCGGGCGTTGTGGACAGTGACTCCTACAGGTCGGTTGGTGCGCCTGCGCAGTAGAATCAGGAAGTGTCGGGGGCAGCGTGAGCCTCCCACGCGTTACTCCTCGCCACTGAGAGATCGAGCTGCGCAGGTGAAAAGATGCGACTGCTGTTACCTCAAGTACCGGAGGGGACTTGTGCTATGTATGACTTAGTCCACATTGCAGCCGGCTTGTGGGAGGCAAGAAACAGCGTCCGTGACAGGGGAGGGTTGAATTGGATGATACGAAATTGGGATGGGAGAAAATATAGAAAATGGGAGAAAAAGTGGATAAAAAAAAAAATCTATATTTTTTGGTGGGGGTCTGTCCATGAAGCACAAGACTGTTGTACCCGACTTCAGCTCCATCCCCACCGAACGCCCCGCCCCGCCCCTCCACGTGGGTCTATGTTTGCAGGCTGGAGTACCTGGTCGGTCCACCTGTTTGCCTCCACACACCAGCGTGGCCCCCTCCTTCACACCGATGTCGCAGTACTCCACCAGCTTGTCCAGGTGGGCCTTGTGGTTCTGGGGACCGTGGTCAGTAGAGCGGTCCAGTGGGTCTCCGATCTTCATCTTCTTGATCTCCGCCACCTTAAGGGAAAAGGGGAGAGCAAAGGGGTGTGTAAGGATTCAATCCAGTGAATCAAAGAATCAATGTATTATTATTATTATTATTATACAATCTGATCAGGGATCTCTTTGATATGATTTGATTGAGCCAATCTAAATTGTCTTTTTAAAAGTACAATAGCTATGGCAATTTGTAGGGGGTGGAAATCACCAGGGATGTCAGGATTTGATTCAGATTATCGGGGCTATGATTTGATTATCAAACCATTCTTTCTGTTTTGATCCCATTGAGTGGATTGTGATTCCTCACTTATTTTTAGAGGATATAAATTAACACACAATGCCAGGTTAATTAATGTTGCAGTGTTTGTTAATACCAGTAATTGACAGGAAATAAACGTGGGTCCTAACTGTTCCACTAGCAATTACACTGAACTATTTCATTGATATATAACAAATAATAAACGTGTGTTTCAAGCTCTCTCACCACTCGGCTGATATACTCGTCGTGAATGGACTCCTCCACAAACAGACGCCCCGCCGCGATGCAGTTCTCCCCTTTGTTGAAGAACACAGAACTCATACCCTGTGGAGAGACGGAGAAGATCAATAAGACAGATAGAGAAGATCAATTAGATGAAGACAGATAGAGAAGATCAATGAATGAGGAGATGAGAACTCCCTCCCTGCAGAACTCCGCAACGCCCCAACTCTGGACTCATTCAAAAAACTGCTCAAGTCAAAACCCACCTCTTCAACTTGGCCTTTAACCCCTAATTTCTCACTTTGTATGTTGTGTCTGTCCACTACGTTTGTTACTTTGTTCTTTTTCCCCCTATGTAAAGCGACCTTGGGTCTTTTGAAAGGCGCTATATAAAATTAAGCTATTATTATCATTATTATTATTATGAGAGAACGATTAAGAAGTTAATTCATGCGAATTATTAAAACGCGATGAGGCAGGAACAGTGACATTAAAGCTGGAAAAGATAATAAGGGGCAACACTAAAAGATAAATGGGAATAAATAAGAAACAATGTTTTCCTTTCTCTCACTTTGAAACCCTGCATGAAAACAGTTGAAAGCAGTGTTGGCGAGTATCTCTCTTTATTATTAAATACTTCTTCATGTACATCTACAAAATCTTTTTCATTTAGAAAGTGAGTTTAGTAGGAGAAAATACAATTTTAAACATCAGTTTGCACGTACCACACTTAAACAGATGTGTCCTTCAGTTATTGGTGTAAAGTTGTGGAATTCTCTCCATAGCGAGCGTAAGGGATGTAATAGTGTTTATCAATTCAAAAAAAAATTATAAAAAAGTAATATTTAGTCAGTATGAAAATCAAATGTGATCTGAATAGTGAGATATTTTCTTTTCTTTTTTTCTCTTTCTTTTATTCTTTATTCTTTATTATTATTATTATTATTTAATTTTTTCTTTGTTTAACTGTGGATTGTGAGTTTCTGTATAATGGTATAAATTATTATTGGTATAAATTAGGTTGTACGCCGACCATTAAGAAAATACTTTTTTAGTTTAGGAATAAGGGGCAGGTAACTATAAGATTTATTCTTCTTCCTGTTCCTTTTGTCCATGGAATGTTATTTATGATTGTGTAATGAAGAAACTCTGGTTGTATGATTCCATGTGGCAAATAAAACTCTGAATCTCAATGTTAGTTCTCAAAACACAACATTGTCTCACCATGCGAACAGCCTTGTCCATGTCGCAGTCACTGAAGATGATGAGAGGAGACTTCCCTCCCAGCTCCAGAGAGACCTTCTTCAGGTTACTGAGTGCACAGCTGCAGCGAGAACAATCACACACAGTGAGTATGAGCAGAGACCTTCCAAAGGGAGACTAACCAAGTCCTCCTCACTTCCTGTAATGTGTCACATGAGCTACACGAGGCACGGCATTGGCTGGCTTTACTGTACCTCTTCATGATGTGTTTGCCGATAGGGGTGGATCCGGTGAAGCCCAGCTTGCGTATGTCTGGGTGGTCGGACATGCGCTGCCCCACAAGACCACCTGGAGAGGGGAGAGGAGGAAGAAATTGATGAAAGCAATTACGACGACGTCATCAGGTATTTCCAGGTTCTAAGAATTATGCGTTCAGCTGGTCCTTATCAAGTGGTCAAGGTGGAAGTCACCAAGTGTACCACCAGAGGGAGGCACTCAAATGGCTGATCAAGTGGTAAATACAAGTGGTGAACCCCGCTTGAGTTCTATGATACCAGTTATTTACATCTTCATCTTCCTAAATTTCTATTTCTATTCTATAGGGCAATTTTCTATTAAATATAGAGGTGTGAAATTATGGAATGATTTTCTCCATCTGGCAAAATAAAACATCTTCAAAAACGTACAAAAAGGGTTTGAAGGAACATCTGATTATTATATTGCAACTTGTGTATTGTAATCACTGTATTGTATTTGACTTCACACACTTACTTACTTACACACACACACTCACACTCACTCTCACACACAAACACACACACACACACACACACACACACACACACACACACACACACACACACACACACACACACACACACACTTACTCATACTTACTTCTTACTCTCACATACTCCAACAAGGTCCTTACATTGATCTTGTTTTCCAACTTGCTATATGTAATACAATTATGTTTATTATTATTATTATTATTATTATTATTATTATTATTATTATTATTATTATTATTATTATTATTATTATTATTATTATTATTATTATTATTATTATTATTATTATATGTGGAGGTTTCTTATAAGCCTTCTGGGCTTTTTTGCATCTTCCTGCACTGTATATATTTTGTACTTTACAGGTGTCGTTATTGTGTTGTTGTTTTTATACTGTACAGGGGGGGAAATAAACTAAAACTAAACTAAGTTTATGAGTTGAACTTGTGATGCAACGCTGACCATGAACCTTTCTTTTGTGGTGTTAAAGAAATCTGTGCTTTATTCTGTACATGGAGTATCACGAAGTTTATAACAAAACTGTTTTGATTTTGAAGGGAAAATAAAACAAAACCTACTTCCAAAATAATAAAGACAGCTACTACCACTAAAAGGGTATGTTACATTGTATCTTTAAAATGCGATTTCTTCTAAAAAAAATAAAAGTGAGTTTACAAATCATCTTCATAAAAATAATATACAGCCAAAAACATCTGTTCAGCTGAACCCAATTTGTAGTATGAGTCCATCAAACCGAACCAATAAAGAACCCGTCAGTAACTATGTGTTTTTATACAACATGTCATTTATATTAAATTATAAAAACAGAAGAAAAAGAAACAGCAGGACGAGGGGGGGTATAATTCCAGAACATTCCCATGTATCTACCTGAGCCAGGAACAATGTTGATGACACCTTTGGGAATACCAGCCTTAACCGTAAGCTCAGCAAACTTCAGTGCTGTCAGTGGAGTCACCTGTAGGATAACACAGGCCTTTTAGATGACGAGAGACCATAATACTATTTTTTACACAGCAGGCTGACACTAATTATGTATTTATATAGAGCACCCAACAGCCACAACCTAGCATCAAATGAATCCAGGCCAAACACTGGTTCTCCAACACATGTCCTTGTGCACTGCATACAGTATACTAATGCTTTCATACATGTTTCAGCAATATGGCGTACAGTAGCACTGGGTATTGATGCCAATAACGATACTGATACCAATACGTTGCTTTGCTGAGTTCTGTGCATCGCATGTGCTGTGTGAGCCAATCAGAGGCTGATGGATGATTTTGGATTGTGGTTGAACATTAAACATTTTTATATCTTGGAACAAATATGCTTATTGGCTCACAGACACTGATGAGATTAACTATTTAGGTATCGAACACAGTGTCATTCGATACAAAATGTCGATACCATAGAATTTTACAATAGTACTCCATAGTATTGAAGCAATTCAATGGATACATTGAAGGTCTTTTACATAAAGGTCACATTAGCGTCTGTGCATGTGTGTGCGGGGGCTAACTGCTGCATGCTTGTATAATGTGTAGGTATACACTGATGCTGGTATCAGATATTGGGGCAACACCAGGCTAAAACACCAGGCTAAAATAGAGTATCGGTGTCAGTTGTTAGATCGAATATGGTGAGCCTGGTGTAACAAGTAAAAACCAAAGCAAAGAGGCTTGATTCGCTGCCTGTTTTCACATGTAAAAACCAAAGCAGAGACTTGATTCGCTGTCTGTTTTCACATGTAAAAACCAAAGCAGAGACTTGATTCGCTGCCTGTTTTCACATGTAAAAACCAAAGCAGAGACTTGATTCGCTGCCTGTTTTCACATGTAAAAACCAAAGCAGAGACTTGATTCGCTGCCTGTTTTCACATGTAAAAACCAAAGCAGAGACTTTATTCGCTGGCCGTTTTCACATGTAAAAACCAAAGCAGAGACTTGATTCGCTGCCTGTTTTCACATGTAAAAACCAAAGCAGAGACTTGATTCGCTGGCCGTTTTCACATGTAAAAACCATAGCAGAGACTTGATTCGCTGCCTGTTTTCACATGTAAAAACCAAAGCAGAGACTTGATTCGCTGCCTGTTTTCACATGTAAAAACCAAAGCAGAGACTTGATTCGCTGCCTGTTTTCACATGTAAAAACCAAAGCAGAGACTTTATTCGCTGGCCGTTTTCACATGTAAAAACCAAAGCAGAGACTTGATTCGCTGCCTGTTTTCACATGTAAAAACCATAGCAGAGACTTGATTCGCTGCCTGTTTTCACATGTAAAAACCAAAGCAGAGGCTTGATTCGCTGTCTGTTTTCACATGTAAAAACCAAAGCAGAGACTTGATTCGCTGTCTGTTTTCACATGTAAAAACCATAGCAGAGACTTGATTCGCTGCCTGTTTTCACATGTAAAAACCAAAGCAGAGACTTGATTCGCTGCCTGTTTTCACATGTAAAAACCAAAGCAGAGACTTGATTCGCTGCCTGTTTTCACATGTAAAAACCAAAGCAGAGACTTGATTCGCTGCCTGTTTTCACATGTAAAAACCATAGCAGAGACTTGATTCGCTGGCCGTACTTGATTCGCTGGCCGTTTTCACATGTAATAAAAAAACCTAATCAGAGAGACTCGCCCCTCACCTGTGCCGGTTTGAGGACCAGTGTGTTTCCCGCCGCGAGGCAGGCGGCGCTCTTCCAGGCCAACATCATCAGAGGGTAGTTCCACGGGATGACGATGGCGCACACACTGCCACGACGGAACAGACACAGCATGTTGTCAGCACAGTAGTACTCAATGCATGTACACCATTTACACGCACATTTAAAGGAACATTATGGGATATGCACTTACCGTATTCTCCAGAGTCAGACAAGAGGATAGATTAGACTATTTCCTCTCTGCGCGTTCAGTAGAAAACGATCCGGCTGCACGCTAGCCGCCTGGCTTAGCACAAATGAATGGAAGCGGATGCGGACCAACTAGCCTAGCTGTTGACCACAAACACCTCTCCCGGAGTTTTAAGCTAGGGTAGTGGTCCGTATCCACCTCCATTAATTTGTGCTAAGCTAGTCTAGACTCTGGAGAAGACAGTATGCGCATTTCCCATAATGTTTCCGCGTTCCTTTAATCTCTTACCCCAGAGGTTCTCTCCTTGTGAAGGTTAGGTTGCGGTTGGGCCGGGCCTGGTTGATGGGTATCGTCTTGCCCTGGAAGACACGATAATGACATCAACTTTTTCTGTAACTTTATAATCAAACAAAAGGTTACAGGGCAAAGTGTAAGTGTGTTGATTAGTTATTATTATTATTATTATTATTATTATTATTATTATTATTATTATTATTATTATTATTATTATTATTATTATTATTATTATTATTATTATTATTATTATTATTATTATTATTATTATTATTATTATTATTATTATTATTATTATTATTATTATTATTATTATTATTATTATTATTATTATTATTATTATTATTATTATTATTATTATTATTATTGTTATTATTATTGTTGTTGCAGTATCCAGCAGAACACCAATCTGAGAATGCCTATTTTGAAAAGATATGACTTAAACTATGATATGTACAGTCTTTAGTTGAGTGATGTGATCAAAGAATACTTATCTTTTAAAATAAGACCATAGAATAATAATAAAATAAAAACATTTAAACATAAGCAACAAAGACCTTAAAAAACAGATTGTATGTCTATAGGATAAAAAAGTAGACGTAACTGCAAGTAGAGCCAAAGTACTCTATTGTGTTGTTCTGAATGATAAGTATAACGGCCACAGTTGAAATGTGGGATTCTTTCTTATCTTGTTCAAAAACATTATAACAGTAACATGTGGTTGACACCTATCAGGGAGATACACTCCACAGTTATTACTTATTCATAGTGTCCTCGTGATAGGTTCTTCTATACAAAGTGGCACAATGCCACAGCTCATGGGCCGGGGGGTTGTTGTGTGATAATGATCGCCTGCTGGCTAATTGCAATTACCTGTTGTTTGTGATGTCTGTGACTGAATACTATGAATTGTGTACTGTTGGTCCGGGGGGGGGGGGGGGGGGGGTTTGTGGAAAGGGGGTATGGGGTATTTTGGGGGGTATTGGGGAGAGGGTACGGTAACTTATTTGTATTATTATTATTAGATAGATAGATAGATAGATAGATAGATAGATAGATAGATAGATAGATAGATAGATAGATAATAATAATAATAATAATAATAATAATAATAATAATAATAATAATAATAATAATAATAATAATAATAATTAATTAATTAATTGTCTTGTTTTTTTTTTAGTTTGTTCCTCGTCTTCTACACCCCAACTGGTCTTTGAATATACTGTTCCGTTTTTTTTCTTGCTGCTATCTGTATATATATCTCTACCTGGATCTTGTCACACCAGCCAGCGAAGTAGCGGAAGGTCTGGATGGACATGCCCACGTGGGTCTTGAGGGCCAGGGTGTAAACGGCCCCGGAGTCTATGGACTCGATAGTGGCGAGCTCCTCCTGGTGCTCCTCCATCAGGTCTGCCAGCCTTGGGGGCACAAGAGAGGAAGAGGAAGAGGGAGAGGGAGAGGAAGAGGAAGAGGGAGGACGTTGATGCATCAGAGTCTGGAAAAGTCAGCGTTATCTTGGGAGTTTTTGGATGTGTGTGAGATTATGTGCAAAATAAATCAGTTTTTTTTGGTGAAGTGCCCCTTTAATCCTAATAATTAGTCTTTAACGCCCCAAAAACCGCTGCTTCCAATATCTTACAGACTAAAACGCTAACATACATACTTTTTTAGATGAAACAAAAAAGGACTCCCAGTTTGTGACAGCTCCAATCAGACTTGTGTTGAGCTACACGGCCACTAGGGGGTGCTATGGGCATAGTGCTCACCTGTAGAGCATACTCCCTCTGTCTCTGGGGTTCATTTTGCCCCAGGGGCCGTTTTCAAAGGCCTCTTTAGCCGCCGCTACGGCCCGGTCCACATCGCCCACTGAGGAAGCTGCCACCTTGCAGATCACCTGGGTGAGGACAGTCACCGTTACTACATACAGTACAGATCACCTGGGCGAGGACAGTCACCGTTACTACATATTAGGGCTGACCCCTATTAGTCGATTAGTCGACTAATCGGTCGAAAGGAGCCGTAGTCGACTAACCAACCTCTTAGTCGAATAGTAAAAAAATAAAAAAATATTATAATATATATATATATATATATATATTTTTTTATCATTCTTTCCAAAGGAAAAGAGGCCTAGAAGCGTGGCTAGCGCTAATGGCACGCATACCAGAGGCTAACTGCCTACGAAAACAGGCACAGAGGCACTGAAAGAGGATTTCACCCATCTAATGAACACACTAGACTAGACAAATATCAAGATGTATCCATGATCAGTGGACCAATTGCATGCTTTTGCAGAGGACAAGAAGCCTTCAGTCGACTCCTTCAGACATTAAGCACACAGCCCAAATGAAATTATACAAAAAAGAAAATAATAATAATAATAATAATAATAATATTAATAATAATTTAAAAATATTATACTTTTTTTTAAGTCGACCAATAGTCGACTAACGGCAAATTTTGGCCAATCCTAGTCGACCATCCAAATCCTTGGTCGGGGACAGCCCTAGTACAGATCAACTGGGCGAGGAGTCGTGTTCCTTTCATGCGTTTCTATACGTTGATCTGTGAGCGTGTTGCTGTTTGCTCACCGAGCCGTCGGCAGGGTTGATGGTGTCGCTGGTCTTGCCGCTCTCCGCGTCCTCAAACCTGCCGTTGATGAAACACTGATGCGGCATCCTCAGGGTCATGTTGTTCACCTCTCTTGTCACCTGGGAAACGTACATGTCGAGGGCACGGGTCAAAAAACATGCGTCACAAACAGCCTCCACTGGACATCACGTCAAGTCAAGCGTTACTTTATTAATCCCATTGTTGGGGGGAATTCAGGCGTCATAGCAGTAGGGCAGTAGGCTATGGGGGACGGGGCAAGAAAAAAGATAATATAAATAATAATAATAATCTAGAACATAATAATCATAAGCATAATAATTATCATTATTGTTATCAATTGTTATAATATTATAATAAATAATTAGGGCTGTCAGTTTATCGCGTTAATTAGATTAATGAATTACACAGCAAATTATCGCGTTATGAAAATTAACTCAAAATGAATTACAAAAAATATATATATATTTTAATGTTTTTTTTTATCTCATTCATTCCATAAGAACGTAGAATACACATTTACAGACTTTTTCTTTTAACACTTTGACTGCCATGAAACGTGTTTTGACGTCATTGCTGGCCATGCTCAAGTTGCCGGGGGACGCTGTACAGCGTCCTTATATCAATATTTCAAAAATCTGCGATTGGATTCATATGTCCCCTCCGCTGGCCTGAGATCCACCAGCAGGACCCACTGAGCTCTCTGGCGGTTCAGGAGCGCCATCTGGTGGCCGATCGGCGCAATCGCTTTAACAGGAAGTGGCATAGAGGTTGTGCTACGTCCGTAGTACTTCCGGGCGCTCGCTATAGGTCCCGCGACTCTGGCTCGTCACGCTACACAGTGATCGATTGCCAATAACTCGATAAACAACATGATTTGGACGTATATACCATTATACAAGCTGGAGATGGACCGGGTAAATTTACATCCCATAATGATAAGATTTCAACTCTACGATGATCGCCCAACGGCGCGCGGAGACTGGGGTGAGTTTCAGCGTGTAACGTTACCGTCTTCGATACTAACTGCTATTATCAACATTTGACCCACATTAGATGATTGGTATAACGCTGCCCACGGAATTATAAACGGCCCCTCGCCCATCCGGTCAACATCAGATGACGTGTAGTAACTTCTAGAAGTACGTCTAGTTGGAATTTTTTATATCGCGCTGATTGCCATAAAACTGTATTGCATCATCAATATAATGTATTTGGGGCTATAGATCACGTTCTGGAGAAAGCTGCAGAAAGAGATGAAAACATACTTATACATTAGACCATACTTTACTATGAATATGTGAATGAAAAAGTTTAACGTTGCTACACAATGAACAATACATATAGGACTTTGAATGGGCCCTAATAATGGCAATGTAGCAATAGAATTTAAAAAGTTATAGCCCTGCAAAGAAGGGGACTTTCTCCATAGACAAATAGCGCTGGCAATCTATGGTATATCATGAATTTAACCTTAGGCAACCAAAGTGTTAATATGGTCCATTTGCATGTTCTTGGTATCTGATTCTAGGGACATCTATGGATCTCAGGGAATGTATTCCCAGTGTCAGAAATACTGTGTCTGTTACTAGGCTTGAGTAGATTGTAATGAACGAAATGAGAATATCAATTAAATTTTTTTTTTATCTTTGACTGTGAATAACACCATGCTAAAATTGACCAGACCTGAAAAATCTAAGCAAATGAATAAATGGAAGATGATTAAACAGAAGGTTTTGTAGATAAGAGTACTGAATTCTGCCATCCGGACACATGCAATTTGAAATATGATTATAGAATATAGAATATCAGGCCTAAAATGGTTATGCGATTAAAATGCGATTAATTAGATTAATTAATTACAAATCTTGTAATTAATTAGATACATTTTTTTAATCGCCTGACAGCACTATAAATAATGTGTATCACTGCACACATGAATAAAGTCAGGACCCAAGATAAGGTTAAAAAAAAAAAAAAAAAAAATTGGCTAAATACTCCTAGCGACGCTCTCTCCGTGTTGCCGCTGTGTCCTGACCAGTGTTGTGCTAGTTACTGAAAAATAGTAACTCAGTTACTTTACTAGTTACTTCATTTCAAAGTAACTTCGTTACTGTACTAGTTACTTACACCCAAAAGTAATGAGTTACTGTGAAAAGTAACTATTTAGTTATTTAAAAAAAAATAAAAAAAATAAATTGCTCAAGTCCCATGCCCCATATACTCAAAATCGGTTGATCAACTTGACAGTTTCCATTCACATCACCGAACTCTGCTAAGCAATGTGGTCTAGAGCGTTTCATTATATATTCCCTCCCCGCTGTATGTATATTTCTCTCCCACCCACCCACCCCCTCCTAATGTACAGTCCCCTCCCCATCATATGTATATACTCTGTCAGGATCTAGGGGTAACAGTACTGTATATTTGAATACCGCTTATGTCACAAATGTATCAGTACTAAATACCTATATGTCCCTATGCCATAAATGTCATGTATGTTGTGTATGTCATAAATGTCTATATGAATTGAAAATGGGGGACCCTGATGGAAACAAGACAAACGTCTTTCTCAGGTCTGCATCCCCTTAACAATTGTATGTATTGAGCCGTACTGTATTGTACCCATTCTGCAATCTGTTAAATAAAGTTTTCATTCATTCATTCATTCATCCATTCATTAATTCATTCATAACCATCTTGCAGCGTTGTTATCAAAGCATTGCAACGTTAGAATAGTTAGGATATCAATTGTGCATGAAAGGACTATATTTATATTGTTTGATTAGTATTATGAGATTCCCTGGCAGATTAAGTACAGTCAAAATCCGTTGATCTTGAGTTTCAGTGAACACATTGCACTCACCGTCACCAGTCTGCGGTGGTCGAGATGTAACGTTAGTCCAGTTGACTCCAGCAGCCCTTCAAACATGTTCTTTATCTCGTTTCCATGTTGTATATTAATTATCTCTCCAAGTAGTTGCTAAATGGTTTGTTAGTTCGTTATTATTACTGCGTTCTTATTATGTAGATTCATAGCGAGCGTCCTCTTGTTGTTTACTGTAGAGAGCGCCTATTTCTTTCAGAACGTCAGTGGCCAATCAGAAGTGCGAAACCAGAATGAGGCTACGGAAAGAAATAATAATAATAATAATACTTCGTTTTATATAGCGCCTTTCAGTCTACAGTAAACAAAACAAACGCAGGCGAAATAAGGACGCTCGCTATGAATCTACATAAAAAGAACGCAGTAACGAACTAACAAACCATTCAGTAACGTAAGTAGCGTTACTGAATTTCAAAAGTAATGCGTTAGAGTACTAGTTGCGGCAAAAAGTAACTTCGTTTCTGTAACGCGTTACTTTGTAACGCGTTAGTCCCAACACTGGTCCTGACTCACATAGTCGATGACCAGCTCCTCCTCGTCGTCCTCTCCCCGCAGCCGGCGCACAAACAGCTGGATGAAGTCCTGGAAGGTGGTGGCCATGTACACGTCCTCGGTCTGGAGCTGCACCCCGGCACACCTCTGCTTGATCTCCTCCACCAGCCTGAACACACACACACACACACACACACACACACACACACACCACAGTTAGTTACACCACAGTTACACCACCAAAAGCTTAAAGGCGCAGCAGATAACGTCATGCTGTGTGATATAGATGTTTAGGGTGATAGATCAGTAAACCAGTGGGCTAACCATTAGTTAAAATATTAGATGTGGGTCACGTAGAAGCATATTAAGTTGAAAGTCAAACAGGCCCGGGGTTCAATCAAGAACTACAAGATCTGCAATGAGGGCCAAATAAGGGTCAAGGGTCAACATAGGTCATTTGAAAGATTAAACCAAGAAGCTGGAGCCTTCTGTACCACACGCTTCTGTTGCTACTTTTTTTTTTTTTTATCCACTTTTTCTCCCCATTTTTCTATTTTTCTCCCATCCCAATTTCGTATGATCCAATTCTCCCCTCCCCTGTCTTGAACGTTGCTAGACTATGCCTCCCACTGGTCGGCTGTAGTGAGGACAGAAGCCTTGCATCACGTGTCCCCCTCCGGTACACGAGGAGGCAGCCTGTCGCATATTTTCACCGCAGCAG
>NC_140179.1:4044657-4262157 GCF_963971535.1 Notolepis coatsorum | reverse complement strand
TATTATCTGTTTTGCAGAGCATTTCCTATGTTTCTAGGATGATATGAGTTTTTAGGACATACTGTATATGAGTTTCTTGGAATGGCATGAGAGACAAACAGCTGCCCGTGACGGCTGCCCTGTCGTTACTCGTTACGCAGCAAGTGGCAAGAGCAGTTGTAAAAATAACTCTCCGTCTTGAGAACATTTGCAGCCGTTGCCTGTGGCCTGGTTTTAGTCACAAATAACGAACTTGATACCCCGTCCCACCTCTCACTTCTCCTCCTGAGACACCCAGCTACTCCACCACCAACACACATTCATTCATTCATTCATTCATTCATTCATTCATTCATTCATTCATTCATTCATTCATTCATTCATTCATTTCACTCCACTCCACCTATGTTCTGTAAACAGGAAATGTGTTGTTCAATTAACTGGCTGCATATCAGGCTCTATCAACTGCTTACTGCAACACAAATAGTGAATACAGTAATTTCCTACTGTAATTTCTTAGGACAGGGTGCTACATTTGGCTTTAGTGCCAATGTTCTGGATGTGTGTGTGTGTGTGTGTGTGTGTGTGTGTGTCTGTGTGTCTGTGTGTGTGTGTGCGTGCGTGTGTCTGTGTGTGTGTGTGTGTGTGCGCGTCTGTGTGTGTGTCTGTGTGTGTGTGTGTGCTCTTACCTTGGAGTTGGATTTCTTCTGGATGCCCTCGTAGGTGGCTCCTTCCTCCGACTGGGGGATTCGGGGGGCCTTGCCATCAGCTATCAGCTGCACCGACTCTACCTGCACCATAGGAACACATTCACGAATAAGTCAATGAATATTGCATTCATATAGCGCTTTTCTTATATTGCCTCCTTCACCACCACTGTGTAGCACCCGATCGTGGGCTACGCAGGCTCAACGGCTGCCATTCACCGGCACCAGGAGACAGGGATTTATATTATCTAATGAAGGAGGGGGAGGGATGATTAGGTGGCCTTGATGTCAGAGACCTGATTGGGAATTTGGCCATGAACGTCAGGAAGGAACCCTGCTACTCTTTGCGATAGACGCCCTTGGGTTCTTTAACCTCGGGACCTCTGTTTAACGTCTCGTCAGAAGGACAGCTCATCATAACTGGCCTCATTTATCAATATTTCCAGGTTGAAAGTTGGTTGGTTGAAAAATACTGTGCCACAATTCACTTCACACCCAAGATATGCAAGAGGACTGTTTTCAAGGAAAGTGTTTAAAGATCTCCTCCACTCGAAACTCCTCTTGGCAACAGTGTCTTTTTCACATTCTTTCCCTGGAGAGAGAGGGAGAGCTTCTCTCTGTACTTCCCTGAAATCCTTGCATGCATGCGTGTGTGATGTCACTAATAGGGCAAACCTCTTACGGTCCAATATGTGGCAACCCGACACCTTTAGCTTTGCATATTCATAGAACCTTGCATTCTTAATGATGAGGGTAAAGGTGTGATGCTGCTGAGATATTTTGCTTGATAAATGAGGCCCACTATTTGCTTGTTTAAAGGGGGGGGGGGCATATTTGGTTACTGGGGGGGGGGGGGGGGGGGGGGGGGGGGAGTGTTACACATGGGTGTTTATAGGGGTTGAAGTGTTCCTTTCTTCCCACTTCCACGGTGTGTCTACTCTACTCGTTGGCGATATTCACCGGTATTACTCGACTGTACTATCTTAGGTATTTGCTTGCAAAGTATTGTACTTTCAATGTACAGTAAGCTGCCTTTCAACGGAGGCTAGATCCTCCTCTTATATGCAACCAAGATCTCTTATTATGCAACCAAATGTCAGTCCATGGTGTTGTAACTGTATGGTTAAAAGTGGTGAACCTCACAGGCCTGATCACAGGAGGGGGTGTGTGTGGCTCTTCTGAACGTGATTATATATATATATTATTTTTATTTATTTTTTTTAAATGCAATATCTCCGTAAATAAAGGTGCACTCTGTACGATTTTTTGATCATTTGGAATGAGGAATCTGTAACTGCACGTTGGCTGAGTCTATATGGTCCCTAATGAAAATCTCACCGACTGGTATATGGTACACACGATTAGTTGCTTTACTGTTTCAGTGATATCGCCTGTGTAGGCCAGGCTATAGAGGCCATTTGTTCTTACCTCGCGTCGTTGTGTATATCCAACGCCCTGATGAAGAAGACAACCTAGCTGCTGAAACATCGATCGAATAAATGTACTTTTAAAGTACACTGCATTGGCATAAGAGCCACGGAGTGGGTGGCCCGCCATTCTTAAAAGGAACACCCCCCGGAACACACCGTCTTCTGTATAGAGTCAGACAAGAAGATAGATACCAATTTCCTCTCTGTGCCCTCAGTTGAAAGATATCCGGCTGCAAGCTAGCCCAGCTTAGCACAAATTAATGGATACGCAGATACGGACCGGCTAGCCTATAGCTCTTGGCCAAAAAACATTGTTGTCTGATGGTAAGCGCATTTCCCATAATGTTGGTCCTTTTTTTTATCCACTTTTTTTCTCCCATTTTTCTATATTTTCTCCCATCCCAATTTCGTATCATCCAATTCAACCCCCCCCCCCGTCACGAACGCTGTTTCTTGCCTCCCACAAGCCGGCTGCAATGTGGACTAAGTCATACATAGCACAAGTCCCCTCCGGTACTTGAGGTAACAGCAGTCGCATCTTTTCACCTGCGCAGCTCGATCTCTCAGTGGCGAGGAGTAACGCGTGGGAGGCTCACGCTGCCCCCGACACTTCCTGATTCTACTGCGCAGGCACACCAACCGACCTGTAGGAGTCGCTGTCCACACCGCCCGATCCCCACCCATCAGTTTCCCTCCCCCTAATACGGCCAATGTGTATTAGTACGGACGACCAGCTAAACTGAAAGCAATGTGGAGCGCTGGGCTCGAACAGGCAAGGCTCCGTCATTCGTGGCGAGCGCCTTGCCCACTACGCCACGTAGCCGCCCCCATAATGTTGGTCCTTTAAGTGTTTGATATGTTGATCTCTCTCTCTCTCTCTCTCTCTCTCTCTCTCTCTCTCTCTGCTACTGTGAAATGTAACCTACCTTGCTGCTCTGTCTGATTCCCTGCCTTGTTCTAACCTCCGTCTCCCTGACTGTGCAGAGGACCGTCTGCTGCCGGCCTACGCTGTCTCACGAGAAACACCGCCCGCCAGGACGTTCCTGTGGAGCACGAGGAGTGCTCCTGCTCGCACCTGTCGAACATTCCTGTTTTCTAACCCTGTCTGCATCATGGTACCTATTGGAAACATTAAACAACCTAAACTGCTCCGTTCTCTCTCTCCCTTGTGTTCTGCTCTTGGGCTCCGGTTTAACGCGACCCTAACACCTACAGGAAGAATGTCGCTGCTTTCTGTAGTCGGGTCCCAACTGCTAAATTACTGTATTACCCTGTATTATATTGTCATACACTTTTGACTATTATGTAGACTATTCTGTTTTGTGTTTTTGTGTTTACATGTGATGTATTGTATTATCGTATACATGCACTTTTATTATGTTCTTGTGTGCGATGTACCGCACATTTTTATTGCCGTCTGATATATTGCAAATGTTATTGCATGCTGTCATCTTGGCCAGGTCTCCCTTGCAAAAAGAGATCTTGTATCTCAACGGGACTTCCTGGTTAAATAAATAAAAATAAATGTAAAAATGGTTAGTTACCATGGACTTGATGCCCTCTGGGAAGAGGAAGCGGTTGTAGAGGGTGTCCACGGTGTCGTTAGGCTCCACCGCACACTCCCTCTGCAGCAGGATGGGACCCGTGTCCAGACCGGCGTCGGCCCAGAAGACGGAGAAGCCGGCCTTCTTATCGCCCTGGATCAGGGTCCTGGAGGGAAAGAATAAGAAAAATAAATCTAGCGCCCCCGTCCAGATAAATCTTCCATCTCCTAGTCGTACAGTCACAAAATAAAATTCTGTGAATATCTATGACTCCTGCAGGGAGAATGTAAATGAAAGAGGGTGTGGAGGCGAGAACGCAACCCAAACTTCTTCCAATGGTTTCTTAGTGGGTCCGCAGCCCAGGCAGGCTTCTTCTTACACGGGGAATAAAGTGACGGCGCCGAGGAAGGCTTATTGCTGAAACGTGTATGATGTATTGGATCGCAGGCAATAAAAGTACCTAAAGGACAATTCCGTCAGTGCTGGCTATTTATTTTACTGTCCTAGAGGGAGAAACCTGTTGATTTTGATGACCCTGTCACCTTTCCTTTCCTCTAGCGCAGTGGTTCCCAAACTGTGGTGCGCGCACCCCTTGTGGTGCGCGAGCGCCCTCTAGGTGGTGCGTGACATGAAAAGGCTAATGGTGGTAAAAAAAAAGTTTTTTTTTTTTTTTTTTTTACAATAAAATTTCATACAAATCTTAGTAAAACCTTTAGTATTATGGATATTAAACATGCTGGCAGAGTATTGTCGTGAACATTTTAATTAAATAAAGAAATTCCCTATCCATAGTCGCCGTGGGAAGAGATAAAATAAAAAATGTAATCTGTGCACGGAGACCAGCAACAATTTTTTCTAACAGAAACCCATTGGGGGGTGCGCGAGCTAGGTCGGGAGGTGACAGGGGGTGCACGGCCAAAAAAGTTTGGGAACCGCTGCTCTAGCGCCACCACATGGATTTATAGCCTGGGTCCTGTTGAGGCTGGCAATATCAGAAACTCTTGTTTCTGTCATCTACCCGGTAAGATGTTGAGTGGGGAGATTGAGGAGATTGTTAGGCCTGGGCAGAGGTCTGCACTCTACCGAGTTCATTCTTCTACCTTTTTCTTTATTTGTAGGAGCCTTATGCCAGTGGTTCTCAAACTTTTTTGTTTGTGTTGCCTAAAAACAGAGGGGTGCCTTTTTGCGACCTTTTTGTCACCAAATAATGACTTTCATTTTCCCTTTTCAGGCTATTTAACAATTGGAGGTGGGATTTAGACTTCAAATGAAAAAACATTATTTCACAAGAATAAAACGTATACATACGTATATATATATATACCAAAGATTTTAAATATGAAAATGGATTTTAATATATTTTTGTGACTTCTCAAAATTATCTTCATTCATCATAATTGCCTGGGGGGTCCTGACCCAGCGTTCCTTTTGCAACTGAAAGCACTGAGGAACCCTGCATAATGCATAGACCAATGGAAGTGTGCCATAGAAAGATAAATATAGACCAAGTGGAAGTTAAAACCAAGGCCAAGAACCCAACCAGACCAGGGTCAGACCAGGAGACCATAAAATGATTTTCGACTAAACAAGACCGGGCTTATCTGAGTCCACACATCACCCAGGGCATGGAATTAAGACAATTTAGATTCAAATGAAACAAGGCTGTGAATAACACAATAGGAGTTGGAGAAAGGAGCCCACCCCATTCATTTCACTCATTAACACAGATTTGGATAGATAAGAGGGGTGGAGTGCAGACAGGCCTGCAGGTAGTAAACAGAGATAAGGAGACCAGTTTGCATGGAATTTCAGGCCAAACTGAACTGGCTCCAACCTAGCCATACTGTATGAAGAGGATTTTGTTAGCTCCTGGCACTGTGTTAGCTCCTGGCTCTGTGTTATAGTGTTAGCTCCTGGCTCTGTGTTATAGTGTTAGCTCCTGGCTCTGTGCTAGCTCCTGGCACTGTGTTAGCTCCTGACTCTGTGATAGCTCCTGGCACTGTGTTAGCTCCTGACTCTGTGATAGCTCCTGGCTCTGTGATAGCTCCTGGCACTGCACCAGCCCGCTGGCTCTGCGACAGCTCCGGGCACTTCTATCAGTAACTGCCACTTTTTAGTTTTAAATGCTATGCTAGTCAGTGCAGAACAAACCATTCTAAGTAAATGATATGGCAGTAGGTCCACATACCAATACCTTAGAAGGAACTTAAGAGAACCTGTCATATTATGTCTGGGCAACTATGGTTTTGGAGCTAGATTTGGACAGAACTGTTCGATTTGGATGTGATACTATTGAAAGCTCCTACTCTAAGATTGTACTGTACTCTAATAAACTGTGATATCTGTGAAACTGTGATGATATCTTTTTCTTACACAGGCCTACCGTATATTTGTATGTCTGTATAGTATAGTTTAGATATATTAAGTATAACATAATGACGGAGTTAAAAGTGTATATTGTATAGTAGTGTACATAGGAACCAGTGCCTTCTCAGGAATTTAGCATGTCTATTTTTATCATGCACATCTTATGTCTTCTTATTACCCGTTTTCTATGTCTATTTTATTATTGTATTATTGCACAATCGATGCGGGCATGGCCACCCGCATTTCACTGTATGCCCTGGTATGTATGTGACAAATAAACCTCTTGATTCTTGATTCTTGTCTTGTATGTCATAAATGTCTTGATGAATTGAAAATGGGGGACCCTTATGTAAACAAGACGAAAGTATTTTTTCTGGTCTTAGCAGTTGTTAGTATTGAGCCGTACTGTATTGTACCCATTCTGCAATCTGTTAATAAAGTTTTCAATCAATCAATATTCAATTATTTCCAAGCTCCAGCACACACACACACACACACGCACACACACAAACACACATGTACACACCAACTCTGTAACCTTTCACCCAATCCTTAAGTCCAATGCCCATGTCACTTGTGCTAACCCCCCCCCCCCCCTCACCAGGTGATGGCGGAGGCCCCTCTGTGCAGCGGCAGGATGGAGGGGTGGTAGATGATGGAGCCGTGCTTCGGGTGGTCGATGACGTTCATGGGGATGAACTGGGAGCAGAAGGGCATCACGTTGAGCTCGGCGCCCACCGCCTTGTACGCCTCTACGACCTCCGGGATGGGCTTCCCCTTGACGCGCCAGCGCGGGAACTTGAACACTGGCGTCCCGTCCTTCTCCGCGGCCACCGCTGAGGGGGACATGGGGGGGGGGGTTCCATTAGTGTGGGTAGTCTAACTGCCTTAACCGTCTGTAGTGCAGGTAGTGAAAGGGTTAACCTTCTGTAGTGTGGTAGTGAAAGGGTTAAACAGTGTCTTCAATGAGAGGCTGAGAGGCAGACAGAGAGAAGGTTCTTTATCGAGACAGTAGGACGGCTGAAAGGGAGACAGAGTAGGGGAGATACAGATACATTTTATATTAACGATAGAATAAATTCATATCAAAGCAGGTATAAAGCGCTTACAATGAATACGTTCATAGTCTTTTGTATTTGCTATGATGGTAGAACCACTACCAATAGGAAACTATCATTAATAGGCACTAGGCTGTGCTATGTAACACCCATTTAATTGGCTTGCATTACAGGCACATTTTCCAAAATCACGAAAATGGCACAAGGACCAGTGATGTGTTTTTTCATATCAATAATGTTTTTGTTTTCTTTTTATTTACTTTAGATTGACAGCTTTTTTTTTTTCAAATTCTTATGAAATTTGAATATTGAAATGAATTCTGACAGCCCTAGTATGTGAATTCATTAAATGATTGGCATTCCCCTCAGTGGTCGTTCACCAACGCTACCGTCAGTGACAGTGTGAGTGGTCGTGAAGTGAGTAGGGGGTCGTGGGGAGAGTATTTTCCGGTCCCTCCCGGTTCTACCGGTTCTACCGGTTCTACCCTGCCTGCACCAGGGGGCGGGGCCTCTGGTCTGTGTCAGTGTCACACAACCCACCAGAGTACTGGCGGGGTCACATGGAAAAGCACACTTTCACCCTGACCTGCTCTACACCCACAACCGGTAGAGAGAGAGAGAGAGAGAGAGAGAGAGAGAGAGAGAGAGAGAGAGAGAGAGAGAGAGAGAGAGAGAGAGAGATAACGAGAGTGAGTGAGTTCAGGGAGAGTTCAGGGAGAGTTCAGGGAGACATTTGCAGCGCCTACAATTAGGTACATAATGTACGTTATGTTATAGCCATAAGTAATATATTTACGTATTGTATTGCAAATGTCACATGTGTACACATTACAAATAAGTATATATAATAATATTATAAAATTTTCTTTTTACGTTTTCAGAAAACGTTTAAATTCCCCTGTTGGGGATCGAACCCTAACCGTAACCCTAACTTTACATCTTAAGCATAACGGTTAAGTGAATGTTAAAACTAACCTCAACTCTAACTATAATCATAGTTAGATAGTGGCGAGAGCACCCGCCTGTGACTGCAATGATTGTTGGTTCAACTCCTGGTTGCATCGTTTGTTTTGGACTTGTAATGGGAAATATTAAAGGACTAAACGATGAGCCGTTTACAAATCATTATTAATAATAATAAGAACGTTTATTTCACCGTGGCCACAAATGAAAGGACAGTTTATAGTCAGAGACAATAATTATGTTAACACATTAGCGTCTGGCCATAGACTGACCCAGAGCGCTGTTCAGACATATGTTAAATACACAGTTGTCAGACATAACATAATATCAGATATGATGATGAAGGTAAACAAAAATGGTTCTCAGTCACTGGGAGCAACAACAAATAAGCTATGGCTGGGGAGATGTCGGAGTCTTCTTAAAGAGACATACACACATTAACCAGTCAAGCTGGTCACACTGAAAGTCACGCTGTATAACATGATGTCTCAACACAGATCTATAAGGACATGATAATATATTTCACGACAGACTTTTGCCAATACAATTCATAATTGGGACTCAAAGGTAAGAACCCCTGCTTGCACTTGGCCATCAAGTGGTCATCGGTGCCCCCTCTATTCCAAAGTTAGCTGAAGAGGATCTAGGGCTCCGTCTTCCACCCTGGAGGAATGAACCCTTTCACTACCACACTACAGAAGGTTAACCCTTTCACTACCGCACTACAGAAGGTTAACCCTTTCACTACCGCACTACAGAAGGTTAACCCTTTCACAGACGGTTGTGGTTGTGAAAGGGCTAACCCTTTGCCGTGTGGCAGTGAAAGGGTTAACCTTCTGTATTGTCGCAGTGAAAGGGTTAACCTTCTGTAATGTGGCAGTGAAAGGGTTAACCTTCTGTAAGGTGGTAGTGAAAGGGTTAACCTTCTGTAATGTGGTAGTGAAAGGGTTAACCTTCTGGTATTGTCACAGTGAAAGGGTTAACCTTCTGTATTGTCGCAGTGAAAGGGTTAACCTTCTGTATTGTCGCAGTGAAAGGGTTAACCTTCTGTAATGTGACAGTGAAAGGGTTAACCTTCTGTAATGTGGTAGTGAAAGGGTTAACCTTCTGTATTGTCGCAGTGAAAGGGTTAACCTTCTGTATTGTCACAGTGAAAGGGTTAACTTTCTGTATTGTCGCAGTGAAAGGGTCAAACAGTCGATCGACTCACACCGTCCATGATGATGCACACTGGGCTTTAGGTTGCATCATTAAAGCCTCCGAATATAGAGTTGTCGCCTCGGCGCTGTGTCTCCCACAGACCCCGTAGAGAGGGTGGCCTCTGCCCCCGCCCGCCGCCACAATGGGGCCACTATCCCGCGTCTAATGTGGGATAAAGGCATATCTTTTGTGCTGCAGACCTGCGGCAGAGTCAGCAACACCGCTTTAGGAGCATCTATCTACTGTACCTCGCTCACAGGCTGGGGCCCGAGGCCAGAGAGAGACTGCTGTCACCTACGTAGATATGACTGACACTTGGGGAGGGGCATACATTTTTTTTTATTGTCATTAAATTATATAAAATGATATATATGTAACGGTTGTGACATCGTCCCCTTAAACTTCGATGCCCCGAGGGAGTTTCGAACCCGGGTCTCCCACGCCGCGGGCAACCATACACACCGCTATACCAAGAAGTGAACTCACTGCTTTGTTTTTTTTTATCTTTTCCCCCCTCCTTTTTCCTCCGATTTTCTCCCATCCCAATGTTAGTCGTTATGCCAATTCCCAATCCCCTTCCTGGTCGCTGCGCACTTACCCCCCACAGTCGGTCTGGGAGAGTGGAGGCTACCACGTGCTTCCTCCGACACACGTCCAGCCAATCAACCGCTTCTTTTCACCTGGCAGCGCGGATTCTCACTGAGAGGGCGTAGCGTGTGGGAGGATCACACTATCCCACTCAAGTCCTATCCGCGCTTAGCAGGCGGCCCGACCGAACTGTAGGAGTCGCTGTTTACAACGACCCGGACCCACCCCGCCAGCTTCTCCCACCCTCTAATACTGCCAATTGTATTAGTGCGAACGGCCAGCCAAGCTGGTGACAACCCCGGAGCTGTGAGCTGGATTCGAACAGGCGAATCCAGCCGCTCCGGGGTTGGTGACGAACGCAATCTCTGTTACGCCACCTGACCGCCCGAACTCACTGCTTTGTAACGTGTCTATGTGTCTTTTGAGGGTGAGAGTGAGTTTAACCCATAGAGCACCGCTACTCGGCCCGGTCACTTCACAACAACATCTGAAGTCCATCGTGACTGCGCTTCGCGGTACCATCCGTTACACATATATATATATATGTTTTTTTTTTCTACCAGCACCTACACTGTGTAGTGTATTGAAAGGGGACCCCTATTAACTGTTACACTGCTGAACAGCATGCTGGATACAGCTTGTTAGCTAGCCAGGTAACAGTCTGTTAACAGCTGGGAGAGGCTCTGTTGCTACAGTATATTCAAGGACAGAAAAGAATGATGGAGAATGAAAAAAGAGAGACTGGGGATGTTACAGTGTAGCAAAGTAAATTTGCCATTGTGTTTGTCCCTTTCGGAAATGAATGCTTTTGTTTCCAGCAATCACATTAGCCTGGTCCGACTGTAATGACAACAGCCAGCTATAGCTCGCTTGTTTGATTATCACACTACATTATGAATTGAAAATGGGGGACCCTGATGTAAACAAGACGAAAGTCTTTCTCTGGTCTGCATCCCCTTAACAATTGTGTGTATTGAGCCGTACTGTATTGTACCCATTCTGCAATCTGTTAATAAAGTTTTCAATCAATCAATCAATCACACATTTGCTCAAACTCTGTGTGTGTGTGTGTGTGTGTGTGTGTGTGTGTGTGGGGGGGGGGGGGGGGGGTCTTCGAATAGTAGTCAAATAGTGCCCAGTGACTATCGAATAGTCATTTTGTGAGTTTTGCCCGTTCCTAACTGACACAGACTGAGAGCCAGGGGACAGAAAAAAACAAATAGACAGACTCACAAACAAAGATAGTATTTAGAGTCGAGATAGTAACTAACTCACCCAGGGGGTCTGCCTTGCCATCCTTGTCCGGGACGGTGAACACGCCAACTACCTTGTGACCCTGCTTCCTCAAGTTGGCGTACACTTCCTGTCCAAACACGCTCTGGCCAATCAGAGCTAGTTTCAGCTTATTCTGGTAATAACACTGTAACAGAGCAAGCAGCGGATTAAGCAACATAAATCAAATCAAATCAAATCAAATCAAATCAAATCAAATAAAGTGTATTTGTAAGGCCCCGACACGACACGTTAATGTCCCCATGGGCCGGACACGTCTTCTTTAAACAAGTCAAGAAGAAACATCACAATAAATCAAGAACAAAACAAAAACACCATGAAGTTCAAAAAATTTTAAATAAATGAATGCCCATGTACATTATATGCAGACATAAAGGACAGGGATTTTTTTTATTCACTAGAAGTTGAGCCCTGTGAGAGAATATATTAAGAGTGACTACCATAGGTTTCATTCTCTCTACTGTTACCTCCCACCCTACACTATATTATGACAGATTTGACAGTTATGGAAATATGGACTTAAATCTAACAGGTCTTCTCAGATGGGGGTCCATGACGGACTCCTGAAATCTAAATCCCATTAGTGTTGCACAGCCTAATGGTTATCAACTTGGGGTGTCCTTGATATGGAAAAGGGTGAGGGCCACTGATATGGGCTGTGTATAAATACTACTCTTCAGATTTGCCTATAATATGTATGAAATTGTTGACAAATTGTGTGTCTTGTTTTGTAAGCTCATGGTCGCTGACTGTAAATAAGGGAAACCTCAGTGTCTTGTGAGTTTAAATAAAGGTTTGAACATTTAAAATGAAATGAAATGATTCTGTCTGGCTGAAAGGCACATGTGCTACTATGTCCTTCCCTCTCGAAATGTTAAGTAACCTCTTTCTCTGGGGAGCACGCCCAATACATGCTATAATACATGTAGTGTATGACGACATTAGGGGAGCACCCGTTTCTGTGACACCGCATTGGCTGTTGAGAGTACAGCTGGGACGCCTCCAAAAAAAACATGAAGCTCATGTCCAAGTGCATGTGTTCAACTTCAATTCAAGAGGAGGGCATGTTCAAGAGGAGGGCACGCTCATGTTCAAGAGGAGGGCACGCTCATGTTCAAGAGGAGGGCACGCTCATGTTCAAGAGGAGGGTCAGACGCCACATGCCGGCGGGGGGGGGGGGGGTGTAGTTCTCAGGTTCCTGTCAAATGTATGATGGCAGCGTTTGGTTTCTACTGCTATGGAGGGGACTTCTTAAGACAAAGCATTGCTTGAATGCAAGTAAAGTGTGTAAATATCCAAATGTAAACAACCCTCGGGGGGGGGGGGGGGGGTGTGCGTGTGTGTGTGTGTGGCACAGTTCATACAAGAATGTCAGCCCAAATCGCTTCACAGAATTAAAATAGACATAATAATAACAATCTGAGCATGAAATAAAAGACAGAATAAAAGCAATGTGGAGAATAAGACAAATATAAGGGAGAATATTTGTCGAAGACGGATCATACGTTTAACCGGTAAGGACTGTTTTATTAGCCTATAACTGGAAGTCGATTGTTGTGCCCCTGGGGCGGGGTACCATTGATACAAGTACCAACTATAAGCCCCGGTCAGTCCAGTCCATCCACGATCCCCCCATACAGTCTGCTGCTGATGCAATGCAACTCTTACTTACAGTGTACGTACAGTGAGGACAGTGAGTACTGCGAGCAGCGTGCGTAAAAGTAACGTGGCACATTGGCGACGCGCCGACGGTACAAAACGCGCATAATGTCAAATTAAAATGAACGCGGACAGCCCCCCATTATTGATTGATTGATAACTGTATTAACAGATTGCAGAATGGGTACAGTACAGTTCAATACATACAATTGATAAGGGGGTGCAGACCAGAGAAAGACTTTCGTCTTGTTTACATCAGGGTCTCCCCCATTTTCAATTCATCATACTAGTCTGCAATTCTGCACACGAAGAAGATGAGGCTGACTCATTCATGGATCAAGCGAGAATGAAATATCAGCTGCAGTGACACATCCATAAATGCCATGACGCGCAAACCATGGCGAGCGTCCAGGGTTGTTGTCGTCAGTACTATAGGATGTATATTACGCAGCTATAACGGAATATATACTAGCGATTGATTCCGTGCAGCATATAGTCCGAGGAGGCGAAACACATCAACAACGTTACTCACTGAGGTGGTGGAGAATCTCCTTATGACCTGGTTCGCTGTCCACAACATTATTGCGTTGTTGTTGTTGTTGTCTATAGTTGGAAAAGCAAATTAAAAGACACAGCAGTAGAATTAGTCCGACCTGATGGACAGTCACACGCACACACGCACACACACACACCTCCCTCTGCCCCTCTCTCTTCTGTGTGGCAGCGGCTTGGGCTCGCCACAGCCAGCTTATACTCGACGACACTCGTGTACGTGCCTCTGTCTGTTGTACGTGCGCGCTCACGTCGACCGTCGGGTCACGCACGGGGAATATGAACGACAGAATTACATAATCATCATGTCTGTGCCGGTGCTCGCCGGTACACAGACAGTACAGTTAGTATACACACAGGACTGTGTGACACAGTGGGTACACACACACGCTTACCTGCTCCTTGATCTCATCCTGCTTTTCTAAACCTTGGAACGTCAGCCTGTGCCTACATTTACAGTAATTTAGCCGACACTGTACTGTAGCTATGACGACGCTCAGAATGCACGTTACCTTGTGTGGTATTATAGCCTCATTTCCATTTAAATGATCTTATAAAAAATATATATGATTATAATTCGAATTATTATATACAGAGAGAGAGAGAATGTTACGTTATCAGCAAGCATAAATATGTTTGGCTTGTTAGGATCATTCGAATCCTCACACACACACACACACACACACACACACACACACACACACACTCACACACACACACAGACACACACACACTCACGCACACTCACACACACACACTCACACACGCGCACACACACACACACACACACACAACCAATCAATCAATCACAAACTACAGTATAGCATAATTTATTGATATACTGTAATAAAACCTTTCATCCCATCTGGTGTAGATCTCAATGATAAGGGTGTAAACATATCCTGTGCTCCGCAGGGAGTGCAAAGGCTTAAGTCAAGTCAATTCACACTATACCAAACATGTGGCTATATTCACACTACCAAACATGTGGCTCTTTATACAACCAAACATGTGGTTTTCACAGCTGTCTGGCCAAGGAGGGATTTATTCAGTTGTGTAAATGAGTGGATCTCCTGGGGGGGTCCCTCCCCAGCAAGATGGGTCATGTGACGTCCCTGTTATTTCATTGACTAATGAAGTTAGCCGTAACATTAACATTAAAGCTGCAGTAGGCAACTTCTGAGAAATTAGCAAGAGTGAGTTGACAGGTCTGCCCAACAGAAATAGAGTGAGCTCTGCATCACGTGTCAAGTCAAGTCAAGTCAAGTCAAATCAAGTCAAGTCAAGAGTTTTATTTGTCACGGCATACAATGAAATGCGGGTGGTCTTGCCCGCAACGATGTGCAATACAGTGGTACAACATATAATAGAATCCAATACAAAAACATTGTGCAATAACAGGTAACAGGTAACATGGTGTGACATCAGAATCGGTATCTGTACATAGTTATTTACAGAGCATATAGGACATGCTAGGTAGCTTTAGTAGTGCAATACACTACTGTTGCTAATACTGATTTAAAGTGGCCTTTCCTTTTGGCAATAATAAGTGTGAGTGTGTGCGGCATGAGTGTGTGCCCGCTCATGTTGAAGTGTTAAAGTGGCTGCTAGTGTGTGAGCGTGCACAGCGTGTGTGTCGTGTGTGTGCTCGTGTGTGCTTGTGTGTGGATAGTTCAGTGTTCTGTGGTACTCAAGCCCATGCAGACATAACAAAGGGTCTCCACAGACTCCCAGAGCACCAGCAGCTTTGGAATGAACTATAGTTTGGTTTTAGTTTTCCGACGCGACTCCAGGAACACGAACACCACTTGGCCGGTCAAAAACATCGGACTGGCCAAAAACAACAGCTCCCTGCTGCGTCAATAACCAATCAGAGGTTTTTGGCAAAGTAAGACCGCCATTGTGTTCCTTGTCAAAAAAGTACACACAATGTGTAAAACCACCTGCCAATCAGAGGCTTGGAAATATTTTTCATAATTTTTTTTATATTTAGCTTAAAGCTGCTGTTGCAGGTAAACTGACTCTTGCCTATACAGCTTTAAGTGTATAGTGTTGAGGAAAAGACGTGGAAGACATAATGGTCTGGTTTTCAAAGAAGATAAATAACAGTATTGTTTAGCTTACCATATCATGTAGTCCAGTGGTTCTCAACTGGTCGAGCCTCGGGACCCAACATTTTCCTTAGTCATTAAGTCGCGACCCAAATTTCTTAACCACTATGATTTTTTTTTTGCTGTAATACACAATCTTTCATGCAATGTTAAAAACATGAAATAAACTCAAAGTGCAACAAAAGTGCAACTAGGGCTAAAAACCCAATGAAATAAAATTATAATAAATAATAATATGCTTCTTAGCAGATTTCTTAGCTTAACATAACATACCTAAGTTTGGAGGAACTAATGGGATAACTGGGGTTGCAACAAAAGTGCAACTAGGGCTAAAAACACAATGAAATAAAATAAAATAACAATAACAATAACAATAACAATAATAATAATAATAATAATAATAATAATAATAATAATAATAATAATAATAATAATAATAATAATAATAATAATAATAATAATAATAATAATAATAAATAATATATCCTTCTTAGCAGACTTCTTAGCTTAACATCCCAGGGAACTAATGTGATAACTGGGGATGATGTTTGCTCCTGACAAGAGTCTCAAAGTCTGGGGTGATGGTAGACAAAGCAACTCTGAGGTCATGCTCAATGTCCAATCTGTTCCTCTGCTTTGTCTTAAGCCACTTCCACAAAGATAGGTAGCAAAAAAAAAATATTATAATTTTTACTTTTTTTACACACACATCAAACCCCCCCCCCCCCGCTTTTGGGTCGCGACCCACCAGTTGAGAAACACTGACTACACAAGATCACAAGCATCTGTCTGGACCCTCCTCCATTCCATCCAATCATAGCTCATGTTTTTATATAGTTGGCCCGGTGACAAAACAAAAACTGCTATTGGGCTGGTTCTTTCCTGTCAGCTCATAAGACCATATTTCTTGATTTCCGATCCAACGTGTGTTTCCTATGATGGAAGTAAACAGGGGTGATATATAATATCAATATTATTAGGCTACCTAAAGGTATTTTGAGATATGAAATAGACATGATATGTTACACCCCTGTGGTTTATATGGCTATAACAATATTATAATCAACATTTGCTCCATTATGTGTTACAATAGCAGCAACACATTTGACCATTCTCTCCAGCGCAGCAGCGCATCTGACAGTCCCGGGGAAGTTGTGATGGAGATCATTTACTTTTTGTGCAATTCTTTTCATTTGTTTGATTTTTTCTAATTTTGCCATTTCCAACAAGCTTTTGTAATGTGATACTTAAAAATGCGTATAAAAATATATTGATGCTGTAACATGGCTAATGGATAGATTTCTGTCTCCAAGTAAAATTACATCCTCCATGTGACAAGACTCCCACACTCCACGTCCTCGTTTCCACACTTCCCTCTGGAAACACCAGTTTACTTTATGGGGAATTAGTTCACGACTTCCAGTGTACGCAAGCGCACTCATTACCACACATATCCATCAGCTTAACCCATATATATCTCAATGAAAACCAGCCTAAACAAAGGGTGAATCAAAGGAAGGAAAATGGAGGAGAAACTATCATATTCCTCTCGTTAACCATTTGATTCCTTTCATTTCTAACATTCCTCCCCCCTTGCAACAACAAAAAAACAACATGAACCAACCTATTTGTTTTTTTTCTTAAGTATTTTCCCATTTCTTTGTGACCTCAACAGAGACACTATAATTTCACACGCCCCCCATCTAAAGACACCCAGCTGTTCCCATATAGCCAACACCTATCCCAAGCCCTCTGACCATGTGCCACTGCCAGCCACCACGTTCTCTTTTCCTGGCAAATACACTACAGTCAAGTTATATGGTTGATAAAACGAAGCTCAGTCAGATAACACTCTCTGATTGGATGCCTTGAACTTTACTTTTCGGGGGAGAACAATCCAAGGACGCACAGTTAAAACGGGCTTGGGAACAGGGACTCATACAAAGTCAAATAGTATGAGGCCAAATACCAAATGACCTCAGCTACAGAAGGAAACAGTGGAGGTGTGGTTTGAACAACTAAATCAAAGAACCTCGTCATGGTAAATCTTGACTGAGCTCCTGATTCCAAAAACCACCTGGACATGATATATTTTGCCTTCAAACTTAGGAAACCCAGTATGGTATAGAGGTTTACTGATTACGCCAAAGCATCTTACAGCAGCATGGGTGCATGGGTTTTCTAACGCATGGAGTGCCATACTGTTAGCGGGTAAGGCAACTAACTCCCGCGCATTACCCACCTCCAACTCCGACTTTGAACATCATCTCAGAGGGGAGAGCGTACAGTTGTACCCGCTTTGGTGAAGATGAGCATCCCACTAGAAAGGATGAGAGGAACCAAGGCACTCAACTTTTAGTGAAGCAGATTATTAAAATGCCTTTGTTACATTCTGTACGGAACACGCAGGGACAGAAAACTCTGCAGCAGGCCTAAATGACTACAGACCGGTGGCACTCACCTCTGTGGTCATGAAATGTTTTGAGAGGCTGGTCAAGGATCACATCTGTGCCTCCCTCAGTTCCCTAGTACCATGGGCCCATTGCAGTTAGCATACAGGACAAACAGGTCTACCAGTGACGACGCGGTCTACTAAGGCAGTGGTTCCCAAAGTCGGGGTCACGACCCAAAGGTGGGCCGCGAGCAGCCACGGATGGGCCGCGAGATGATTAAAAAAAAAAAAAAAAAAAAAAAACAATTTTTATTTTAATTTTTTTTGTCAGGCCACTGAACTTAGAAGCAGGCCAGGACAGTGTTTCTAGTTGTATTCTAAAATTCTTTTCTATTGTATTCTAAAATGTGACTATATGGTTTTATATTAACTTAATAAATAAACAAAAACGAAAAATCTACTTATTTCAACGAACATTTCAAACTAAATAACAGATTATGCACATAAAACGCTGAAAACAACCGAAGCAACAATAGTATTTTAATGAGGCTATTATTATTATCATTATTATTTTGCAACAAGTTAGCCCTCTCATAAATAGCACATATAAATGAATAACTAACTTGAACTAACTTAATAGGATTGAAGTGATATTTGGCTTAAAAAATCGGTCGCCTGGCAAAAAAAAAAGAAAAAAAAAAAGAAAGCCAGACGATTGCATTGGGCCGCGGCTCTCTGACGCCTTATTTTCTGGGCCCCGGCCTGAAAAGTTTGGGAACCCCTGTACCTTTCTCACCTTGACAGTCATATATATATATATATATATTGTAACTGAGGGGTACAATTCCCTGACTGTATTAATCAAGTACTGATATCATTAATCACTACCGTCTATGTACTTCTGGCCAATACTGTACATGAGTATTATTAGATCAGAACACTCCACAATAACACGGTTTTCCACACAAAATACTCGGTTAGAATATTTATTACATAAAAGGGATAGTATTACATAATATACTTTGGTCAATTGCGCTTATAAGGCAAATAGAATGTGCATGTAAATCAATAATGGATATTAAGTAATTAGATCTATGGATCTTCTGGGAAAGGGGGTACTACCGGTTGTAAGCCAGCAGAGGGAGGCAAAGCTCTAGGCAAGTCCAGGGTTCAATGAGGCGATGTCACCCTTGGGGCAGCGGGGAGAAGCAGCCTGGTCCCAGGATGCACGCCGTGTAGGTGAGAGCCGTGGAGCCTCTGGTACAACAGAAGCGGGCTTGAGTGATGGTCTCACGGGCAGGTGTAGACCCCACAGTAGCAGTGGGGTAGGCGGTTCTCTGTTCCAGCAGCTTGGTCAAAGCAATGAAGAAGAATAATCCTTGCCCGGAGAGTGGCACTGCCGGTGGGGTGTAAATCCCTCGTGGTGATGCTGCTCCGGTGTAGATATCCTCTCCGGTGCGGTAGTGCACGGTTGACCTTGACGTTACTATACTATTAGCATGGGCAATAAGTGCTCTATGTCGACGCACAATTACTCACTCCACGTGGTCTTTGACTCGTAATGAAGGTTTACTAATGAATAGAGAACGATACGACAAACAGACGTATTTAGGATAACACGAGACTATATTGGGGCAATGCGAGCCCTGCTGTACCGCACGTTGCGTAGTGGGTAAGGCTTTACTCGGTAACTGCACCAGACTGAACTGAAGGCGAACTGAAGAGGAACTGCAAGGGGGGTTCTGTATTCTTGCGCCATATTTATATCCACGGCGGACAAATAGTGCCTATCTCATTTCTGTCGCCTCTCGGTCTCGTAGCCGTGGGCGAAAGCGGGCATGTTTGGGCGAGTCCTGGCGGTAGCTTTTAAGTCAGCTCGAGGGGGTAAGGCTTTACTCGGTACCTGGCGCCAGGGGATCGCTTCCAATAGAGGAATGAATATTATGGTCTGTCCTGCTAGACTAAAGGGATATTCAGTGCATATTGTACAAGGAATATACAGGGGATATCAAACGATATGCAAACATTATACATGGGATCTCAGGCAATAAATATATATATTCGGTTTAATCTGACCCTTTGTAACAGCCGCCCCCTAATTAGTCCCACCTAATTAGCTAAGCAGGGACAGATTAACCGCACTGTCCACTACTCAATGTCTGTGAGGGGTCGGTCAGTTCACAAAGTCAGGGGTCATGGTCGTCATTAGGCGAGTCGGGGAGCCTTGGCGACTCTATCAGCCTCGCCACGGGTCGGTTGTAGATCCGCCCTTGGCCGAGCACTTCTGCCACTCTGATCTTTCCGTCGGTACCAGTGGTCACTTTGCTTACGCGGCCGGCCGGCCACGCAACTCGGGGCGGTGACTGGTCTATGGTCATGACGGCTGGACGGGATGAAGGGGGGCTTAGGAGGAAGCGGGCCTGAGACTGCTTTGATCTGGGCTTGGCTGTGCTTTCTCCTCCTCCGTCTGTTTCTCTTGTTCGCTCTGTACCCCGTGTGAGGAGGGGCCGGTCCCGGCCGCCCCGTCAAGGAGTCGCTTGGGGTGCTGGGTTCGAGGTCAGCTACGCCTGAAGCGCAGCTGAGGGGGGTGGAGTTCCGAACTCCCTCTGGTACCCACGGTTCTCTCACGGGCCTCTCGCTTAATGTCAATAGCCTCTGCTGTATGGGGAGAGGCCGGTGTCTTCTTCTGTCGCTCTGGAGTGGAGGCAGCTAGTGGCTGCTGTTCGGTTGAGAGATTTAGCGAGGGGGCCTTGCAATGTCCATCCTAGGCGGGTCTCGACTGCTGCAGGACAGCCTCGGGGGCCTGTATGGACCCGGTCAATCGGGACTATGAGTTCTGCATGGTCGGAGCCTATCAACAGGGTCGGGGTGACGCCGTCTATGAGCAGGATAGGTAGTTGACGCAGGTGCACATATTTATCCATCAACTTGGTGACAGGGTAGGTGTACTGCGATAGTCCTATTTCTTGGCTGGTGAAAGCATTTGTGATCTTGTACCGTCGCTCTGGCTGCCCGCTTGCTGCGATAGTGAAGGAGACATTCTCGCCCTTTATCGTCTTTAAATCTCTTCTTATTGTCCGAATCGTCATTTGGTTCTCGCTCCCCCGCAGTCCCAGCTGGGCCGCAGCGGACGCGAGCAGAAGGGTCTTCTCTGACCCGTCATCAAGGACGGCGTAAGTGTCCATGACTTTGTCCCCGTGGCTCAGGAGCACTCTGACCACTTTGAGGAGCACACGGGGGGTCTCGCTGTGCTGGTCAATGTGGAGCACTCCTGTCTCGGGTGGTGACGTAGACTCTATATGGTACGAGTCGCACCTTGTCCGCCAGTGTCTGCCGTAGCAGTCGGGACAGAAGGGAGCGGTCTGGTGGAACTTCGGTTCTGGTGCCACCGCCTCGGCGTGGTACATGACCGCGACGGGCCCACTCTGTTGTCCGGGGTGACGCTTGTTGATGTCGTGCAGGACCTCCAGGTGGGTGCCACCGCACCTGCTGCACTTTTTCTTCAGGTGGCACTCAGCTGCTAGGTGGCTGCGCGCGCAGCGGAAGCAGCGGCGGTGGTCCTTGACCCACTGGCTCACATCATCCGTGGTCAGCTTCTTGAAATCTTCGCACTGATGGAGCCGATGTTCTCCCGCACAGTACTGGCACTCAATCTTCCACTGGTCCTCTTTCGTCGAGGGGGTGTTGTGGTTGGAGTGCTGCGGTACTGACTCTGATTGGTGCATGACAGTCACCGATCTTCTTCCATCATTTATTCTCCTGGGTCCCTCTCTGGAGCTTGGCGTGCTCCGCCCGAATGTATCTAGTCGTAAGCTGCTGACTTCTCTCACCAGGAAGTCGGCCAGATCAAGGAGGGATGGCTCGGGGCCGTCGGGGTCGCGGTAGTCCCTCTGCCGCCGAAAGCGCTCCTGTCTTGCGGGTGGCAGCTTCTCCAAAATCCTCTCAACGTTAGAGTTGGCGTATATCTCATGCCTGCCCTTCTCCCGTTGCGCTCCCAGCATCCCCACCAGGGACTGCACTTTGATTGACAGGTCGTCTAGGGAGCGATTGTCTGTGGCTTGGGGTAGGCGGTCAATATGCCTTATCTCTTCTATTACGTAATCCCATATACGTCCATATCTCTGGTCCAGCGCTGCAAGGGCCGCTGTGTATGGGGTCGAAGAGGAGGCATAGGCCAGCGCTATATTGTGCGCTCGCGGTACTTTCAGGTGCTTCAGTAATATTGCATACTTGTGGCGTTCACCAGCGACATCCACCATCATTGTCTCTAAGCACATCCGGAGCTCCGTGTACTGTGCTCGATTCTCATGGATGAAGTCTGGGATTGACGGCGTGGCAATGTATGATGTCATGGATGACTGGCACATCGGTGAGCGTTGGGGGAGAGGCCTCCTAGGCGAGTCTCCTCTTGCGTGCCGTCTTGGGCTGGTACTTGGTGGGTACCGAAGGTCGGGTACCCAGGTGCTGTTCCTCGGGGCTGACGGTGCGTCAAACTCACCCGTGAGTTGAGTCGGGGGTTTGTAGCGCAGGGCCTCGGGGCTGACTTCTGGGCTGTACTGGACCTCCTGGTCCTGAGTACGTGGTTGCGGGTCGGGGCTGTACTGGGCCTCCTGGGCCAGAGCACGTTGCTGTTGGTCGGCTTGACACTCCTCTTCCTCCTCATCTCCCTCTGCTAGGACCTGGAGTCGTCTGTTCAGTCTCTCGGCGTGGTCCGGTTCCGTTACCCGGTTGCTGGGTCTCGTATGGACCGGCTGGGGAGGGGGTTCGGAGACGTGGACAGGATCCTCCTGTAGGCGGGGTGAAGGGGGGCTTCGTCGGGTAGGGGAATGTGTCCTAGACCCGTGTCTGGACGATCTCTGGGAGCTCCGTGCGGAGTGAGGGGGTGTCGCCATGGCAACCAGTTTGTCCATCAGCTCCGCCTGCATCCGGTCGCGCTCTGCCTCGCGCCGGGCATGGGCTGCGTCGCGCGCTGCTTCGCGCTGGGCATTGGCGGCGTCGCGCTGCGCATTGGCGACGTCGCGCTGGGCATTGGCGCTGGCATGGGCGGCGTGGAGCTGTGCATTTGCGACGTCGGCGCGGCTTCGCTCGATGTTCTCTTCTGTCTGGAGGCGTCTGGTCTCCAGTCTTATTCGGTCATCTTCACTCCTTTGTTGCGCCTGGAAGCGCTCTCGCTCACCTGCGTAATGTTCGCGCTCGCACGTCTGTTGCGCTTGAAGTCGATCGCGTTCGGTGGAGGCTGCCAGGGTGGCGATGAGTGCCTGCGCCAGCATCTTGTCCGCCTCGCTGGGGGAAGACGCCGTTCGGGGCGATCGGCTCCCGGCAGTACTGGTTGGAGATCCGTTCTCCGGTTGCGTACCGCGGAGATCCGTCTCCTGGGTGCGCGTCTCTTTAGGGTTGTCTTCCTCCCGGGGCTGGTCGGGGACTACTTCTTGGGTAGTGTCTGGGGGTAAAGTCGTGTCAGTTCCCTCCTGGTCCCCACCGTGAGCTTGGTCAGTTACATTAGAACCCACTAGGGCCTCTGTTGGCGGGGTAGCCTGGTTGTTAAGGTCAGACATAATTTTACTTTCTACTTTTTCCGCGTTTAACTTCCCTTTAAAGCTAGGTATTGGACTGACAGAGTATGCCTCTAGGTAGGGAGGTGGCTGTCGTCTGCGCTGCGGGCGATCTAGCTTAGGAGAACCGTTTGTGGAGTGTTCGTCATCGGCCATGCCAATATTAATATTATATTAATATTACGCTAATTATTATCTCGGCTATCGAAGGACCAATTGTAACTGAGGGGTACAATTCCCTGACTGTATTAATCAAGTACTGATATCATTAATCACTACCGTCTATGTACTTCTGGCCAATACTGTACATGAGTATTATTAGATCAGAACACTCCACAATAACACGGTTTTCCACACGAAATACTCGGTTAGAATATTTATTACATAAAAGGGATAGTATTACATAATATACTTTGGTCAATTGCGCTTATAAGGCAAATAGAATGTGCATGTAAATCAATAATGGATATTAAGTAATTAGATCTATGGATCTTCTGGGAAAGGGGGTACTACCGGTTGTAAGCCAGCAGAGGGAGGCAAAGCTCTAGGCAAGTCCAGGGTTCAATGAGGCGATGTCACCCTTGGGGCAGCGGGGAGAAGCAGCCTGGTCCCAGGATGCGCGCCGTGTAGGTGAGAGCCATGGAGCCTCTGGTACAACAGAAGCGGGCTTGAGTGATGGTCTCACGGGCAGGTGTAGACCCCACAGTAGCAGTGGGGTAGGCGGTTCTCTGTTCCAGCAGCTTGGTCAAAGCAATGAAGAAGAATAATCCTTGCCCGGAGAGTGGCACTGCCGGTGGGGTGTAAATCCCTCGTGGTGATGCTGCTCCGGTGTAGATATCCTCTCCGGTGCGGTAGTGCACGGT
The DNA here is from genome assembly GCF_963971535.1 of Notolepis coatsorum. Classification (NCBI taxonomy): domain Eukaryota; kingdom Metazoa; phylum Chordata; class Actinopteri; order Aulopiformes; family Paralepididae; genus Notolepis; species Notolepis coatsorum. Next base: position 4,237,899 of record NC_140179.1, on the reverse strand, counting down.
TGACCTTGACGTTACTATACTATTAGCATGGGCAATAAGTGCTCTATGTCGACGCACAATTACTCACTCCACGTGGTCTTTGACTCGTAATGAAGGTTTACTAATGAATAGAGAACGATACGACAAACAGACGTATTTAGGATAACACAAGACTATATTGGGGCAATGCGAGCCCTGCTGTACCGCACGTTGCGTAGTGGGTAAGGCTTTACTCGGTAACTGCACCAGACTGAACTGAAGGCGAACTGAAGAGGAACTGCAAGGGGGGTTCTGTATTCTTGCGCCATATTTATATCCACGGCGGACAAATAGTGCCTATCTCATTTCTGTCGCCTCTCGGTCTCGTAGCCGTGGGCGAAAGCGGGCATGTTTGGGCGAGTCCTGGCGGTAGCTTTCAAGTCAGCTCGAGGGGGTAAGGCTTTACTCGGTACCTGGCGCCAGGGGATCGCTTCCAATAGGGGAATGAATATTATGGTCTGTCCTGCTAGACTAAAGGGATATTCAGTGCATATTGTACAAGGAATATACAGGGGATATCAAACGATATGCAAACATTATACATGGGATCTCAGGCAATAAATATATATATTCGGTTTAATCTGACCCTTTGTAACATATATGATACAGTATGTGCATAGTGTCTCTAGACTAGACTAACAGAATAATTGACTTCATTATTGTGAGTTTTTTGTCCGTTGCTCACCTACTCGCTCTGTTCCTTTAAGCCTACTCGCTCTGTTCCTTTAGTTTTCTGTTAATCAATTGCATTCCCCTATTCACACGCTTCTTCCCGTAGACGCCGTTTGATTGGTGCTTCCCCAACCACACGCTTGTCAATCTCATCCCGCAGCTGTCACAGCTTGTCAATTAAGCATTCCTTTGATTATATATACCCCGTTTCCCCATTCAAGTTTTGTTGGATCGTTTTGATATATCATCAGCATTCGCCGTTCCTTCCTTGCCTGCTGTTTTTCCCTGTGCTTTGCCTCCCAGGATATTCAAGAAGTATTCCGCTTGGACAACCCGTTCCCCTTGGCGACGCGCTCGCCCTGTTTGATCCTGCTCTCTTTACGCACAGCGCCTGGGTGAGTTTTGCAAGACTGTCTTTGACCCTATTCGTTTTTCGTGTGTTTTAAACACTGAAGAGATCCTGCTTTTTGTCAGACTGTCACTCACCCAGTGTCTGCTTTTTGGATTGTTCATTTGGGATAATATTTGCTTGAACATCGCTCACTGTGTAGATATTATCACTTGGATTATTATTGGGACTTCGCTCACTGTGTGTATTCACACCGAAGATACTGTCACTTGGATTATTATTGGGACTTCGCTCACAGTGTTTATTAGCACCGAAGATTCTATCACGTGGATTTGTGTTGGGACATTACTCACAGTGTGTATTTACACCGAAGATTCAGTCACTTGGATTACTCTGTTTTGGGACAAGTCACTTCTCCTGTCACCTGCTCTGTTCCCAACTGTACTCTGAGCTAACCCGCTCCCTCTCTCACTCTCGGTCCCGTTTACCACCTCGGAGAGCTGCCGAGAGGAATCTGCAGAGCGGCTCTGACGTCACCGTCTGCTTCCTCAGACGAACCATCCCGGGAGAAGCTGCAGAGCAGCGACATTCTTCTATGCTTGTATCCCAGTCTTTGTTTGTACTCTACCAAGTTTATGCAGCTATTTAGTGAAATAAAACAAGCCCTTGTTTTTGGCAACTCTGAAACAACTCTCTTTGTGTCGTAGCGTTTGGGGTCGGTGTCAAACCATAACATTACGATCCAACCAAAATGACGACCCCAGCCGACACAGAGAGAGTCAGAACAGCACTAGCTAATCAGATCGAGTTGACCAAGGATCACAGTCACCAACTAGAGAGGGCTGCGGCTGCGGTGCATGATCTCAGGGAACAGGTCCAGCCTATTCAAGGGTCCCTGGCCGCTCTGGCGGGACAACAGTCAAGTATACTCGTTCAGCTTCACACGCTGAGCGACACCGTTAACGCTTTAATTCCCTCACTTCCTTCAGGAGCATTCCCCGCAGCCCCAGCAGTTCCCACGCTTCCCGATCCCGCACCTCAGGAACCCCGTCTCTCCGTCCCACGGCTGTTCGACGGCAATCCCGAGGAATGTGCCACATTCATCATGCAATGTGAGTTGGTTTTCCGTCATCAACCCAGTCGATTCACTTCTAGAGGAGCCCAAGTGGCCTATATGACAAACTTGCTTTCAGGCCGGGCTGCCCAGTGGGTCACTTCCTCCTGGGCAATGGATGCAGATTTTTGTTTCTCCTATCCAGACTTCGTGGCTGAGCTCCGCAGGGTGTTCCACCATCCAGCCCGTGGTCTGGACCCTGGAGCCCGGTTGGGTACCTTCCGACAGGCGGGGTAACTGACTACGTCCTGGAGTTTCGACTGGCGGCGGTGGAGAGTGGATGGAACGACCCTGCACTTCGCCTAACCTTCTTGAGGGGGCTCAGTGACGCAGTCAGGGACCAGCTCGCTACCCGGGAGGAGCCTGACTCCCTCGAGGACCTGTTTAGCCTCGCCATCCGCATCGACGGACGCCTCCAGGAGAGAAGGCGTGAGAGGACCCGACTGTTACCTCCTGAGGGACCCCGGACCCCCCGTACTCATGACGTTACTGCTGGTCGCCCTGCCCTCAACACGACTGGTGGTAGCTTACCCTCCCGTTCGGTTCGCGAGGAGGAACCCATGCAGCTGGGACGCTCTCATCTGAGCCAGGCTGAACGTGAGGCGAGGTTCAGGTCCGGTCTCTGCCTCTACTGCGGAAGGGAGGGACACCGAATCGCCAACTGCCCCACCCGGCCAAAAGACCAGGCTCGCCGAGACCCCGGGAAATCCTGGTGAGCCGTTTTTCCCATTCCCAGAGCCGCGCACCACCTGGCCATCTGATGAGCGTCACCCTGGCCTGGGCGGACCAACGAGCCACGGTGGAGGCACTCATCGACTCTGGGGCAGACGAGAATTTCCTCGACTTCGAGTTTGCTACCCGAGCCAACATTCCACTTGAGGACCTTGTGAGGCCTTTGGAGATCTTTGCATTGGACCCACATCGCCTGGTCCTCCGGTACCATCAAGGGCTGGAGCTCCTCCTGTCATGCCCTGTGTCTGCAGGCGGCGTCCTGTCCCCCGCCCCGGAGGCCCGCTGGTGAGTCGCCTCCGGACTCTTCATCCATACCTCCCGAGTACCACGACCTCTTGGAGGTTTTCAGTAAGTCCAGGGCTCAGGCCCTTCCACCCCACCGCCCTTACGACTGCGCCATCGACCTCCGCCAAGGGGCTCCCCTTCCCGGCAGCCGCCTTTACAGTCTGACCGTTCCGGAGAAGAAGGCGATGGATCAGTACATCTCTGAGTCCTTGGAAGCAGGACTCATTCGGCCTTCCTCCTCCCCGGTGGCGGCCGGTTTCTTCTTTGTTGGGAAGAAGGACGGGGACCTTCGACCCTGCATCGACTATCGCCAGCTCAACGAGATCACCATCAAGAACAAGTACCCTCTTCCTCTCATGAACTCCACCTTCGAGCCACTCACCCAGGCTACCGTCTTTACCAAGCTGGACCTCCGGAGTGCCTACCATCTTGTCCGTATCCGTGAGGGCGATGAATGGAAGACCGCCTTCAAGACCCCCAGGGGCCACTACGAGTACCTGGTGATGCCGTTCGGCCTCACCAACGCCCCGGCGGTATTCCAGGCACTCATGAACGACGTCCTTCGTGACATGCTGGAGGTGTTCGTGGTGGTGTACCTGGACGACATCCTCATCTTCTCCAAGACCCTCGAGGAGCACATCCAGCATGTCCGCCGTGTGCTGGAGCGCCTCCTCCACAATCGGCTCTTCGTCAAGGCGGAGATGTGCCGTTTCCACTCCGACTCCGTCGACTACCTGGGCTTCATCGTTGAGAAGGGCTTGACCCGAGCGGATCCTCGCAAGATCCAAGCTGTGGAGGATTGGCCTGAACCCACCACTCGGAAGGAGAGTTTCCTCGGGTTCGCCAACTTCTACCGAAGGTTCATCCGGAACTACAGTCAGGTGGCGGAGCCACTTACCAGACTGACCTCTCCCGCTCTGCCGTTCGACTGGTCCCCAGCGGCATGTGCTGCGTTCCGCTCCCTCAAGAAGAGGTTCACTTCCGCCCCTATCTTGCTCCACCCTGACCCCAAGAGACAGTTCATTGTAGAGGTGGACGCCTCGGATACTGGACTGGGGGCTGTCTTATCCCAGCGTTCGGCAACGGACCAGAAGGTACATCCTTGCGCCTTCTACTCGCGTCGGTTCCTCCCTGCCGAGAGGAACTACGACACCGGCAATCGGGAGCTGCTGGCGGTCGTGGCTGCGTTGGAGGAGTGGCGTCATTGGCTTGAGGGGGCCGAGGAGCCTTTTACCATCTGGACGGACCACAAGAACCTGACGTTCATCCGCGCTTCCAAGCGCCTCAACGGTCGGCAGGCGAGATGGGCCAGTTTCCTCAGTCGGTTCGACTTCTCGCTGACTTTTCGTCCTGGTTCCCGCAACACGAAGGCCGACTCCCTGTCCCGGTTACACTCCAAGGGGGCTCCACCCTCTGAGGACCTGACTCCCATCCTCCCGGAGGCCAGGGTGGTTGGAGCCATCACCTTGGGCATCGAGGGGGTGGTTAGACGTGCCCTACGCTTCCAGCGTGCTCCAAGCAATGTTCCGATTCATCATCTCTTCGTCCCCGACTCTGTCCGGTCCCGGGTGCTGCTATGGGGCCATACCAGCCGGTTCGCCTGCCACCCGGGCGTCCATCGCACGTTCTCCTTCCTGGCTCGTCGTTTCTGGTGGCCCACCATGCGGAACGACGTCAAGGAGTTCGTATTGGCCTGCGCGGTCTGTGCCCGCAGCAAGGCCTCGCACCAGGCACCCTCCGGGCTTTTACAGCCACTTCCCGTTCCGAGCCGTCCTTGGTCACATGTGGCGCTAGACTTCGTCACAGGTCTTCCCTCCTCCCAGGGGAACACTTGCCTTCTGACCGTGGTGGATCGATTCAGCAAGGGGGTTCACCTCGTGGCCCTTTCCAAGCTTCCCTCGGCGGCTGAGACGGCGGACCTCCTGACTCACCACGTGTTCCGCCTTCATGGTTTTCCCCAGGACATCGTCTCTGACCGGGGGCCCCAGTTCACCTCCCAGGTATGGCGGGCTTTTTGCAAGGGATTGGGGGCGACGGTCAGTCTTTCCTCTGGTTATCATCCCCAGACTAACGGACAAACGGAGAGGATGAACCAGAGCGTGGAGTCTGCTCTTCGGTGTGTGGCAGCCGAGAGACCAGCTTCCTGGAGCCGTTTCCTTCCCTGGGTTGAGTACTCCATCAATTCCATGGTCAGTTCCGCCACCGGCCTCTCACCATTTGAAGTTTCCCTGGGCTACCAACCCCCTCTTTTCCCCGCACAGGAGACGGAAGTGGCAGTTCCCTCCGTGCAGGTCCACCTCGACCGCTGCCGACGGGTCTGGGAGATCACCAGGACCGCGCTGCTCCGGACATCTGAGCGCGCCTGTCGTGGGGCCGACCGGCGCCGGGTTCCTGCGCCGACTTACCACCCTGGGCAGAGGGTGTGGCTCTCCGCGAAGGACCTCCCGCTTCGGTCCTCGGCCAAGAAGCTTAACCCCCGTTTCGTTGGACCTTTCGAGGTCCTGAAGGTACTCAGTCCGGCGGCCCTGCGTCTGAAACTTCCTGCGTCCATGCACATTCACCCCGTTTTCCATGTCTCCCGGATTAAGCCCGTCTCCCTCAGTCCCCTGATGCCTCCAGCTCCTGATGCTCCGCCTCCCGAGATGGTGGATGGTCACCCCCAGTGGCAGGTCCGCCGGTTGATGGGCGTTCGACGGCGGGGTCGGGGGTTCCAGTACCTGGTGGACTGGGAGGGTTACGGCCCTGAAGAGCGGAGCTGGGTCTCCCGACAGCTCATCGTGGATCCCGGCTTGATCACTGACTTCCATCGTGCTCATCCTGACGAGCCGGGTCGGCCTGGTCGCCGGGTGGCTCCCGTGGAGGGGGGGGTACTGTGAGGTTTTTGTCCGTTGCTCACCTACTCGCTCTGTTCCTTTAAGCCTACTCGCTCTGTTCCTTTAGTTTTCTGTTAATCAATTGCATTCCCCTATTCACACGCTTCTTCCCGTAGACGCCGTTTGATTGGTGCTTCCCCAACCACACGCTTGTCAATCTCATCCCGCAGCTGTCACAGCTTGTCAATTAAGCATTCCTTTGATTATATATACCCCGTTTCCCCATTCAAGTTTTGTTGGATCGTTTTGATATATCATCAGCATTCGCCGTTCCTTCCTTGCCTGCTGTTTTTCCCTGTGCTTTGCCTCCCAGGATATTCAAGAAGTATTCCGCTTGGACAACCCGTTCCCCTTGGCGACGCGCTCGCCCTGTTTGATCCTGCTCTCTTTACGCACAGCGCCTGGGTGAGTTTTGCAAGACTGTCTTTGACCCTATTCGTTTTTCGTGTGTTTTAAACACTGAAGAGATCCTGCTTTTTGTCAGACTGTCACTCACCCAGTGTCTGCTTTTTGGATTGTTCATTTGGGATAATATTTGCTTGAACATCGCTCACTGTGTGTATTCACACCGAAGATATTATCACTTGGATTATTATTGGGACTTCGCTCACTGTGTGTATTCACACCGAAGATACTGTCACTTGGATTATTATTGGGACTTCGCTCACAGTGTTTATTAGCACCGAAGATTCTATCACGTGGATTTGTGTTGGGACATTACTCACAGTGTGTATTTACACCGAAGATTCAGTCACTTGGATTACTCTGTTTTGGGACAAGTCACTTCTCCTGTCACCTGCTCTGTTCCCAACTGTACTCTGAGCTAACCCGCTCCCTCTCTCCCTCTCGGTTCCGTTTACCACCTCGGAGAGCTGCCGAGAGGAATCTGCAGAGCGGCTCTGACGTCACCGTCTGCTTCCTCAGACGAACCATCCCGGGAGAAGCTGCAGAGCAGCGACATTCTTCTATGCTTGTATCCCAGTCTTTGTTTGTACTCTACCAAGTTTATGCAGCTATTTAGTGAAATAAAACAAGCCCTTGTTTTTGGCAACTCTGAAACAACTCTCTTTGTGTCGTAGCGTTTGGGGTCGGTGTCAAACCATAACACATTATGAAGGCACATCCATAGTGGATATAAGGGCAGCACTAACACACACCTTGTGAGGTTTTGTCCGCTGCTCACCTACTCGCTCTGTTCCTTTAAGCCTGTTGCTCACCTACTCGCTCTGTTCCTTTAAGCCTACTGTTAATCAATTGCATTCTCCTCACCTCACTAGCCCCCACCCTCGCGTTCGTTTTCTCTTCAGCAGCCACACCCTTGGACTACCTGTCATTATGTGTTTGATTGGTCTGGTGCCGAACACACACTTTTAGTTCAAGTATCAATTACCTTCACGCACCTGATGTTTATTCTAATTAGTTCCCCTGTGGGCTTTAAGTACCTCGCTCTTCCCCTCTGTCCCTTGTCGGGTCGTGCCGTAACATCCCTTATCATTCCGTATCATATCCCTATCACCAAGACTCCTTCGGGAGGTTCTCTGTCTGTTTATGCTGCTTTCATCTCCGGCGTGAGATGCTCTCTAGCCTTCGCCTCCTGTCTCCGTTTGCCTGAAAGGAGACACTGGACTGCGCTCTCTAAAACTTCCACGGGAGGTATTCCGGTGTTCCACTTCAGACCTCCGCGCAGCAGACGTCCAGACGCGCATCCAGACCTCCGCGCAGCAGACGCCCAGACGCGCATTCAGACCTCCGCGCAGCAGACGCCCAGACGCGCATCCAGACCTCCGCGCAGCAGACGCGCTCCTCACTCCAGACGCGCATCGCTTCCTAATACTCTACGGGAGGATGCGTCTCTCCGAGCCGGCGCGCTCTTCCGCGCAGACGCGCTCTTCACCCCCAGACGCGCATTCAGACGCACTCCAGATGCGTCCTCCGTACCGGCGCGTACTCCAAGCAGACGCGCACCCCTCAGACCTCCGCGCCAGATGCGCCCTCCGTACCGGCGCGTACTCCAAGCAGTCGCGCACCACTCAGACCTCCGCGCCAGATGCGCCCTTCGTACCGGCGCGTACTCCAAGCAGTCGCGCACCACTCAGACCTCCGCTTGGACAACCCGTTCCCCGTGGCGACGCGCTCGCCCCGTTTTTATCCTACTCTCTTTACGCACAGCGCCTGGGTGAGTTTTTATGACTGTCTTTGATCCTATTCGTTTTTCGTGTGTTTATTGACACTGAAGATATCCTGCTTTTTTGTCAGACAGTCACTCACCCAGCATCAGCTTTTTGGACAGTTCATTGGGATAATCTTTGGCCTTAACATCGCTCACTGTGTGTATACACACCGAAGATATTATTCACTTGGATTTGTATTTTGGGACTTCGCTCACAGTGTTTAGATACACCGAAGATTCTGTCACTTGGATTACTCTGTCACCTCTCCTGTCACCTGCTCTGTTTCCCAATATTACTCTGAGCTAACCCGCTCCCTTTCTCCCTCTCGGTCCCGTTTACCCACCTCGGAGATCTGCCGAGAGAAGTCTGCAGAGCGGCTCTGATGTACCCACCTGCTTCCCCAGACTAACCATCCCGGGAGAAGCTGCAGAGCAGCAACATTCATTAATGCTTGTGTTCCAAGGCCTTACCCTGTTTTCTCTGTCCCAGTATGCAGCTCCAGCCCTCGCCCTGTTCCAAGGCCTTACCCTGTTTTTGTCTAGTCCTTCCAGTCCTCCCTCTCCCCAGCCCGCCTCCGCGGGCCTCTGTCCCTGTTTTCTCCACCTCTAGTCCTCCTAGTCCTCCCTGTCCCCAGCCCGCCTCCGCGGGCCTCTGTCCCTATCTCCCCTCTCTAGTCCTCCTAGTCCTCCCTGTCCAGTCCTCCTAGTCCTCCCTTTTCCTGCCTTGTCCCTTGCCCCGGCCCTGTTTTCCGTTAGCCTTCCCTTAGCCTTCCCCTTAGCCAGCTCGCCTCTTAAAGGCACTGTACCTTTCCCATTCTTGTTATCCAGTATTTTGTGTTCTCCCTTAAAGGGACAGTGCCGTTTTCTTTGTTTTTCAATAAATGCCCAGTTCTTGGCTTACTCTCATACCTGTCTTGTGTTGTGCGATTGGGGTCGGTTACAAACCATAACAGTACGACCCGACCCAATCGACGACCCCAGCCAGCACAGACGGTGTATGTTGAGTTTGCCTTTTTTTCTTTTCTTGTTCCCTCTAGTTCCCCTGTTAGCCCTGTTAGCTTCCCTGTTAGCCCTGTTAGCTCCCCTGTTAGCCCTGTTAGCTTCCCTGTTAGCCCTGTTGGCTTCCCTGCAGCTTGTTAGGCCTCTACTACCAGCATGGCCCCTGTCTGCTAGCTTTTTTATTTTATTTTTATTTATCCTTTATTTATCCAGGAATGTCCCATTGAGATACAAGATCTCTTCTTCCAGGGAGTCCTGACCAACACAGCACACAACAAGTTTCAACATAAAACAGGGCATTAAACAAAAAACATACAATTCAAATATAAATACAGAGGGTCATTTGTGCAGTGGCAAGGAGCATAATCACATCAACAATAGCATCAGGTAAAACAGTTACATGTTTCATAAAGGGCTAATCGTAGCATACCTTTAAAAGCATTCACAGTAGGAAGTGCCTGTAGACAAAGTTTCACTTGCAGCGTATTCCATAAAAAGGGAGCATAGTGGGAGAATGCAGCTTTGCCCCGGCTGCTAGCACAGCCTCTATGTTAATGCAGCCCTTGCTGCTGGCATAGGCCCTGTAGCTAGCCATGCCCAGGCAGCTAACCCGGTCCCTCTGCATGGCCTCCACTTTTTGTGTAGCCTTCCCACTGCTAGGACTGCCCTTTCAGCTAGCAAGGTCAGTTTTTCCCACTGCTAGGACTGCCCTTTCAGCTAGCAAGGTCAGTTTTTTCCCACTGCTAGGACTGCCCTTTCAGCTAGCAAGGTCAGTTTTTTCCCACTGCTAGGACTGCCCTTTCAGCTAGCAAGGTCAGTTTTCCCACTGCTAGGACTGCCCTTTCAGCTAGCAGGGTCAGTTTTCCCACTGCTAGGACTGCCCCTTTCAGCTAGCAAGGTCAGTTTTCTCCCACTGCTAGGACTGCCCTTGCAGCTAGCAAGGTCAGTTTTCCCACTGCTAGGACTGCCCTTTCAGCTAGCAAGGTCAGTTTTCCCACTGCTAGGACTGCCCTTTCAGCTAGCAAGGTCAGTTTTCCCACTGCTAGGACTGCCCTTTCAGCTAGCAATGTCAGTTTTCTCCCACTGCTAGGACTGCCCTTTCAGCTAGCAAGGTCAGTTTTTTCCCACTGCTAGGACTGCCCTTTCAGCTAGCAAGGTCAGTTTTTTCCCACTGCTAGGACTGCCCTTTCAGCTAGCAGGGTCAGTTTTCCCACTGCTAGGACTGCCCCTTTCAGCTAGCAAGGTCAGTTTTCTCCCACTGCTAGGACTGCCCTTGCAGCTAGCAAGGTCAGTTTTCCCACTGCTAGGACTGCCCTTTCAGCTAGCAAGGTCAGTTTTCCCACTGCTAGGACTGCCCTTTCAGCTAGCAAGGTCAGTTTTCCCACTGCTAGGACTGCCCTTTCAGCTAGCAATGTCAGTTTTCTCCCACTGCTAGGACTGCCCTTTCAGCTAGCAAGGTCAGTTTCCCACTGCTAGGACTGCCCTTTCAGCTAGCAATGTCAGTTTTCTCCCACTGCTAGGACTGCCCTTTCAGCTAGCAAGGTCAGTTTCCCACTGCTAGGACTGCCCTTTCAGCTAGCAAGGTCAGTTTATCTCACACTGCTAGGACTGCCGCTTCAGCTAGCAAGGTCAGTTTCCCACTGCTAGGACTGCCCTTTCAGCTAGCAAGGTCAGTTTATCTCACACTGCTAGGACTGCCGCTTCAGCTAGCAAGGTCAGTTTCCCCACTGCTAGGACTGCCCTTTCAGCTAGCAAGGTCAGTTTTCTCCCACTGCTAGGACTGCCCCTTCAGCTAGCATGGTCAGTTTGCTCCCACTGCTAGGACTGCCCCTTCAGCTAGCAGGGTCAGTTTTCTCTCACTGCTAGGTCTGCCCCTTCAGCTAGCATGGTCAGTTCCCCACAGCTAGGACTGTCCTTCCAGCTAGCTTGTTCTCTCATGCTGGTCCAGCCCTGTCTGCCAGCCTAGCTCCGGCAGCTTGCGCAGCCTCTATGTTAATGTAGCAGTACAGCTAGCATAGGCCCTGTAGCTATCAGTGCCCTGGCAGCTACCCTTTCCCTCTGCTAGCCCCTTCCCTGTTCCCCTCTCCGGTGCCCCTGTTCCGGCCCTGTCTGCTAGCCTAGCTCCGGCAGCTAGCGCAGCCTCTATGTTGATGTAGCAGTACAGCTAGCATAGGCCCTGTAGCTATCAGTGCCCTGGCAGCTACCCTTTCCCTCTGCTAGTCCCTTCCCTGTTCCCCTCTCCAGTGCCCCTGTTCCAGCCCTGTCAGCTAGCCTAGCTCCGGCAGCTAGCGCAGCCTCTTTGTTAATGTTGCATTACAGCTAGCATAGGCCCTGTAGCTACCAGTGCCCTGGTAGTTACCCCTCAGCTCCTCTAGTTACCCCTCAGCTACCATGGTTACCCCTCAGCTCCTCTAGTTACCCCTCAGCTACCATGGTTACCCCTCAGCTCCTCTAGTTACCCCTCAGCTACCATGGTTACCCCTCAGCTCCTCTGGTTACCCCTCAGCTCCTCTTGTTACCCCTCGGCTTCCCTAGTTACCCCTCGGCTACCCTGCCCCAGTCGCTGGCCCCACTTTTGTTGTGGCTTCCCCTGCTGGTTTGGCCCAGTACTTTTTGTTTGTTGCCTTGTTTTGTCCCCTGCCACTCTGTCTGTATTTTTGGGTCGCCGGGTGGCTCCCGTGGAGGGGGGGGTACTGTGAGGTTTTGTCCGCTGCTCACCTACTCGCTCTGTTCCTTTAAGCCTGTTGCTCACCTACTCGCTCTGTTCCTTTAAGCCTACTGTTAATCAATTGCATTCTCCTCACCTCACTAGCCCCCACCCTCGCGTTCGTTTTCTCTTCAGCAGCCACACCCTTGGACTACCTGTCATTATGTGTTTGATTGGTCTGGTGCCGAACACACACTTTTAGTTCAAGTATCAATTACCTTCACGCACCTGATGTTTATTCTAATTAGTTCCCCTGTGGGCTTTAAGTACCTCGCTCTTCCCCTCTGTCCCTTGTCGGGTCGTGCCGTAACATCCCTTATCATTCCGTATCATATCCCTATCACCAAGACTCCTTCGGGAGGTTCTCTGTCTGTTTATGCTGCTTTCATCTCTGGCGTGAGATGCTCTCTAGCCTTCGCCTCCTGTCTCCGTTTGCCTGAAAGGAGACACTGGACTGCGCTCTCTAAAACTTCCACGGGAGGTATTCCGGTGTTCCACTTCAGACCTCCGCGCAGCAGACGTCCAGACGCGCATCCAGACCTCCGCGCAGCAGACGCCCAGACGCGCATTCAGACCTCCGCGCAGCAGATGCCCAGACGCGCATCCAGACCTCCGCGCAGCAGACGCGATCCTCACTCCAGACGCGCATCGCTTCCTAATACTCTACGGGAGGATGCGTCTCTCCGAGCCGGCGCGCTCTTCCGCGCAGACGCGCTCTTCACCCCCAGACGCGCATTCAGACGCACTCCAGATGCGTCCTCCGTACCGGCGCGTACTCCAAGCAGACGCGCACCCCTCAGACCTCCGCGCCAGATGCGCCCTCCGTACCGGCGCGTACTCCAAGCAGTCGCGCACCACTCAGACCTCCGCGCCAGATGCGCCCTTCGTACCGGCGCGTACTCCAAGCAGTCGCGCACCACTCAGACCTCCGCTTGGACAACCCGTTCCCCGTGGCGACGCGCTCGCCCCGTTTTGATCCTACTCTCTTTACGCACAGCGCCTGGGTGAGTTTTTATGACTGTCTTTGATCCTATTCGTTTTTCGTGTGTTTATTGACACTGAAGATATCCTGCTTTTTTGTCAGACAGTCACTCACCCAGCATCAGCTTTTTGGACAGTTCATTGGGATAATCTTTGGCCTTAACATCGCTCACTGTGTGCATACACACCGAAGATATTATTCACTTGGATTTGTATTTTGGGACTTCGCTCACAGTGTTTAGATACACCGAAGATTCTGTCACTTGGATTACTCTGTTTTTGGGACAAGTCACCTCTCCTGTCACCTGCTCTGTTTCCCAATATTACTCTGAGCTAACCCGCTCCCTTTCTCCCTCTCGGTCCCGTTTACCCACCTCGGAGATCTGCCGAGAGAAGTCTGCAGAGCGGCTCTGATGTACCCACCTGCTTCCCCAGACTAACCATCCCGGGAGAAGCTGCAGAGCAGCAACATTCATTAATGCTTGTGTTCCAAGGCCTTACCCTGTTTTCTCTGTCCCAGTATGCAGCTCCAGCCCTCGCCCTGTTCCAAGGCCTTACCCTGTTTTTGTCTAGTCCTTCCAGTCCTCCCTCTCCCCAGCCCGCCTCCGCGGGCCTCTGTCCCTGTTTTCTCCACCTCTAGTCCTCCTAGTCCTCCCTGTCCCCAGCCCGCCTCCGCGGGCCTCTGTCCCTATCTCCCCTCTCTAGTCCTCCTAGTCCTCCCTGTCCAGTCCTCCTAGTCCTCCCTTTTCCTGCCTTGTCCCTTGCCCCGGCCCTGTTTTCCGTTAGCCTTCCCTTAGCCTTCCCCTTAGCCAGCTCGCCTCTTAAAGGCACTGTACCTTTCCCATTCTTGTTATCCAGTATTTTGTGTTCTCCCTTAAAGGGACAGTGCCGTTTTCTTTGTTTTTCAATAAATGCCCAGTTCTTGGCTTACTCTCATACCTGTCTTGTGTTGTGCGATTGGGGTCGGTTACAAACCATAACACACCTTCAAAAACTGCTTCCTTCTGCTGTATAATGACAATACATTTGAATCTATTCTAATCTAATTTTGATCAGTCGCTAATTGCTTTCATGCTACCTGTTGAATATTTCCCCCATAAGGGTCAACAAGAACCAGATGCAATGGATAGCCTCTCCTTATAAATAAATGGTAAATGGCTGCATTTATATAGCGCTTTTATCCAAAGCGCTTTACAATTTGTTCCTCACATTTGACCCATTCACTCACACTTTCACACACCGATGGCAGAGGAGACCATGCAAGGTGCCAACTTGCTCACCAATCGAATTGGGAACCTCTGGATTACCAGACGACTGCTCTACCTCCTGAGCCACTGTCTGTGTTTCTGTATGCAAATGCAGGGGTACGAGAATGCGCTTCCAGTTTAAGAAAGTGTGACGTTCTTCATTCATGGGAACCCAGCTGCGATGATTTTGACCACTTACGAAGACCGTTTCACGCGTTCAGGAATCCGGAGGAGGATTTTCGTAAATTTGTTAGTACCAACTTCTTACAAAGATATATACGAAGATACTTTGTTTCAGCACATGATTGGTCAGACAGACATCCAGGTCCATCCCTCGATATCCGGCATGGAAGTCCCTTTTTGTTGCGTATGCCCCTGCCCCATCTCCATGCCCGTCCACGGTCCCGATCGCTCATGGTGAAGGCCTTGCTCCAGTTTCTGCTTGCTGTTAACCTGTTAAGCCGTAGCCCTATTTTCAGAAATTTCGCCTAAAGGTACATGCCTAAGTAAATGGAAGATTGCTCCACTTCTACAAGGTCAATTTGCATGTTCTTGGTATCTAGCAACATCTAGGGACCTGGGGGTATGTATTCCCAGTGTCAGAAATATTGTGTCTGTTACTAGGCTTGAGTAAATTGTAATGAAAAAAAGGAGAATATAAATGATGATATTTTTTTGCATCTGTGCCGGTGTAACGGAGGTACCGCAGTATATCCACAGTCACGAGGTACAAGTCGTGAAGTGGCTGTGGACGTTAAGCGGTACTGCAAGTAAAACTCACTCCCCAGAGGCATCCAGACCCGGAAGCAAGAAGTGAATTCACTTCTTGCTTAGTGGTCTGTGATGCCGCCCGCGACGCGGGCGTCCGGGGTTCAACTCCCACTCAGGGCGATCCCTTAACAGGGGTCGAATCGACTAAAACACAACGCAACAAGATCACACCGGCTACACCGGTGAAAAACACAATGTTACAATTGTAACAAAGAGATTTCGCTCCATGAGTTCATTCACCACCTTATTGAGATCAAGTGTACAAAAAAATCTAAGCAAATTAATAAAGGGAAGATGATTAAATAGAAGGATTTGTAGATACAGTAATAAATGATAATCGATTTTAATTATAAATTCATATTTGACCTTGAACTTGACCTTGGCCTTATTATGGCCAAATCCTACATCTATGGATAGGGAAAAGGCTCCTCTTTCCAATGGCAGGGTTACATCTGGATTTAGTCATTTCCTCACGGTTTTACGATAAAAGCGATATAATTAGCATTTTTCCGATAAATTCTTATTTTTGGTAAATCTTACAAAACATCTGTAAAAATGAAAATATACACTTTGACTGCTGCACATGTGGGCCCTCATGAGGACGATTCGCGACGCGCCACTTTGCCGACCTCTAGAGGCTCGGGTGTACATTTCTTTTAATACAATATATAGGTAGAATTAAAGCCCTATTTGTTGCCTGTCAATTGCCCTTTCAGGTGACAAAATCCGCTCAGCGGTTCTCGAGTTACATGCCGATATGTGAGGCGTGCGCCAAAGTACACATTACCACCCCCGACCTCCGGGGGCTCTAGCTCCGTCAATCATTTGGCGATCTTGAAAAAAAAATTGGACAGGGTTGTAGCAAATGAGTGTGGCTTTTCAATGATACCCCATGGATCTAATACGGTCTCTATTGATTGATTTATGATAAAGAAAAGCAGGGTCCCCCAATTGGGGGACCTTACGGCTTGAGGCACTTCACCAAAAAAAATAATGTATTTGATTTATTTTGCACATAATAATAATATATTCAATTTGTAGTCTCACACACATCCAGAAACTCCAAACAGTTTTGCACACATTCATTTAGTTTGACAGTTACTGAAAGTACATTCGTTTGAATATGGCCACCAGTGATGTCATCAGGGACATTGAATCCTGGTGTTGTTTTAATTACACCTCAATGAAATGATAAGGTAGCAGTCCCTATAAGACAAGGTATTACTATCGTTTCATCTACATCATTTCATGGAGCTGTAATTATCACAACACAAGGTTTCAATGTCCCAAAGAACACCTACGGGAGACTGCAATTCAAAACTGGCCCCTACAAATGTCCTAACCCAGTTGTACAGTAAATTACCAAGTATGGCTTTGTCAGTATTCCAATGTACAGTGTACAGTGTGTGTGTCCCCCCCTCCTACCCAACCCCCCCCCCCCACCTCCAATGTACAGCACCCCCCCACCCACCCAACCCCACCCCACCCACCCAACCTCCTCCAATGTACAGTTTCTACGTCAAATGTATATACACTCTTTTTCTGGTCACTTTTTGTACCACAAACAGTACTGTATTTGCAAATCTGATATGTCATAAATGTATAGATGTAGCAGTACTGTCTATCTGTATGTCATGTATGTCATACATCAATCAATCAATCAATCCTGGTGACATCACCGGTGGCCATAAACTCATTTACTGTCAATAAATGTCTATATTGAAAACTAAATTAATGTGTGCAAAACTGTTTAGAGTTTTTTGGATGTGTGAGATTATGTGCAAAATAAATCACCATAGTTTTTTTTTAGTGAAGTGCCCCTTTAAGCTCTAAAAAGCAACCGAGGCTGTTGCGTGTGGTTTGGAGAACGTGGGCTACACCTGCTGCTGCGACTCCCACTGGGAACAAACTCTGATCAAACAGAGTTCCAGCACCGTCCACATTCAACTGCCCTGCACAGGTTCATGTGGTGCAAAGGTTTAGCACTGGGGATGCACGGCGTTGAAACAAGAGCACTCTCACACACACACACACACACACACACACACACACACACACACACACACACACACACACCCACCAGTGGTGGAAGAAGGACACAGTTCCTTTACTTAATTAATTTTAAGTAAAAGTAGAAATACAAGATAGTACTAAAAAGTCCTCCATTCAAAATTCTACTTAGGTAAAAGTACAGAGGTATTTGATATTGAACTAAAAGTATGCATTGTACTTGATGTCTGTGTATTCCAGGGCTTAGGAGCATTCAAACCTCAATCCATTAACCACTAAAGGTTATGTTGATGAAGTGGTATGTGGTCCAGTTATATTTCATATGGCTTTGCGCTCTGCTCTATGGGAACTGTCCCTTTAATCATAATGCTATCAGACGCGTTATCCATTGCGCCACTAGCCCTCCTGCATGTTACCATTCCACACAACCACACGATTGATTCTATAACATGTTTTACACAATATCTGTCTTTCTCATGCATGAAAAAGCTGACTTCACATTTGCAGTTACTACATGAGTTTGTTAAAGGATAACTCCACTTTTTTTTTTAAATTAGCTTATTTAACATCTTCCCTGGAGTTAGACAAGAAGATGCATACCTTTTTTGTCTCTGTGCGTGCATTTTAGCTTTGGGAATAGACGCTCCGTTAGCATAGCTTAGCTTCATCACTGGAAGTGGGGGAGGACAGTAGCCTTACAGTGCCTTACAGTGTATTGCAAGGTCTGACATTGACCAAACTTGATATGCATGACCTTGGTGGGCTCTAGGTCAACTCCTGAAAAGGGGGTCAATGTCAGACTTTGCAATCAAAAGTTAGGGGGCTAATAACCCTTGCCATAATTTCAGTGCGCCCCTAACTTTTGATTGCAAGGTCTGACATTGACCCCCTTTTCAGGAGTTGACCTAGAGCCCACCAAGGTCATGCATATCAAGTTTGGTCAATGTCAGACCTTGCAATACACTGTAAGGCACTGTAAGGCTACTGTCCTCCCCCACTTCCAGTGATGAAGCTAAGCTATGCTAACGGAGCGTCTATTCCCAAAGCTAAAATGCACGCACAGAGACAAAAAAGGTATGCATCTTCTTGTCTAACTCCAGGGAAGATGTTAAATAAGCTAATTTAAAAAAAAAGTGGAGTTATCCTTTAAGACTTTAATATTTGCCACTTTGCTTCAACCTACTCCCAATTGAACCACTTGTGATGACAACTAAACACTATGTCGAGCTAGCCAGGAGTCGAACCTAGAATCTTCTGATCCGTAGTCATTTACATTTACATTTAGTCAAGTTCAAGTTCTTTAATAGTTGTCATACAGAAGTACAGAATACTTTCATACAAAATGCTTCTTACTGTTACGCTCCAGAGACTGTGCTAGACAAGATAGTATCAAATAACATAATAACATAATATAGCATGAATTTAGAAGAAGAAAATGAGGTCACAGTGTTCGGTATAGACATATGTACAATGTTCTGAGTTACCATATAATATACAATACACAATACTATGCAGTGTACTAATGTACAGTACTATCTAGTGCAAAGCAGAAATGGGATGAGGTACAATTTTAGGTACAATTTACAGTAAGGTGTACGAGTTGTAGTGCAATCCTTCATCCATAAATATAAAGTGTGGGGAGTGGGTGCTACAGTGTGTTTGTTTAAAGTGGGTGTGTGCTATAAAGTGTGTGGAGTGGGTGCTACAGTGTGTTTGTTTAAAGTGAGTGTGTGCGTGTGGATGTGTGTGCTATGTGCGTTTGGTGGTTGTTGTTGTGTAGTGTTCATTCATTGTTCGTTTAGCAGCCTGATGGCCTGGGGATAGAAGCTACTTCTGAGTCTTTCTGTGCTCGCCTTGAGACTCCTGTATCGCTTGCCTGACCGCAGCAGTTCGAAGAGGCAGTTGTTCGGGTGACTGGAGTCTTTAATGATTCTCTTAGCCTTGCCCTTGCAACGCTTGTAGTAAATGTTCTGGAGGGTGGGGAGCCCCCCTCCAATTGTGCGTTCGGCTGAACGTGTCACTCTTTGTAGTCTGCTTTGGTCTTTTGCAGTGCTATTCCCAAACCAGGAGGTGATGTTGCCGGTCAAGATGCTCTCTATTGTACATGAGTAGAAGTTCTTAAGGATCTTCTGGCTGACTTGGAACTTCCTTAGGCGCCTGAGGAAGTAGAGGCGTTGTCGTGCCTTCTTCACCACACTGTTAATGTGTGTGGTCCATGTCAAGTCCTCGGATATGTAGGCTCCGAGGTACTTGAAGCTGTTGACTCTCTCAACCGGTGCCCCGTCGATGCTGAGGGGGCTGTAGTCCTTGACCCCCGACCTCCTGAAGTCCACAATCATCTCCTTTGTTTTGCTGACGTTCAGGGAGAGGCTGTTTTCCTGGCACCATCCCGCCAGGACCTTGACCTCTTCCAGGTAGGCCCTCTCGTCGTTGGCAGAGATCAGGCCCACCACCACTGTGTCGTCAGCAAATTTGACGATTGTATTGCTACTCCGCTGAGCCACACAGTCGTGTGTGTACAGGGAGTAGAGGAGGGGACTCAGAACACAGCCCTGGGGGGCCCCTATGTTGAGGGTGATGGATGAGGAGGTGCAGTTGCCTGCTCTCACCACCTGGGGTCTGCCAGTCAGGAAGTCCAAGACCCACTGGCAGAGGTCATAGCCCAAGCCCAGGTCCCTGAGCTTGGCTATGAGTATGGAGGGGACTATGGTATTGAATGCCGAGCTGTAGTCGATGAATAGCATTCTCACATAGTTCCCCTGCCTCTTGTCCAGGTGTGATGCTGCTGTGTGCAGCACATGGGATATGGCGTCCTCCGTGGACCTGTTGGGGCGGTATGCAAATTGCAGGGGGTCCATGTTGATGGGGAGGGAGGAGCAGATGTAGCCCTTTACTAGCTTCTCAAAGCACTTCATGGCTATGGAGGTGAGAGCTACAGGGCGGTAGTCGTTGAGGCAAGCAGGCTTGGATTTTTTGGGTACAGGGATAATAGTGGACTTCTTCAGGCAGGTGGGGATGACAGCCTGTTCTAAGGACAGGTTAAATATGTCAGTGAATACTGGGGCCAGTTGGTCGGCACAGACTTTTAGGACGCGGCCGGGGATGCCGTCCGGACCTGCTGCCTTCCTGATATTCACTTTTTTAAAGGTCCGCCTCACCTCATGCTCTGTTACCCTGAACACTGCGCCTCCATCAGCAGCCGACCCCCCCCCCCCATTGCCGAGGCTTGTGAGCTGGTGTTGTTATTACCAGCATCAAACCTCGCATAGAAGGTATTGAGGTCGTTTGCTAAGGAGATGTCACTGTTCAGTTTGAGGGAGGCGCCTTTGTAGTCTGTCATCGTTTTGAGCCCCTGCCACATAGCTCTAGAGTCAGCTTGTTCAAACTGGAGTTCAATTTTATCCCTGTAGCGCCGTTTGGCCTCTGACACTGTCCTCCTTACGTTGTGTCGCGCCACCTTGTGGTCATTCATGTTGCCTGCCACTAGGCCGTCATTGTATGCTTTGGTGCGCTCTCTCAGAGCTTCACGGACGGATTTGTCTACCCAGGGTTTTTGATTTGGGTAAACTTTCATTTTGGTAGTGGGGATTGTTTCTTTCACCCTAGTACAGACATAGTCCAGCACTGTCTCCGTGTAGGCATTAATGTTATCTGTGTCGCGGAACACAATCCAGTCTGTGTGGTGAAACACTGACCGGATCGTCTCTTCTGACGTCAGATCCCATTTCTGCACCTCTCGCGAGACTACGGGAGTACTTTTAATTCTCTGTCTGTACTTTGGTGAAAGGAAAATGGATGCGTGATCTGACTTGCCAAAGCCACTATCAGAATGAGCCTTGTAGCCACCTTTAAATTGCGTGTAACAGTGATCTAGGATGTTACCGCCTCTGGTGTTGCAAGTCACATGCTGATAGAAGTCGGGCAATACCTTTCTCAGATTGGCGCTATTGAAATCTCCCAGTACTAAAATGGCGGCGTTAACGTTAGCCACTTGTATTCTATTTACCTCGTCGTGTAGTCTGGAGAGCGCAACCTTGTTGCTGGCTTGCGGTGGAATATACACTCCGACCAGGACGATCGCCGTTAACTCCCTCGGGAGGAAGAAAGGACGACACTTGATGGTTATATATTCCAGTTCTGGGGAGCAGTGGTTGGATAATTCCTTCACGTTCGTTGGATCACTCCAATTTTTGTTAAACATGAAGGCAATACCTCCTCCACGTTGTTTACCGGACTCTGATGATGTCCGATCCTTTCGATGGATAAAGAAGTGATCCGCTGGTTGAATTGCGTGATCTGGAACCTCCGGTGTGAGCCATGTTTCGGTGAAGCAAAGGACATTGCAGTCCCTAACGTCTCTTTGATATTGAATCCTTGCTCGGATGTCATCCAGTTTATTGTCTATTGATTGTACATTGGCTAGCAATATACTGGGAAGTGGTGTACGGTGGCGTCTGGATCTCAGCCTGTTTCGGATCCCAGCCCTCTTTCCTCGTCGTCTTTTCCTGGGCTCTGGGAACAAAGGGTCTGGTCCTAATCTCCGGAGAATTTCTTCAGGCCATTGATGTGGTTCGGAAAGCTGATCCAGCGAGTAATCCAGTTGGTAAGTTTCCCGTAATCCAATGTCTATGAGTATTAAATAAATGCACCAACAGTTGGTACGCACAAAACTCTAAAAACTATAAATATTAACAAAAGTAAACACAGTCTCGACGGAGCGAACAGAGAGGCAGCCGGTCGGGGCGGCGCCATCATCATGTGTCATTTAGCTGACGCTTTTATCCAAAGCGACTTACAAGTTCTGTGTAGTCAGACACGTTATCCATTGTGCGACTAGCCCTCCTGTACATGTCAAAATACTTCCCAAAGGTCAGTGAATACCACGACCACAACACCAGAGGAAGCTCAACAAATCATGTTAAACCCAGATTCGGCTCAAACAAGGGACTAAACATGTTTCGCAATTATGCCACAACAATGTGGAACGCCCTACCCAAAGCTTTAAAGGAATGTGGATCCCTACCCACATTCAAAACCGCTCTTGAAGAGCACCTACGGGAGGCTGCAATTCGAAACTGGCCACCGTAAATGTCCAAACCCCCCCACCCCCTCCTAATGTACAGTCTTCTCCCCACCGTATGTATATATTCTCTCCCCACCGTGTGTATATTTCTCTCCCACCCACCCACCCCCTCCAGTCTCAGTACAGTCTCATCCCCATCATATGTATATACTCTCTGTCAGGATCTATGGGTAACAGTACTGTATATTTGCATATCATATATGTCACAAATGTAACAGTACAATATACCTGTATCTGTATGTCATGCATGTCCCTATGCCATAAATGTCATGATGTCATGTTGTGTATGTCATAAATGTCACTATGAATTGAAAATGGGGGACCCTGATGTAAACAAGACAAACGTCTTTCTCTGGTCTGCATCCCCTTAACAATTGTGTGTATTGAGCTGTATTGTATATTGTACCCATTCTGCAATCTGTTAAATAAAAATGTCATTAATTCATTCATTCCAAGTGCAGGCTAAGGTTTAACATGGTAAAAAAACATGGTAAACTATGCTTCAGAATTATTGGCCATGGTAAAGATTAGCCAAAAGGGCTACCATGAAAAAACCCTCACTAAAAATTAAGGAGCTATAAAAGACCAAACATTTATTGTTGTAAAAAAACAAAACAAAAAAAAACAGACAGAGATTCCAATGTAACTTTGGAGAGATATTAGTAATGTTTCAATGTAACTTTGGAGCGGTATTAGTAATGTTTCAATGTAACTTTGGAGAGGTACTATTAGTAATGTATCAATGTAACTTTGGAGAGGTATTAGTAATGTTTCAATGTAACTTTGGAGAGGTATTAGTAATGTATCAATGTAATTTTTTTTTTATTATTATTGATCTTTTCCCCCCTCCATTTTTCCTCAGATTTTTCTCCCATCCCAATGTTAGTCGTATGCCAATTCCCAGTCCCTTCCTGGTCGCTGCGCACTTACCCCCCACAGTCAGATCATCTGGGAGAGTGGAGGCTACCACGTGCTTCCTCCGACACACGTCCAGCCAATCACCGCTTCTTTTCACCTGGCAGCGCGGATTCTCATTGAGAGGGCGTAGCGTGTGGGAGGATCACACTATCCCCCTCAAGTCCTATCCGCGCTTAGCAGGCGCCCCGACCGAACTGTAGGAGTCGCTGTTTACAACGACCCGGACCCACCCCGCCAGCTTCTCCCACCCTCTAATACAGCCAATTGTATTAGTGTGGACGGCCAGCCAAGCTGGTGACAACCCTGGAGCTGTGAGCTGGATTCGAACAGGCGAATCCAGCTCACAGCTCCGGGGTTGGTGACGAACCCAATCAATGTAACTTTGGAGAGGTATTAGTAATGTTTAAATATAACTTTGGAGCGGTATTAGTAATGTTTCAATGTAACTTTGGAGAGGTATTAGTAATGTATCAATGTAACTTTGGAGAGGTATTAGCAATGTTTAAATATAACTTTGGAGCGGTATTAGTAATGTTTCAATGTAACTTTGGAGAGGTATTAGTAATGTATCAATGTAACTTTGGAGAGGTATTAGTAATGTTTCAATATAACTTTGGAGCGGTATTAGTAATGTTTCAATGTAACTTTGGAGAGGTATTAGTAATGTATCAATGTAACTTTGGAGAGGTATTAGTAATTGTAACTGAGGGGTACAATTCCCTGACTGTATTGATAAGTATGGTATCATTAAACCACTACCGTTTTATGTACTTTAATTACTGGCCATACAGTACATGATATATAAATATGATGAACACTTCCCACAATGAATCGGTTCCACACAAGTGTGTAATCAAGTATTTATTGCAGCAAAAGGTACATAATATACTTCTCTGTAGTTTACTTTGGATGCGCTTATAAGGCAAAGGAATGTGCGTAGGCAAATCAATAACGAATGTCCATTCTCTGGTTACGCAGGAGGTAATTATACAACCTGAATCTTAGGGAATTATATCTATGGTACACTAGTAATATATAGCGGGAGATACTGGAAGGGTCCCCCCGGTTGTAAGCCAGCAGGGGTAGAGGATCTGTCGGTAGTAGAGAGTCTGGTCAACGATGACTAAGGAGACTCCAAGTACAGGAGACGGTGCAATAGTCTCTTGATCCACAGACGAATACAGCTGTTCTCCGTAGACTGTAGCTCCACAGTGAAGAAAGCTAGCCGGCCTCAGGCTCTCTGAGGCACAGACTCGACTGGTCTCCTCACAGGGTAAATCCAACACGTGTAGGCGTCGGCGATTCTCCGCTCCATAAATCACAGGACCAAAACAAATATAATCCAGCCGCAAAGGGCTATGTAGTCGTCGGGTAGATTAATCCAGTGTACATGTCCACACGGTTCTCGTCTAGGTCTCCTCGGGTGAAAGCGCCATGAAAGCAGCCCAGCCTGGATAAGCACTCTAGCTGATACGAGGAAGCGTTGGTGATGCTGGTCACTGTAGAACTTTAGCCGCACGATACACTATACACAAATAGACTATTACTGACTTAATAGAAATATGTCGCACTCGACGGTATAGCGCCAAACTCTGACAATTCAGTTATTACTTCGCACGCGGTCTCAATGCTCTATTTGGGGCCAAACAGGCCATACTTCACCGCACGGAGTATCGTGGGTGAGGCTTCAACTTATTGGGTAACTCTACTTCTGTATTCACCTGCGCCATATTTATATGCACGGCGAACAATCTAGTGCCAACCTCATTTCTGTCTCGTATCCCTGGGCAAGGCCGGGCATGTCCAGACATGTCTTGACGGTGGCTTTGAACCTGACTCTGGAGGCACGGCCCCGGCGCCTGTGGACCGCTGTCCAATAGGAGAATGAAATACCATGGTCTGCACTAGGCTAAAGGGATATTCCGTGTATATGTACAAGGAATATACAAGGGATATCAAACGATATACAAATACTATGCAATATATATCAATCAATAAATATATATATTCGGTTTAATCTGATCCTTTGTAACAGTAATGTTTCAATGTAACTTTGGAGAGGTATTAGTAATGTTTCAATGTAACTTTGGAGAGGTATTAGTAATGTATCAATGTAACTTTGGAGAGGTATTAGTAATGTTTCAATGTAACTTGCCTGCAAGTGTTTAGCTGTGCTGTCTGGCTGTTAATCAGCTTATCTTTCTCTCTCCCTTACTCTCCTTTGCAACTTCTACTAGAATTCCTTTGCACAGATCTCTCTCTTAACACAACAATACAAATCCATCTACATCTCTCTCATATTCACAACGCCTTATGTTTGCATGTAATGCCCAACTTCGGGAGAGCAGTGAAAACGCCTTTTATTGTATATATTCCAGCACCATGGACAGAGAGCGGCAGTCTAATTATCATTAATCATTTGTTTAAACTTCACAGAAAATAAAGACAATTATTTCTTATATATTCAACAGCCAGAATAACATTGTAAACCCCTTTCAGGGCGGTGCCGGTTCTGCTCCGATCATCTCCTCCACATGGTACTGAGCTCAGTCACAGTCAGCAACCTCCATAAACACACAATCCGTGATGCATGCAGCACATTTGTATCAAAAACACTTTACCTTGTGATTCCCAACCTGCAATATTAAATATGCTGGTAAAATTGACTAAAGATTGAGGTTGTACACATAAAGCAGTTCAGTGGATAGTATAATGACAAAAATAATAGACCCACACACTTTTGATCAAGATAGTTAATCAATCAAAACACTTACACCATCCCTTTAATTTGGAATAATGTAAAAAAAAAAGAATGTGTGGGGTTTTGTGTGTTTATGGAGGTTTATCGAATAATTTCCCCGACAGGACGTCATGCATCGGTGTGATTTTATTTTATTTATCCACTTTTTCTCCTGTTTTTTTTTCTGTGTTTTTCTCCCATCCCAATTTAGTCGTTATGCAAATTCCCCCCTCCCCTTCCTGGTCGTTGCTCGCATGTGCCCCCCACTGGTCGGTCTAGGGAGCCCTGAAGTCTATCAGATGCTTCCTCCGAGACATAGGAGACAGCCAGCAGCATCTTTTCACCTGCCAGTGCGGACTCTCATTGGTGAAGTGTAACGCGTGGGAGGATCACACTACCCTCACCATCTCCCTCCCTCGCTGTGCAGGCGCCCTGACCGACCTGTAGGAGTCGCTGTTTACAACGACCAGAATACCACCCCACCGGCTTCCCTCCCGCTGACTCTGCCAATTGAGCCAGTATGACGGCCGGCCAAGCCGGAGGCAACGCTGACCACCGGATTCGATACCAGTGTCTCTCGCGTTGGTGACGAGCGCTTAGTCCTCTGCGCCACCCAGCCGCCCCATCTGTGTGATTTTTTTAAACAACGTTTTGAAACATTCTAGACATTTTCACAGCGTGTGCAATGCTGTGTTGTTGGTGTGTAGAGAGAAGGCGGGGTATATATGGTATGGTTAATAACATGTACGTTGTGGCCTGTTTCTCAGCTGTATCCAATCGCTTGCCTATAGCGCTGCGTATATGCATATAACATTGTTTAGAAACCTATTTTGCAAATGTTAGAATGTGTTTTTTGTCCATTTTCGTCGAGATGTACTCCGTGGATGACATGCTAACGTCACATTACTGTTTACACAAATGTATTGTGGTCTGTATCTTGGCAAAGAGAGCTGCTATTGGTCGAGCGCAAGATACGTGACAGAACTCGCACCAATACGTCAAATAAAACTATGCGGTGGCCAAGTATCCGTTCGCAAGGAAAGATCTAGTCCCGACTTTAAAATTATGATAGCGCAAAACCGGGTAGATTCTAAATGGAGAACTTTTTATTCCTAAATCTACACCAATAGACCTTTCACCCAGAGTGAAAATTGAGTAGTCCCCCGAGAGGTGGGAACGAGAATCGTTTTCTAGCCACTTCTCAGGCTTCACCTTATATTAGTGAAAACTAGGCCTACATGGATTTCACAACATTCTCTGCCATGGCCACAAGAGGGAGACATTCTCTTGGAAAAGTCACAAAGGCTGGTAAACCACTCAATCAAAAGATGAGGACGATGATGACGACGATGACAGTGGTAATAATAATGATGATGGTGAAAGAGATGATAATGATGAAGATTACTTTATTGTTGATATGATACATTGATATTTTTGCATTACCCCTCCTATATAAAATATGTTGTACTCCCCAACAGAAAAGGTGGGAACATGCTGTATCGGGTCGTCCGCAGTGCGGTTCCCCTGTGCCAGTTTTCCGGTCCAGTGCTTTGCTCAAGAGAACTTTGGCAGAGATGGCGGGCCATAGATACAACCCCAGTCACCAACTGGAATACCCCCTCCTGGCAGTGGCAGCAATTAAAGCAGCAACCTTTCTGTTTCTGGTCAGCCTCTCTCTGGCGATATCTGCCATTCTCATGATGCTGATGATAATGATTGATTGATTGAAAACTTTATTAACAGATTGCAGAATGGGTACAGTACTGTTATGTCCTGTTATGCTACGTATAGGTTGTGACATACTAGCAGTTACATTGCAGGCTACTGTGCCTTTAATAGACGGGCGTGGTTAGCGCTCGAGGTAGGGCTGTGTTTGTAACCTAAGAGGCAGTCGAATAAAGTAATGAAACCACACGGTCGTGTGTTCATTGTCTCAACATAATAATTGGCGAACGAGGATGGCTGATTTCGTTTTACCACCGCCACCACCGTTTCTACCTGTTCCCGGTGACCCAGCGGTTCCATGGGTTAGATGGCTAACGTCATTGGAGGACTATTTATTGGCGTTGGGACTGGAGGATCTGGAAGAAGCTAGGAAGTGCGCACTTCTGCGACACTGCCTCGGACAGGAGGGGCAACGGATTTATGCTACGCTTACATTAGCCGACGATCAGTACTCTACTGCTACCGAGGCTCTGAAGTCGCATTTTAGCTCGGGAAGAAGCCGTCGGATGTACCGGTTTGAGTTCCGCCAGAGAGCACAGAGGTCTGGTGAGACTGTTTCGCAATATGTGTCTGCCCTGCGGGAGCTAGCCAAGCATTGTGATTTTAGGAACTTGGAGGATGGACTCATAGTCGACCAGCTGATTGAAAGAACATTGTGTGCTCAACTGAGGGAGAGACTGTTATTAGAGCCGGACGCCATGACACTAGCTGATGCAGTAGTGATTGGAAAACAGTTGGAGACAGCTATCTCTGAGGCGCGCAAGTTTTCCCGCGCGGTGCATGAGCCTGTGACGTCACCTCCACCCGGAGTTCAGAACGTGGCCCAGGAGGCAGCTGGCGCAGACGGTGACAACTTCGATGTGCAGAGAGTGGCAGACAGGGCGCCGAGGGAGAGGGAGAATGGACAAAGGCGTTGTGGTAACTGTGGCTCCCCTAAGCATGCAACCAGGGACCTGTCCTGCCCTGCTCTAGGCAAGCGCTGCCGTAACTGCAACAGGGTTAACCATTTTGCGCGCTGGTGTCGCTCTCCTCCTGATCACGCACAGTCTGGGGCTGTTCCCATCAATACAGTACAAAGCCCACAGGCCTCATTCAGTCATTGCACATGTCGTGTGGGTGGGGCCTCCATACCACTCCTCGTGGACACAGGGGCTAAAGTGTCGCTCCTGAATAAGTCCACTTATGACCGGCTCTTCAGTCACGTGCCGTTGACTACAGCAGCAAACGCCCTGTCGGGGTATGGCCACGCCCCGATCACCACTTTAGGGGTAGCCTGCCTACCTGTGGAGTACAAAAAGAGACACATCCCTGACACCGAGTTCTACATCACACGGAGAGGGGCTAACATCATGGGGCTAGACCTGTTTCATGCTCTGGACTTCACATTGACCGACGCTGGGGGTCTACGCGTCCTGCAGGTCACCGCGTCCTGGCCTGACCATCACCCGACACTGTTCGAAGGCCTGGGCTGTATGACTGGATTTGTGCACCAGCCCTCGGTGGACACGTCTGTCCGACCCGTCATTCAGCCGCTGCGGCGCATTCCCTTGGCCCTCCGTGATGCGGTGGAGGAGGAGATTCGTCATCTGGTGAAGGAGGACGTCATAGAACCGATCAACGCCTCTCCCTGGGTGTCCAACCTGGTGATAGCCAAGAAACGGGGGGGGCGCGGACTGCGTCTATGCGTCGATCTGACAGACGTAAACAAAGCCATCATCCCTGACAAGTATCCCCTCCCCACAGCGGAGGAGCTGACTAGCCATTTCCATGGCTCCACGATTTTCAGTAAAATGGATTTACGTCACGGCTACCTGCAGGTTCCCCTGGCACCGGGCAGTATGGACCTCACAGCGTTTGTCACACATGTGGGGGTTTTCAGGTACAAGCGCATGGCTTTTGGCCTGTCATCAGCCCCAAGCTGTTTTCAGAAAATAATGTCGCTCATTTTGGCTGGCATCCAGGGGGTCAGCATCTACTTGGATGATGTGGTGGTGCATGCGCCCACCGCTGCACTCCACGACGCTCGCCTGGAGCAGGTCTTCCAGCGCTTCAAGCAAAACGGGGTCACACTCAACGCGGAGAAGTGTACATTTGGAGCTACTGAGGTCGAGTTCCTGGGGTTCAGGCTCTCCAGGGAGGGTATCACCCCGATCATGTCCCACACCGAAGCAATCCTGTCCCTGCCGGACCCGCAGTCGCCGTCCAAGCTGTCTTCTTTTCTGGGCATGGCTGCCTACTACCTCCGGTTCATGCCACACTATTCTGACTCGACGGCCCCTCTGCGCCAGCTGTTACGCAAGGATGCGGTATGGGACTGGACCCCGGCCTGCCGGGAGGCTGTGCGCGTCATCAAACGGCAGCTCACGTCCCCGCCAACACTGGCGCATTTCAGCCTGACCGCGCCCACCTTGGTCACCTGTGACGCCTCTGGGGTGGCGCTCGGCGCCGTGCTATCCCAGGTTTATGGAGGGGTAGAGCGTCCAGTGGCTTTTGCCTCTCGGGCCCTCACACCAGCCGAGCAGAAATACTCTGTGGGGGAAAGGGAGGCCCTCGCCTGTCTGTGGGCCTGCGAACGCTGGCATGTCTACCTGTATGGCAGGGCGTTCACCATTCGCACAGATCATCAGTCTCTGACAGCGCTGCTGGCGACCCGAGGGGCGGGGCACAAGCCTATGAGGCTACTGAGGTGGGCTGATAGGCTGAATCAGTACAACTTCGGACTCGAGTTTATGCCGGGGCGCTCTAACACGGTAGCTGACCTTCTTTCAAGAGCCGTCTCTACGACAAAAGAGGCGGGTGAGGCGAGTCCTGAACAGGAGGACGACGTGGACTGGGTCCACATGCTGCATGGACCGCTCAGCGCAGTAGTCACGCTGGCTGAGCTGCAGCAGGCTGCGGCTGAAGATGAGACATTTACAAATCTCTGTGCCTATATCCAGGACGGCTGGCCAGCCACGGTGGAGGACAGACTGCTCCCCTACCGCCGAGTCCGCGACGAGCTCTCCTGCTGGGGGGAGGTGTGCCTCGCCCGCGGTCACCGCGCTATTATACCAGAGGCGCTGAGGGCCAGGGTATTGCACATGGCGCACGACGGCCACCTGGGGGTGGTTAAGTTGAAACAACGCTGCAGAGACACAGTGTGGTGGCCTCACATAGACGGCGACGTAGAGGAGCTGGTGCGCAACTGTACCTGCTGCCTGCTGAGTGGGAAAACGGGCCAGCCGGCTACAGCACCCCTCACCCCGACCCCGTGGCCGTCCGCGCCGTGGGAGCACATTCAGGTTGACCTATGCGGAGAGCTTCATGGGGCCCCGGCACATGCCCGCTACCTGATGGTCGTGCACGACCTACACTCGAAGTGGCCAGAGGCCATCGAACTCAGCTCCATCACCACACAGAGCATCACCGACAACCTCGTCAAGCTGTTTGGGCGCTGGGGCCTGCCCAGTGTCGTCACCACAGACAATGGGCCTCAATTCATCTCGGCAGAGTTCTCTGAGTTCCTGTCACTGAGGTCCATCAGGCACATCAGGACGTCGGTCTACCATCCTGAAAGTAACGGCGGCGTTGAACGCCTAAACAAATCTCTGAAGAATGGAATCAGAGCCTGCCTGGAGGAGGGGAAAACCTTCAGCGCTGCACTCACCCAAACTCTCCTGACCATCCGGGCATCCAAGCACTCCACCACAGGGGTCTCTCCGGCTCTGCTCATGATTGGGCGAGAAATGAAACAACCACTAGACTGCTTGAGAGCTGAACCGGCCCCTGCATGCGAGAGCCCTGGGCTCGAGAAGGCCAGAGATCAGGTCCAAAGCTCACAGGCTCAGATGAAACGGAGGTATGATGCCTCTCACAGAGTACAGACTCCCACTATGTCAGCAGGGGATTGGGTCAGGATTAAACACGCCAACCGCAAGAACAAGCTGAGCTCATACTGGTCAGCACCCCTCCGAGTGACCCGTCAACTGGGTCCGGCCACCTACAGACTAGATGATGGTTCTCGCTGGCACTCAAACCGCCTGCATAAGGTGGGTGCCCCGACACTGCCTGCATCATCCATGAGCCAAGCTGCAACCCGCAGTTGGCAGCCCCGCTTGGAAGCAACCAGGGTGGGAGGTAACCCACCACAACCACCAGACCCTGCTCCCCAGCCTGCTCGCCCTCAGAGGGTGAGGGCTCCACCCGCTTGGCATGGGGACTATGTTACTGGGTAAATGCCACGGGTTGGTGGACTGAAGTGTTCAGTTTCTGTTCATGGACTGGAATGTTCTATTGCTGTTGCAAGAGGGAAGGGGGGGGGAAATGTTATGTCCTGTTATGCTACGTATAGGTTGTGACATACTAGCAGTTACATTGTAGGCTACTGTGCCTTTAATAGACGGGCGTGGTTAGCGCTCGAGGTAGGGCTGTGTTTGTAACCTAAGAGGCAGTCGAATAAAGTAATGAAACCACACGGTCGTGTGTTCATTGTCTCAACATAATAAGTACAGTACAGCTCAATACACACAATTGTTAAGGGGATGCAGACCAGAGAAAGACTTTCGTCTTGTTTACATCAGGGTCCCCAATTTTCAATTCATCATAACATATATGACATACATGACATACAGATAGACAGTACTGCTACATCTATACATTTATGACAAAAGAGAGTATATACATTTGACGTAGAAACTGTACACTGGTCTGCATCCCCTTAACAATTGTGTGTATTGAGCCGTACTGTATATTGTACCCATTCTGCAATCTGTTAAATAAAAATGTCATTCATTCATTCATTCCAAGTGCAGGCTAAGGTTTAACATGGTAAAAAAAACATGGTAAACTATGCTTCAGAATTATTGGCCATGGTAAAGATTAGCCAAAAGGGCTACCATGAAAAAACCCTCACAAAAAATTAAGGAGCTATAAAAGACCAAACATTTATTGTTGTAAAAAAACAAAACAAAAAAAACCAGACAGAGATTCCAATGTAACTTGAGAGATATTAGTAATGTTTCAATGTAACTTTGGAGAGATATTAGTAATGTATCAATATAACTTTGGAGAGGTATTAGTAATGTTTCAATGTAACTTTGGAGAGGTATTAGTAATGTTTCAATGTAACTTTGGAGAGGTATTAGTAATGTTTCAATGTAACTTTGGAGAGGTATTAGTAATGTTTCAATGTAACTTTGGAGAGATATTAGTAATGTATCAATGTAACTTTGGAGAGGTATTAGTAATGTTTCAATGTAACTTTGGAGAGGTATTAGTAATGTATCAATGTAACTTTGGAGAGGTATTAGTAATGTATCAATGTAACTTTGGAGAGGTATTAGTAATGTTTCAATGTAACTTTGGAGAGGTATTAGTAATGTTTCAATGTAACTTTGGAGAGGTATTAGTAATGTATCAATGTAACTTTGGAGAGGTATTAGTAATGTTTAAATATAACTTTGGAGCGGTATTAGTAATGTTTCAATGTAACTTAGGAGAGGTATTAGTAATGTATCAATGTAACTTTGGAGAGGTATAGCAATGTTTAAATATAACTTTGGAGCGGTATTAGTAATGTTTCAATGTAACTTTGGAGAGGTATTAGTAATGTATCAATGTAACTTTGGAGAGGTATTAGTAATGTTTCGATGTAACTTGCCTGCAAGTGTTTAGCTGTGCTGTCTGGCTGTTAATCAGCTTATCTTTCTCTCTCCCTTACTCTCCTTTGCAACTTCTACTAGAATTCCTTTGCACAGATCTCTCTCTTAACACAACAATACAAATCCATCTACATCTCTCTCATATTCACAACGCCTTATGTTTGCATGTAATGCCCAACTTCAGGAGAGCAGTGAAAACGCCTTTTATTGTATATATTCCAGCACCATGGACAGAGAGCGGCAGTCTAATTATCATTAATCATTTGTTTAAACTTCACAGAAAATAAAGACAATTATTTCTTATATATTCAACAGCCAGAATAACATTGTAAACCCCTTTCAGGGCGGTGCCGGTTCTGCTCCGATCATCTCCTCCACATGGTACTGAGCTCAGTCACAGTCAGCAACCTCCATAAACACACAATCCGTGATGCATGCAGCACATTTGTATCAAAAACACTTTACCTTGTGATTCCCAACCTGCAATATTAAATATGCTGGTAAAATTGACTAAAGATTGAGGTTGTACACATAAAGCAGTTCAGTGGATAGTATAATGACAA
Source organism: Notolepis coatsorum (assembly GCF_963971535.1). Lineage (NCBI taxonomy): Eukaryota > Metazoa > Chordata > Actinopteri > Aulopiformes > Paralepididae > Notolepis > Notolepis coatsorum. The sequence goes on along the minus strand of NC_140179.1, from coordinate 4,204,303 downwards.
AAATAATAGACCCACACACTTTTGATCAAGATAGTTAATCAATCAAAACACTTACACCATCCCTTTAATTTGGAATAATGTAAAAAAAAAAGAATGTGTGGATTGTGTGTTTATGGAGGTTTATCGAATAATTTCCCCGACAGGACGTCATGCATCGGTGTGATTTTATTTTATTTATCCACTTTTTCTCCTGTTTTTTTTCCTGTGTTTTTCTCCCATCCCAATTTAGTCGTTATGCCAATTCCCCCCTCCCCTTCCTGGTCGTTGCTCGCATGTTCCCCCCACTGGTCGGTCTAGGGAGCCCTGAAGTCTATCAGATGCTTCCTCCGAGACATAGGAGACAGCCAGCAGCATCTTTTCACCTGCCAGTGCGGACTCTCATTGGTGAAGTGTAACGCGTGGGAGGATCACACTACCCTCACCATCTCCCTCCCTCGCTGTGCAGGCGCCCTGACCGACCTGTAGGAGTCGCTGTTTACAACGACCAGAATACCACCCCACCGGCTTCCCTCCCGCTGACTCTGCCAATTGAGCCAGTATGACGGCCGGCCAAGCCGGAGGCAATGCTGACCACCGGATTCGATACCAGTGTCTCTCGCGTTGGTGACGAGCGCTTAGTCCTCTGCGCCACCCAGCCGCCCCATCTGTGTGATTTTTTTAAACAACATTTTGAAACATTCTAGACATTTTCACAGCGTGTGCAATGCTGTGTTGTTGGTGTGTAGAGAGAAGGCGGGGTATATATGGTATGGTTAATAACATGTACGTTGTGGCCTGTTTCTCAGCTGTATCCAATCGCTTGCCTATAGCGCTGCGTATATGCATATAACATTGTTTAGAAACCTATTTTGCAAACGTTAGAATGTGTTTTTTGTCCATTTTCGTCGAGATGTACTCCGTGGATGACATGCTAACGTCACATTACTGTTTACACAAATGTATTGTGGTCTGTATCTTGGCAAAGGGAGCTGCTATTGGTCGAGCGCAAGATACGTGACAGAACTCGCACCAATACGTCAAATAAAACTATGCGGTGGCCAAGTATCCATTCGCAAGGAAAGATCTAGTCCCGACTTTAAAATTATGATAGCGCAAAACCGGGCTGATTCTAAATGGAGAACTTTTTATTCATAAATCTACACCAATCGACCTTTCACCCAGAGTGAAAATTTAGTAGTCCCCCGAGAGGTGGGAACGAGAATAGTTTTCTAGCCACTTCTCAGGCTTCACCTTATATTAGTAAAAACTAGGCCTACATGGATTTCACAACATTCTCTGCCATGGCCACAAGAGGGAGACATTCTCTTGGAAAAGTCACAAAGGCTGGTAAACCACTCAATCAAAAGATGAGGACGATGATGACGACGACGACAGTGGTAATAATAATGATGATGGTAAAAGAGATGATAATGATGAAGATTACTTTATTGTCGATATGATACATTGATATTTTTGCATTACCGCTCCTATATAAAATATGTTGTACTCTCCAACAGAAAAGGTGGGAACATGCTGTATCGGGTCGCCCGCAGTGCGGTTCCCCTGTGCCAGTTTTCCGGTCCAGTGCTTTGCTCAAGAGCACTTTGGCAGAGATGGCGGGCCATAGATACAACCCCAGTCACCAACTGGAATACCCCCTCCTGGCAGTGGCAGCAATTAAAGCAGCAACCTTTCTGTTTCTGGTCAGCCTCTCTCTGGCGATATCTGCCATTCTCATGATGCTGATGATAATGATTGATTGATTGATTGAAAACTTTATTAACAGATTGCAGAATGGGTACAGTACAGTACAGTTCAATACTAATACATACAATTGTTAAGGGGATGCAGACCAGAGAAAGACTTTCGTCTTGTTTACACCAGGGTCCCCATTTTCAATTCATCATAACATATATGACATACATGACATACAGATAGACAGTACTGCTACATCTATACATTTATGACAAAAGAGAGTATATACATTTGACGTAGAAACTGTACATTGGAGGAGGTTGAGGTGGGGGGGGTAACTGTACATTGGAGGTGGTTGGGGGTGGGGGGGGTTGGGTAGGGGGTGGGTGGGTGGGGGACACTGTACATTGGAATGTTGACAAAGCCATACTTGGTCATTTACTGTACATTGTTGATGAAGATGAAATGGACAACGATGATGAGAAGGAACTCGATTAATATTGGAATACTTATTAGTATTACCAGGACAAAGCTGCATGGAATATTTCATACAGTTCCCCGTTATACACAACAACAAAAAGTTGAATTGCCTCGCCAGTTTGGCCACCTATAATACTCCAGGTGGTTTATACAGCAATTTCATTAAGATTGGTGATATATCGCGGGAGAAACATTCTGAATCGTGTGAGTCGATAAGGCCAGTGGCCTAATGACCCATTGATCGCAAGCAACAGCAGTCAGTGGGTTTAGTGCACATAAATAAATCCATTAGCCTATAGATAGAAGAAGGCCTACTAGTACATCATCACCGAGCAGCCCCCACTACATGCCCTAGTCTTTATTGCACAGTGTTGAGAGATGTAGCCTACTTTTATCAAATGAGATTATGAGAGAATGCCCGAACATTATTAACATACAGCGACGCGGACATTGAAACCTATAAGGTCCGTGCGTCAGCGAATGGGAAAATCTGTCGCTTTGGTTCTATTTCTGCGACGTTTCATCCCGTCTCCAAACGGTGACTATTGGTGGAAAACAGAATTCTATGTTTGATTTATATCGACACCAACTCTTCTGTCTTTATTATGGCCACTGAACTGTACAGGTTAATTTACCTTGGAGTCCAAGGTAAATTAACCTGTACAGTTCAGTGGCCATAATAAAGCTGCTATAGTTAATTGCGCAAATTAGACAATAGTAGGTGGTAAACGGTTGTAATAATGAATTACATGATTAGTCAACAATATTCATATCATATATGGGAATGTGTGAACTGTTTTCAAAGTCGTCTATAATTGTTCAAACACAGCAATAAAAAAAAACATGATCATACAAATTTTACTTTGGAATGCAAAACAACGTTTTTTGAACTTAAATGTGTCTCCCTTTGCAGGTTGAGTGAAATGGATGCCTCTTCAAAGATATGTTGTCACATGACCAACTTCTTCTATGGTTTTCTAGATAACAGGGGTGACACTACTTGCCCCTTGGCACAAATGACCCCACTCTCCCCTATAGGGTTGGAATCAATTCACTTTAAATTCAATCAATTAAAAATCAAAACAAGTTGTTTACTTTATGATGATAGAACATCCATTCACATTTACTTGTCATTAGGTTGGATAGTAAAACCTTTTCATGACAGAAGTTGTACAATATTTTAAATAAAATCTACATCTTGAATTAAAACGTGAATTGATCCAAACTCATTAGAATGTATGATATGCTAATAATATGGGGCGACAGTGGCCCGGGAGGTAGCGCAGTCGTCTGGTAATTCGGAGGTTCCCGGTTTGATTCCCGCTCCTCCCAGGCAGCGTGTCAATTCTCTTCGGTTCAAATAACAAACTCAGCAAGACCGATGGCTTCTCAGTTACAGTGGGTGACAATGTTGTCACAAGGAAAGATGAAATTACATACCTGGGTTCCATCCTAGAGGCAAATATTTCCTGTGACAAAATGGCATCCAATCCAATGTAATCAAAAAAGTCAACCAACAAACTAGATTCTGGTACCGGATCTCCTCTGGTAAACAAGAATACCCTGAAGACTCTGGCAGGAGCACTCATTCAAGGGTACTACGACTATGCTTGCACCTCATGGTACCAAAGCACCTCAAAGGCGCTAAAAACACTGCAGGCTTGACTGTACTCAGAACCCACCTCACCCCTGCACACTTTGACAACCTAGGATGGCTTAGAGTAGACGACAGAGTACAGCAACTTGCAATGGGCCTGGTCTACAAGATACACTACAGCACTAAGGTACCCATGTACATGTCAAAATACTTCCCAAAGGTCAGTGAATACCACGACCACAACACCAGAGGGAGCTCCACAAATCATATTAAACCCAGATTCGGCTCAAACAAGGGACTAACGCCTTGAGCAAGACACTTAACCCCTAATTGCTCCCGATGAGCCAGTTGGCACCTTGCATGGTTGCCTCCGCCATCATTCTCCACTTGCACAACGTGAAGTAGGCATTTCCGGTAGGTCTTTTCAATCAATCAAATATTAATAAATTATTTAAAGTAATAAAAAAAAGTCAACCAAAGAACTCTATTATTGTACCGGATCTCCTCTGGTAAACAAGAATACCCTGAAGACTCTATTCAAGGGTACTATGACTATGCTTGCACCTCATGTTACCAAAGCACCTCAAAGGCGCTAAAAACAAAATTACAAACATCACAAAACAAACTGGTCAGACTACTGCTTGACCTTACTCCTAGAACCCACCTCACCCCTGCCCACTTTGACAACCTAGGATGGCTTAGAGTAGAAGACAGAGTACAGCAACTTGCAATGGGCCTGGTCTACAAGATTAACAGATACAACACTACACGACTAAGGTACCCATGTACATGTCAAAATACTTCCCAAAGGTCAGTGAATACCACGACCACAACACCAGAGGGAGCTCCACAAATCATGTTAAACCCAGATTCAGCTCAAACAAGGGACAAAACACGTTTCGCAATTATGCCACATCAATGTGGAACACCCTACCCACAGCTGTAAAGGAATGTGAATCACTACCCACTTTTAAAACCACTCTCAAGGAGCACCTACAGGAGACAGCAATTCCAAACTGGCCCCTGTAAATGTCCTAACCCAACCCCCTCCAATGTACAGTAAATGACCAAGTATGGTTGTCAATATTCCAATGTACAGTTTAGCTTGTACAGTGTGTCCCCCCCCCCCCCCCCCCCAACCTCCTCCAATGTACAGTTTACGTTAAATGTATATACTCTCTTTTCTGGACTCTTTTTGTATCACAAACAGTACTGTATTTGCAAATCTGGTATGTCATAAATGTATAGATGTAGCAGTACTGTCTATCTGTATGTCATATATGTCCTGATGAATTGAAAATGGGGGACCCTGATGTAAACAAGACGAAAGTCTTTCTCTGGTCTGCATCCCCTTAACAATTGTGTGTATTGAGCTGTACTGTATTGTACCCATTCTGCAATCTGTTAATAAAGTTTTCAATCAATCAATCTTCTGTGTATTGTCGCAGTGAAAGGGTTACCCGTTTGGTAGTGAAAGGGTTAAACCCTGTATTTATTACGCTGCCGTTACTTCTGCATCTTCTGTAAATCACTCTTCAGTCCAATAACACAATACCTCAGAAACATCTTTATATATAATTACACTTTCACTACACTAAAAATATTTTACATTTTCTATTTACTTTATTTCTATATTTCTCTTCATATTTAATTGTAGTTGTGTTGTGTTTGTGGTATTTGTGTGAGCAGGCACAGAGACAATAGTTTGTGCAACGTACTTATAAAAAAAATATATATATATTTTGCCTCCATAAAAACATTCAAGAAAATCTAACCAACCGCAACAAACAGAATTAAATAATGTATTAATAAAACAACCACAACAAACACATTAAATAACAAACAATGCATTTGTAACAAACAAACTGAATGTTATATATAGCACCATTAAATATTGCGGTACTTTTAATAAGCGTGGTGTAACGCTGATAAGAGTCCTCCGACAGGCCGTCAGAACAAGCAGCTAAACTGCGCTGCCACACCGCTGTGTGACGCAGACTGAGGTGACGTCTCCCGTCCACTAGAGAAACATCCATTTCTATAAAATAATGTGAGTCTTAAAATAATTTGTTGGTAGTTATTGTTTTTTTTAAGAAAGAGAAAATGTACCAAAAGGGTGAGATTATTTCACTTGTTCCAGTACAAAGTGGCGACAGTCGCCCCGGAGGTAGAGGCCGTCCGGTAATCGGAAGGTTCCCAGTTTGATTCCGGCTCCTCCAGAACAAAGAGACCCTGAAGCGCTAACTGCTCCAGGTGAGCAGGTCGGCACCTTGCACGGTTGAAGCTAACTGCTCCAGATGAGCAGGTCGGCACCTTGCACGGTTGAAGCTAACTGCTCCAGGTGAGCAGGTCGGCACCTTGCATGGTTGAAGCTAACTGCTCCAGGTGAGCAGGTCGGCACCTTGCACGGTTGAAGCTAACTGCTCCAGGTGAGCAGGTCGGCACCTTGCACGGTTGAAGCTAACTGCTCCAGGTGAGCAGGTCGGCACCTTGCATGGTTGAAGCTAACTGCTCCAGGTGAGCAGGTCGGCACCTTGCATGGTTGAAGCACTAACTGCTCCAGGTGAGCAGGTCGGCACCTTGCATGGTTGAAGCTAACTGCTCCAGGTGAGCAGGTCAGCACCTTGCATGGTTGAAGCTAACTGCTCCAGGTGAGCAGGTCGGCACCTTGCATGGTTGAAGCACTAACTGCTCCAGGTGAGCAGGTCGGCACCTTGCATGGTTGAAGCTAACTGCTCCAGGTGAGCAGGTCAGCACCTTGCATGGTTGAAGCTAACTGCTCCAGGTGAGCAGGTCGGCACCTTGCACGGTTGAAGCTAACTGCTCCAGGTGAGCAGGTCGGCACCTTGCACGGTTGAAGCTAACTGCTCCAGGTGAGCAGGTCGGCACCTTGCACGGTTGAAGCTAACTGCTCCAGGTGAGCAGGTCGGCACCTTGCACGGTTGAAGCTAACTGCTCCAGGTGAGCAGGTCGGCACCTTGCATGGTTGAAGCTAACTGCTCCAGGTGAGCAGGTCGGCACCTTGCACGGTTGAAGCCAACATCAACTATCTATCGTTCAATATGTGAAAAAGAATAAATTCTCTCATCAATACGTTCGTGTGTTATACCGTGGTGAATATAAGTATAGTTTCAGAGTGATCCTTTGAACTGTTGTGGTCAGGCAAGCGCTACCGGAGTCTCATGGCCAGTACAGAGAGACTCAGAAGGAGCTTCTATCCAGGGAGGCTGATTGGCGCAGTGGGCAAGGCGCTCGCCTTTAACGCAGGAGACGCTGGGTTCGAGCCCAGCTCTCGGCGTTGCTACCGGCTGGCCGGTCGTTCATACTAACGCAAGTGTTAAGAGGGTGGGAAAGCCGGTGGGTGGGGATTTGACGTTGTGGACAGCGACTCCTACAGGTCGGTTTGGTGACGCCGGTGCGACGGAAGCAGGAAGTGACGGGGGCAGCGTGAGCCTCCCACGCGTTACTCCTCGCCACCGGGAGTTCGAGCTTCGAGATGCGACAGGCTGCCTCCTCGTGTACCGGAGGGGACACGTGATGCAAGGCTTCTATCCTCACTACAACCGACCTGTGGGAGGCATAGTCTAGCAACGTTCAAGACAGGGGAGGGGAGAATTGGAAATATGAAATTGGGATGGGAGAAAAATAGAAAATGGGGAGAAAAAGTGGATAAGAAAAAAAAGGAGCTTCTATCCCCAGGCCATCAGGATGCTCAATGACTCCATGTAACAACCCATCATCGACACTCATTGCACACGCATCCACACACTCACTTTAAACAAACAACCTTAACACTCACTTTAGACACTTTAACACTACATTATATTTATCTATTATTAAAGACATTTGCACTACATTCATACCTCATTTCTGCATTGTACCTCACCGTTACTCATTTGACACTGTATTGTATATATGTATATTGAATATTCCCCTTTACTTACTTTTACTGTATGAAGCACTCTCAGGGGCTCATACAGAAACAAGGCGACCCCATAGTGAAGCGTTTTCTTAGAAGATAAAACCATTAAGACAATTACATAGGTCTAAAAGTTCACTTGGACCTTACGCCTTTCACTACCACACTACAGAAGGTTAACCCCTTCACTACCACCGTCTGTAGTGTGGTAGTGAAAGGGTTAACCTTCTGTAGTGTGCTAGCAAAAGGGTTAACCCATTGTCACGTGGCAGTGAAAGCGATAACCTTGATTGATTGATTGAAAAGTTTATTAACAGATTGCAGAATGGGTACAGTACAGTACATCTCAATACATACAATTGTTAAGGGGATGCAGACCAGAGAAAGACTTTCGTCTTGTTTCCACCAGGGTCCCCCATTTTCAATTCATCATAACATATATGACATACATGACATACAGATAGACAGTACTGCTACATCTATACATTTATGACATATCAGATTTGCAAATACAGTACTGTTTGTGATACAAAAGTGTCCAGAAAAGGAGTGTATATACATTTGGCGTAGAAACTGTACATTGGAGGAGGTTGGTGGGGTGGGGTTGGGTGGGTTGGGTGAGGGCTGTACATTGGAGGTGGGGGGGGGGGGGGGGTTGGGTAGGGGACACACACACATTTTACACTGTACATTGGAATGTTGACAAAGCCTTACTTGGTCATTTACTGTACAACTAGGTTAGGACATTTGTAGGGGCCAGTTTCGAATTGCAGTCTCACGTAGATGTTTTTTGAGAGTGTTTTTGAAGGTGGGTAGTGATTCACATTCCTTTACAGCTTTAGGCAGGGCGTTCCACATTGATGTGGCATAATTGCGAAACGTGTTTAGTCCCTTGTTTGAGCCGAATCTGGGTTTTACATGATTTGTGGAGCTCCCTCTGGTGTTGTGATCGTGGTATTCACTGACCTTTGGGAAGTATTTTGACATGTACATGGGTACCTTGGTCGCGTAGTGTATCTTGTAGACCAGGCCCATTGCAAGTTGCTGTACTCTGTCGTCTACTCTAAGCCATCCTAGGTTGTCAAAGTGGGCAGGGGTGAGGTGGGTTCTAGGAGTCAGGTCAAGTAGTAGTCTGACTAGCTTGTTTTGAGATGTTTGTAATTTGTTTTTTAGTGCCTTTGAGGTGCTTTGGTACCATGAGGTGCAAGCATAGTCGTAGTACCCTTGAATGAGTGCTCCTGCTAGAGTCTTCAGGGTATTCTTGTTTACCAGAGAGGAGATCCGGTACAAGAATCGCGTTCGTTGGTTGACTTTTTTTATTACATTGGATGCCATTTTGTCACAGGAAAGATTAGCCTCTAGGATGGAACCCAGGTAGGTAATTTCATCTTTCCTTGTGACAATATTGTCACCCACTGTAACCGAGAAGTCGTCAGTCTTGCTGAGTTTGTTATTTGAACCGAAGAGAATGGACTCTGTTTTGCCCATGTGTAATGATAGTTTGTTGTCGGCGAGCCATATGCAGATTTTGCCTAGTTCCGAGCTGAGGGCTTTTTCAACCTGTAACTTGTTCTTGTCAGAGACCAGCAGGGCTGAGTCGTCCGCAAACAGGAACAAGTTGCAGTCACAAGCTGACGACATGTCATTTGCATAAATTAGGAATAGTAGCGGTCCTAGTATGCTTCCTTGTGGAACACCACAGCTCACTGTGAGGGGGGGGGATAGGGTACCGTTTACTTCCACCATCTGTTCCCTCCCCTCCAGGTAGGATTGTATCCAGCTCACTGATAAACTATCAAAACCAATTGCTTTTAGCTTGTCAATCAGAATGGTGTGATTGACAGTGTCGAAGGCCTTTTGTAGGTCCAGCATGACCATGCCGCAGTATTTGCCCGCGTCCACCTCTTGTTTGATGTGGTCGTTCAAGTAGAGAAGGCATGTGTCAGTGGAGTGGGATGTTCTGAAGCCAGATTGGAATTCGTAGATTAGATTTTTTTCCGCGAGGTATTTTTCGATCTGTTCGTATACTATTTTTTCCATGACTTTCGAGATGGATGTAAGGATAGAAACAGGGCGGTAGTTACCCGGGTCTAATTTGCTGCCCTTTTTGTGCAGGGGTGTTACTCTCTTCTGTATTGTCGCAGTGAAAGGTTAACCTTCTGTAGTGTGGAAAGTGAAAGGTTAACCTTCTGTAGTGTGGTAGTGAAAGGTTAACCTTCTGTAGTGTGGAAAGTGAAAGGTTAACCTTCTGTAGTGTGGAAAGTGAAAGGTTAACCGTCTGTAGTGTGGTAGTGAAAGGTTAACCTTCTGTAGTGTGGTAGTGAAGGGGTTAACCTTCTGTAGTGTGGTAGTGAAAGGTTAACCTTCTGTAGTGTGGTAGTGAAAGTGTTAACCTTCTGTAGTGTCGCAGTTAACCTTCTGTAGTGTGGTAGTGAAAGTGTTAACCTTCTGTAGTGTGGTAGTGAAAGGTTAACCTTCTGTAGTGTGGTAGTGAAAGGTTAACCTTCTGTAGTGTGGTAGTGAAAGGTTAACCTTATGTAGTGTCGCAGTTGAAGGGGTTAACCTTCTGTAGTGTGATAGTGAAAGGGTTAACCTTCTGTAGTGTGATAGTGAAAGGGTTAACCTTCTGTAGTGAGATAGTGAAAGGGTTAACCTTCTGTAGTGTGGTAGTGAAAGGGTTAACCTTCTGTAGTGTGATAGTGAAAGGGTTAACCTTCTGTAGTGTGATAGTGAAAGGGTTAACCTTCTGTAGTGAGATAGTGAAAGGGTTAACCTTATGTAGTGTCGCAGTGAAGGGGTTAACCTTCTGTAGTGTGATAGTGAAAGGGTTAACCTTCTGTAGTGTGGTAGTGAAAGTGTTAACCTTCTGTAGTGTGATAGTTAATATTAGAGAACAGTCTATTCTTACTTCTGACCAGATGTTATGCCGAGTGTCAACAGCTTAGTTAGCTGGACTAAATAGGGATCCAAGATGGCGTCTCTCACAGGGGGAACAGATATAGGAGGCCAGGGAGAACCAAAGGAGAGGTTGTTGTGGTTACTGTGAAAAAAGAAATAAAAAATGCATACACTGTAATGCCGCAACAATTACCAATGTGTTTTACACAAATGGCTTAATAAAGGAATCTGAATCTGAGAGGGTGATAATAACAAATGGTCACATTATGCCAGGAAGAGAGAGGATCTTAAGCTCCTTGGTATTCAGCTTGGAGGAGAGAGGATCTTAAGCTCCTTGGTATTCATCAGCTTGGAGGAGAGAGGATCTTAAGCTCCTTGGTATTCAGCTTGGAGGAGAGAGAATCTTAAGCTCCTTGGTATTCAGCTTGGAGGAGAGAGGATCTTAAGCTCCTTGGTATTCAGCTTGGAGGAGAGAGGATCTTAAGCTCCTTGGTATTCAGCTTGGAGGAGAGAGGATCTTAAGCTCCTTGGTATTCAGCTTGGAGGAGAGAGGATCTTAAGCTCCTTGGTATTCAGCTTGGAGGAGAGAGGATCTTAAGCTCCTTGGTATTCATCAGCTTGGAGGAGAGAGGATCTTAAGCTCCTTGGTATTCAGCTTGGAGGAGAGAGAATCTTAAGCTCCTTGGTATTCAGCTTGGAGGAGAGAGGATCTTAAGCTCCTTGGTATTCAGCTTGGAGGAGAGAGGATCTTAAGCTCCTTGGTATTCAGCTTGGAGGAGAGAGGATCTTAAGCTCCTTGGTATTCAGCTTGGAGGAGAGAGGATCTTAAGCTCCTTGGTATTCAGCTTGGAGGAGAGGGGATCTTAAGCTCCTTGGTATTCAGCTTGGAGGAGAGAGGATCTTAAGCTCCTTGGTATTCAGCTTGGAGGAGAGGGGATCTTAAGCTCCTTGGTATTCAGCTTGGAGGAGAGAGGATCTTAAGCTCCTTGGTATTCAGCTTGGAGGAGAGAGGATCTTAAGCTCCTTGGTATTCAGCTTGGAGGAGACTATGCTTCTTCTGTATTCAGCTCACACCGAGAGGAGCCGAGAGCAACCCAATTGTAATAATAATAACTTTATTCGTAGAGCACCTTTCATACAGAAACTGCAGCTCAAAGTGCTTCACAACAGAAAAAAGACAGGCATAAAATGAGCACATAAAGTGCAGACATATAAAATCAGTTTTTCACATTAGGATCCAACATCCCAACAGGCCACCTTGTTTATAGTTTGATTCAGTTTTAAATAGACAATAATAAAAATAGTAAGATAAAATAGACAGAGAAACTTCACAGTAATTGTAACCATTTAGCGGTTTATGCCAATAAACATGTCATGCTGAGAATACCGGGATGCCGTGTGGTATTATAGCAAGGGTGTTATGGGAAGTATTGGAGGCGGGACCCAGGTTGTGCAGACAGAGGAGGAAGGAGTAGTCGGGAGACAAGAGTTCAAAAATAATGTCTTTACTTGCAAATCCATGACATACGAGAGAACACGAAAAATGACAGAGGCTCAGCCAAGCCGGCGCGGGACAAGGAACAAAATAAAAGGGCTACACTAGACCTGGACAAAGGCGGACTTAAGACACGAAATGAAAGACGAAAAACAGAACACTATAGATAACTTACTGAGAACGTGGTACGAATACAAGAACTGCTCCACGAGCTGAAAAGGTGCCGTAGCACTACGAGAACGCTCACACGAGCTGAGAAGTGCCGAGGCACAAATATGACGACTGCTCACACGAGCCGAGTAGTGAATACCAAAAACACACGTGACGAAACCGTAACAGGAAACTATGAACGAGCACTGAACACAGGAGGGGCGAGACACTAAATACTAAACACATGATTACTAAAGAGGAAACAGCTGAGAGACTAGGGATACAAAATACTGACACATGAATACAAGGGGCTAGACTAGACACTAATAAACTAGACAGAATAAATACCACAAGACAAGGACACTAGATTAAGCAGGAATATTTACAGACACCAAATCATAGGCAGTAATAAGGCAGAGAACAGACATGACAAATAGAACCACACAAGGACTGAGGCTTGTGTGTGTGTTTGCAACAGAGAGAGGGAACTGGCGAGGGGGGGCCGGAAACAGAGACAGAGGGCCGCTGAGAGGGGGCCGGAAACGGAACAGGACCAGGACGAAGGGGACGAGGACTGGGATAAGTATAGTTTTAGAGTGATCCTGTCTAATCCCAGAAAATGCAGAAAAACGTGAATTTGACTAAAAGCGTTGCCGTTTCTCACCTGGACACGCTACTATTTCCAAATCAAATGTATATAATAGGTATGTTTAATCATGAATGCATGAAAGGGTGGGGGGGGGGGGGGGGGAGTCGTTTTTTGATGCTTTGATAGTCACCAACGGCATACGATACACACACGTTGCGATAGAGGTGAAATCATGGTTGGATCAAAGCAGGATTGATATAATTTAGTCCTTACCTTCACTAGGAGGTACCCCAAAAAGAATATTCCAATTGTCTGATCGCGAGTCCAAGTACCGGTGTCCATTGTGTCGCCAACATAATCCACCACAACAGATGCATCGGGGAATTTGACGCTTCTCAATGGGATCGGGATACCCGCTCGCCTAGCCTGACCAAGAAAAGTGCCCCCGGAGACATTTGATCGTTGCACAGGCCAAGATATAAGGTACAAGATACAAGAGTTTAAGAGGTTTCAAAAGGTGCTAGATACTGCCACCTGGGTGGATGCAGCCGGTATTGCAATTTGGCATTCTCAGGATGATTCCCCACGTTAACCCCGAGTCTGTGTGCCTATAATGAATGTAAATATTGAATAAAAGAAATAACGATGAAAACCCGACTATACTCGAGTGCTGTTCACGTAGAACTACGTTTCTGTCGTCCGATCGGTGAGTGCCGGAAACGTAGAACTACGTTTCTGTCACGGTATTTCTTTTATTATCTATACCCATTCATAATTCAGCGGCGCACCTTGTGCATAATGTTCCGAGTGTGTCTGAGCTGGCAGACGGCATTATACCGGCCAGTAATGCACCCGGTTAGAAATGGGTTCGTTTATTTTCTATACTGAGCTGCGGCGTGGGGGCGGGTCCTAAACACTCCGGCAAAACACACGCTTCTAGGGATGGCTTGGACAACTGACCCCGCCCGCCCGTTGAAGAGCAATGCCCAATAATGTCGGAGGCACGATCGCTGTGGATAACTGGAATGGCGATGAGATTATTGGATTATTTTCTCCCCAATACTTCAGAGACCAGGTAAGGACACTATATATGAAAGCTTGCGTTAATCTGATATTTATTTCTACTGCGATTGAAGCTATATGTGTTTATGTGTCTAGCTGTTCTGCCATTGGGTTGCGGGGGGGGGGGGGGGGGGGGGCGCCGGTCTAAGCCACATTGCATGCGTGCACGCAAAGGATAATAGTGATGATCCAGCGTTGATTTCAGGAAGATCCGATAATCAGGCGAAAAATTACAACGTGTTTATTGAATTACACAAAAACCATGTTTGTGTCTTTTCCCTGGAATTGCTCAGAAGCGGCCGGACTATGTTCATATTCAAAACTGCATAAAATGGAAATGTACGGATGAAAAAGGAATCCGTTTTTTGCACGTTGACCAGAAGCAGCTCAATGAGACTCGAGGGCGTTATTAGACCCATAGCGATACTATAAAATATAGCACCCGAGGAAGCAGAAGCTAAATGCGTTGTGCAATAAAAAAAAAAAGCAAAAACCAGTCCTGAGGAGTGTGCGCGGTCCCTTCTTTCTTTTGAAGGCATTAAACTTTTAGTTTTACTATAAAATATAGGTTTAGTTCTACAAACTACAACTGCGTTTACATGGGGTTAATGGGCGGCACGGAAGTGGTCACTTCCCGGAAGGGGTGTGGCACTCAATGTGTTAAGAGAGGTCGGCCATGGGGTCACGGGTCGCTCAGTACACCCAGTTGACCGGGACCCACTGGGGCTCGGAGCACAGTCTGTCTACGGCAGCCTGTAGCGTCTCCAAGGCCTTGTCCAAGTTGTCGTTGGTCAGGTGGAAGTAGAGGCTGTACGCCCCCTGGTGGTCAGGTGGAAGTAGTCGCTCTCGGTCCACCGTCTTCCTCAGGTCCACGCCCTGGACACACACACACACACAAAAGCCAGGTGAGTGAGCGACAATGGCTCAGGAGGTAGATCCGGAGGTTCACTGTTCGATTCCCGCACCTCCCGGGCAGTGTGTCGAAGTGTCCTTGAGCAAGACACTTAACCCCTAACTAACCCGATGAGCAGGTTGGCACCTTGCGTGGTCGCCTCCGCCGTCGGTGTGTGAACGGGGTAAAATGTGAGGAACAAAATCGTAAAGCGCTTTGGATAAAAGCCGTTATATAAATGCAGCCCTTTACCATTATAGTAGACATGAAACAGGAAATGCCCTTTGAATGGTTAATAGGCTACATGTCATGCATATTAAAGGACCACGCCAAGATTATAGGAAATGCGCTTAGTCTTCTCCAGAGTCAGACAAGAAGATAGATATACATTTCCTCTCTGTGCGTTCGGTAGAAAGCTATCCGGCTGCAAGCTAGCCTAGCTTAGCACAAATGAATGGAAGCAGATATGGACCAACTAGCCCAGCTGTTGGCCAAAACACCTCTCACTGAGTTTTGCTAGGCTAATGGTCAGTATCTGCTTCTATTCATTCGTGCTAAGCTAGGCTAGCTTGCAGCCGGATAGCTTATTAAAAAATTCAATTCAATTAACTTTTAAATGCGTTTTTTTTTTATAAAAAAAGATATCTGATCCAATATTTATGACTTAAAACCAATTTCCGACAATTGGTTAGACTTTAAATTAAAATAAATAAAATGTCTTGAACATTTTTATCATGGATGAACAAAACCTTCAATGCGAATGGTTGATTTGAATTTCAAGGACTTTAACACTTTGAATGCCCATCACGAGAAATCTCATAAATCTTTTTTTATTAGCGATCTGAATTCATATTTCATCAACCGAGTCTACCGTTGGTAAGCCTGCCCCACCAGGCGCTCAGATGTGGAAAAAAGCACCCCCTATCGTCTCCCAGATGGTAATGCACCCTTTTGGATTGGACTCAATGAAAATGGAGAAAAAAAAACTACGGAATCCACATTTTACTTCTCACGCATGTAACCGGAGCCGATCAGATTCATTCTGGACCCTCAGCACAGCGTGTAATGTGTTTTACAGTATACGCATTGGATCAATAAAAGGATCGATTTTTAGAATGGCGATCAGGAATTGGAATAATCCATTTGGATACCATCTGATCTCAGGTAATGAATCTATTTTACCAGTCTTAGGATAAGCAGACCTGTTTTCACGGAGATATAAGCTTTTCCCCTATATGTGATATGGCTGTTTTGACTAGGGATGCCCCCCGGACCCCGGTTTTGAACGGGAACCGGTACTATATTAGAAAATACCGGAGTATTTATAAGCTCCGACGTCCTCGGTACTGCTATCGATACTCTAGAGAAATTATTATTATTATTTAAAAGTTGCGAACGATCCTCTCTCTGTCTCTGCACGAGAAGCGAGCCGCAGCAAGCCATTACACACACTTGTTGCGAGCCACTCACACATACACGGGTAGGGACTGGAGGTGCCTGTCCGTGGCTAGCTACGTTAGCTACGGAGCTAGTAGTCAGTTTCAGTGTTGCTGGATGGTACACTCTAACGTTATGCCGAGTTCATACTACACTACACTTATGAACTCGACATAGCGATAACGTTAATCCGTTTCCATGAAGTGTTTAATTAGCAGCAATCTGTTCTGTTGTTGAACATTTAACGTTAACGTGGCTAGCTACGTTAGCTACGGAGCTAATAAGAGTATACCATCCAGCAACACTGAAACTGACTAACGTTAACGTTATGCCGACTCGCCGAGTTCATACTACACGTATGAACTCGACATAGCGTTAACGTTACTCCGTTTCCATGAAGTGTTTAATTAGCAACAATCTGTTCCGTTGTTGAAAATGTAACGTTAAGGTAGGTATCCGATGCACTTCCGGCGTGGACAGGAAAACGTCGTGAAATCGTTGTAGTCATTTTGTAGTCTTAATAACTAAAAGATTTTAACAAAATAAAAAGCAGCAGCACTATTGCATAACTGAGTCATGTTTGCTATGTATTTCTTTCTTTAGGGGAGTAGGACATTTGTTTCACAGTTTTAGCATGATGTTTTATAGATGGCCAGGTTAAACACAGGTTTTTGTTTTTTAAGAGGGGGCCGGGGGTTTGATTTGATTGAAGTTTATTTCAAATATGCAACACAACAAACAAATATCAAGTACAGATATAGCCTTAAGCCGTTCAAATAATAATTTATAATTTTTTTTAAAATTTAAATATATTTAAATAATAATCTAAAAGAACCGATAAAGAGTATCGATAAAGTACCGAACCGTTAAGCAGTATCGATAAGAGTAGTAGTATCGATAAAATCCTAACGATACCCATCCCTAGTTTTGACTGTGCGAGTGATCAGGAACTAAGAGAATCGATTTACAGCTTGCGGCACCAGCGTGCATACGTACACATATACTATCGTTTATTTGAAAACGATTCATAAATAGGCCGAAAAATTACAACATTCTAGAATATTACAGTATCAGGGCGTTTATCAGGGATTCTTTTTTTTTTCCCCTTGAAAACGAGGGCTTTTCAAAATGCTATAAAACGGAAATGAACAGATAAAAAAACAATCCGCTTCGACAATGTTGACTGGAAATGTCATTGATAAGCGACGGGCAGATTAGACACATAGCCATAATTTAAAACAGATTAGGCGATATTAACGTTAACATTGAAGTGGATGGTGGGCATTCAAGCACTAAATGTGCGCCCCCTGCTGGGCACTGAAAGTGTTAAGTACCTTGTTAAAAATGGGCTGTTTAAGGAATTCCAGGTCTCGACTTTTTTTTATATATATATATATATATATATATATATATATATATTTTTTTTAAGCACTTCAAGGACCTTGTGCGAACCCTGCTTGTATGCAGGGTCCTAAAGTCTTAAATTGAACAGAATTTTAGGCCTTAAAAAGTCTTAAATATGATTCTGATTATGTATATATATCATACAGAACCTAGAGGTGTGAGCACTCACCTTCACACTTGTGTTTCTTCAGATTGTTAGACTGGATGAAACTCCTCCCACACTGTTGGCAGTGGTAGGGCTTCTCTCCAGTGTGGATCCTCTGGTGGTCCTTGAAGGTAGCTAACAGACTGAAGCTCCTCCCACACTGTTGGCAGTGGTAGGGCTTCTCTCCAGTGTGGGTCAGAAGGTGGTCCTTGAGGGTACGTGACAGAGTGAAACTCCTCCCACACTCCTCACACTGGTGGGGCTTCTCTCCAGTGTGGGTCAGAAGGTGGTCCTTGAGGGTACCTAACCTACTGAAGCCCCTCCCACACTGCTCACACCGGTGGGGCTTCTCTCCTGTGTGGGTCAGAAGGTGGTCCTTGAGGATACCCAACCTACTGAAGCCCCTCCCACACTGCTCACACCGGTGGGGCTTCTCTCCTGTGTGGGTCAGAAGGTGGTCCTTGAGGATACCTAACCTACTGAAGCCCCTCCCACACTGCTCACACCGGTGGGGCTTCTCTCCTGTGTAGGTCAGCTGGAACAGAAAACAAGGAGGGGTCAGACTGCTAGGAGCAGAAAACAAGGAGGGGTCAGGCTGCTAGGAGCAGAACACAAGGAGGGGACAGACTGCTAGGAGCAGAACACAAGGAGGGGTCAGACTGCTAGGAGCAGAACACAAGGAGGGGACAGACTGCTAGGAGCAGAACACAAGGAGGGGACAGACTGCTAGGAGCAGAACACAAGGAGGGGACAGACTGCTAGGAGCAGAACACAAGGAGGGGACAGACTGCTAGGAGCAGAACACAAGGAGGGGTCAGACTGCTAGGAGCAGAACACAAGGAGGGGACAGACTGCTAGGAGGAGAACACAAGGAGGGGACAGACTGCTAGGAGCAGAACACAAGGAGGGGTCAGACTGCTAGGAGCAGAACACAAGGAGGGGACAGACTGCTAGGAGCAGAACACAAGGAGGGGACAGACTGCTAGGAGCAGAACACAAGGAGGGGTCAGACTGCTAGGAGCAGAACACAAGGAGGGGACAGACTGCTAGGAGCAGAACACAAGGAGGGGACAGACTGCTGAAGACTATGTCTCCTGCTCACCACTAGGGGCAGAGTGGGTAACATCTTAAAACAACAGGAAAGAAATATCTCTGAAAGAGACTAGTGGACACACATAGTGAAAGTAGCCAGCTGACAGTGTTCCATGTAGAGAAACAAAGCCACAGATGATGGACCTGGACCAGATAACTGCCGGTGATTATGATCACAATATTTCAGATATCGTCAGTAAGCTGAAAGTTATACTGGTAAACTAGTCAGATTCCTAGTCATGGTTGTATTGTATTGTCCTGCGTTGTAAAGCCCACATACCTGGTGCTCCAAACAGGATGAAACAAACACTTTAAATGAATTGCAGATACTATTTGACTAATGACCTTCTTTCATTTCATTACCTGGCAGGGGGGCGGGGCAGACAGGGTCCCAGAGGAAGTGCCCGGTTGAGAGGCTGTGGAGGGGAGGAACCTCTCTGTGCGGATCTGTCCACTTGTCAGCAGCTCGAAGTACAGATCGTTATGGATCCTCTTCAGGTGCTTGTGGAGGAAGATCTCCGAGGTGAAGCAGTACTGACACTCAGCAGGACATGGAAACACTGGAGACTGGGTCTTCACCCCTGAGAGAGAGAGAGAGAGAGAGATACAGGGAGATGGAGACAGAGAAAGAGAGCAGATTAGGAGCGAAGTCAGATGAGTAATGGCAATTATGTGCAATGAATCAATACAACTACGACAGACATTAGGATTTTTGTTGGTGGGGTCTATATTATTCCAGACTGGCAAAGGAACCATGTGATTTACAGATCTCTGATGCGTTACACCCCAAATCAGATGAATAGACGTAAGGATATGTACATGCACACATAGGGTCAGACTAGGGCTGACCTTCGAATTATTTTTTGCAATTCGAAGCTTCGGGGCCGAGATTCGATTTTAATTCAAAGCTTAATTTGATCAGGCAGAGTTGATTTTGCACAATTTATTTTTATAAATATATATATATTTTCTTTTAATAAATATATTCAAATTTTATTTTCATATTCGAAGCCCATGCCCATCGAACAAAGCTTCCAAGTATTTAAGACAGCCCTAATAGTAATACATACAGACAGATTACCTTCAGTAGAACTCTTCCTGTGCCAAAGTGCATCGAAGGTGATGCCCAGGTGTGCGGCGTACTCGTCCCCGTACCACACCAGCAGCTCCTCTCCTGGAGCCACACGACACCAAGACCGGTAGAAGATCAGGCCACGGTGTTGGAACGCTACCAGGTTCTGTTCCTCCTCGTTACGGGCACAGTTCACATATCTGAGAGAGAGAGGGAGAGAGAGAGAGAGAGAGAGAGAGACAGAGAGAGAGAGAGAGACAGAGAGAGATGGATTACTGCTACTACTGTAATTGATCATCATAATCTGTACCTTTAACACAGCAGAGTTTCCTACCTCATCCAATTAGAGTGAGTCTCTCTTTTGGCGTCGATGTAGTCGTCCCTGCGTTTGTCCCTGTAGATCTGATAGAGAGACAAGACGTTCACCACATTTCACACAGACATCATTCAAGCAGTGTTTCGTTTGTCTAAGATTTAAAAAGGTTTAAACTTTACAGCACTGACAAAGTGCTGTACAAGTCCCACAACATAAAAAAATAAAATAAATAAAAGATTTGTAATAGATATTTTTTTGAAGCTTCAAATTAAAATCGAATATCGGCCCTGAAGCTTCGAATTCCAAAAAAAATTATTTGAAGGTCAGCCCTAGACTCCATACAAAAGAGCACTTGGGTCATCTCATGTTGCCAATGTGTCAACCTTTGATGAGGGTGGGGGGGGGGATCAAGCACTTTGATGAGGGTGGGGGGGATCAAGCACTTTGATGAGGGTGGGGGGGATCAAGCACTTTGATGAGGGTGGGGGGGATCAAGCACTTTGATGAGGGTGGGGGGGATCAAGCACTTTGATGAGGGTGGGGGGGATCAAGCACTTTGATGAGGGTGGGGGGGATCAAGCACTTTGATGAGGGTGGGGGGGATCAAGCACTTTGATGAGGGTGGGGGGATCAAGCACTTTGATGAGGGTGGGGGGATCAAGCACTTTGATGAGGGTGGGGGGATCAAGCACTTTGATGAGGGTGGGGGGATCAAGCACTTTCAGACACATTATTTCCAAAGACTGTTCGTGACACATAGAGCTGCCATGGTTACAGCATTACCGCAGTAAGCCAATCACGTCACGCACCGCATCCCTGCTGTGTTTTCTTCTGTTCATTAGGCCTATTGTTTACGTTCCAATTGTTGCGTTATGTGATCTGAAATAAACGCAATGCTATTTTGTAAATAATAATAATCATTATAATAATTGTGTAGCCTATTTTCTTCACACCATGTGTTCGAAAGTCCTTCACTCGTCTGCAGCACAGTTAACGTTCCGATCGGAGAACGTGCAGCACCCAGAACGTGCTTTGCAACTACGAGATGCGTTTTTACTGTAAATGGAGGTGAACAGCTATGCTTCAGGGATAAAGAGGTATGTTTTTTTTTCTTTTTTTTTAAATGGCGATTACCACAACAGTTTGAATTGCTTCACTATCAAAAAATCATTACCGCAGCAGCTCTACACACAGACTCACTCACCCACTCCCTCCCTCCCTCCCCCCTACTGACCACCCATGAGTAGCCGCTCTTGGTAGCCTCCTCCTCCTCAGCCTTGTCTCCTTCATATGGGCCGAAGTGTGATCCTATAGGAAGCTCCGTGTTCCCAGAGTAGAACACACCAAGACCCGCTCCTGGTATTCCAGACCTCTTCACCTGGACAGACACAGACAGGAAGACAGACCGGTTGCTCTAAAATGGAATGTTATCATTGTTCAGATGGGTTGAGATAAAAAAAAAAAAAAGTCACACCTTTACTTTAGATCTCTGGAAATCATTAAGGGTGGCCCTCGTTTACAATGATACCAAGCTTACAAAAAACAGACTGTGCTGTTGAGATTCAAGCATATTAAAAAAAAGGTACAAAAAACATTAAATAAAGGAAATTATTAAACATCGACTACCGTAAATCCTCAAATAGAGGAGGGACCTCCGATAAAGGAGGGGCCTCTCATAATGGCCGGGGGGTTTGATGCATTTAGACAAACACAGGCCGGTTTCTATTATAAGGTCGCAAAAATTTTATTTTATTTTTCGTGCCGTGATATAGAATGAGATAAACTCTTGCCAATGGAAATCAAGTGCTGCCTCCCGCTACACCGACTACCGTACATTAACGTTTCCCTCTGGTTAGCTTTAGCGCTAGCTAACGTTGTCATAATATCTAGATATGTGGCGTCAGCTGGACGACGTTGACTTCGTTTGCAACCGTTAACGTTCGCCGTCTATATGGCGTTGGCAGGAGAGGCTGGCGTTGTCCAGTTGACACATTAGAGATCATGATGCTATGACAGCGTTAGTAGCTAAAGCTATTGCATGTAAACAACTCGATTCGACGGAGGAAGTCGAGAAGGTACCACACGCTAAACAGTCCCCGGACCCCACAACCTAGTATAGACAGTTCCAACTTCAATGTGTGAATTACGTTAATCCCACAATTACTCAACTGCACTCAATATTTAAATATCAATGCTAGTCTAAATAAATGTAGACAGACAATCTACGTATTAAAAAATAAAAATAAAAATAATGCAATAAAAGTCTGAAAATGAAGGGATTATGTCCATGAGTGTAATTTTTAGAAATTAAGGCCTGCCTCTTATATAAGCCTCTCTCTAATAAAGGCCTGGTGCTCTTTGCAGCTGAGGTAAATAGAAGACCCGTCCTATATTTGAGGATTTACGGTACATGCATAGATAAATTTTATGCAATGATAAACAATGTCATAGTAACTGGTGGGTGAGACAAGTGGTCAGTAACATGGCTGAGTGTCTGGTCAGTAACATGGCTGAGTGTCTGGTCAGTAACAGGACAGTGTCTGGTCAGTAACACGACAGAGTGTCTGGTCAGTAACACGGCTTAACACATTAATTGATTTTGAATCGAAATTTGGAATGATGCCAGGCCTGCAATTAAATTTTTTATTTTACATTATTTAACCAGGAACTCCCATTGAGATACAAGATCGGTTTGGGAGAGGGAGGTAAGGGGTTTTAGATTGTGTGTTGTGAAGTTTAGACTTCAGAGAGGGAGAGTAAAGTACAAAAAGAAAAAAGTACCGTTGGGTACCGGTATCAATTCCCAGGTAAAAAGAAACATTTTCAGGCTCGGTGTCCCGAAAAGACCCACCGCGTAGGCCAGATGCAAGCCGCATTTTACAATAAAACTCTGTGGGGCTGCTTATTTTTTTTAATTTATTATAATCGCAAATTTAATCGCAATATCTGTGAGAAAAATCGCAATTCGATTATTTCCCAAAATCTTGCAGCCCTAGAAGGGATACCAGAAAATGTAGTTTGTGTTTACTGCAATTTACCTAAAGATAATCTAAAGCAGTGGTTCTCAACTGGTCTAGCCTCGGGACCCAACACAAAAAATAGTTTGGGGGAACTAATGGGATAACTGGGGTTGCAACAAAAGTGCAACTAGGGCTAAAAACACAATGAAATAAAATAATAATAAATAATATGCTTCTTAGCAGACTTCTTAGCTTAACATGACAGGGAACTAATGGGATAACTGGGGATGTTGTTTGCTCCTGACAAGAGTCTCAAAGTCTGGGGTGATGGTAGACAAAGCAACTCTGAGGTCGTGCTCAATGTCCAATCTGTTCCTCTGCTCCGTCTTCAGCTGGACCAGAGCTGAGAAGCCACTTTCACAAAGATAGGTGGTGCAAAAAAAAAAGTTTAAAAAAAATTTATAATTACTTTTTTATTTTTTTAACAGACATCCGCGACCCACTCAAAATGGCCCCGCGACCCACTTTTGGGTCGCGACCCACCAGTTGAGAAACACTGATCTAAAGGAAACAATACCTTGAAGTGTGGAGGGAGAGTCTTCTTGGCTCTGTGTGGCTCTCCTGGAGCCACCTCCACGTCAGGGTAGAAGACAGGAGGGCCGTGGACAACACACTCAAACAGGAAGAACTCCTCACAGCCGTAGCAGTCTACACAGACAGACAGAGAACGTGGAGAAGAGACAGAGACATAAGAGAGATAGTCAGTCAATACATAAATATTAAAGGATTGCCGCATTGCCGTCAAAAGTAAAAAATATTTTAGCGTGGCTGGGTGGCACTCGTCACCAACGCAAGAGACACTGGTATCGAACCCAGCCGACAGCGTTGCTCCCGGCTTGGCCGGCCGTCACACTAACACAATTGGCAGTGTTAGAGGGTGGGAAGCCGGTGGGTGGGTCTGGGTCGTTGTGGACAGCGACTTCTACAGTTCGCTCGGGGCGCCTGCGCAGCGAGGGAAGGATCTAGGAGAGGTAGTGTGACCTTCCACACGTTACACTCTCAGGGATTAAAGCAAAAAAAATTCTCCCGACTGCTTTTTTTCTGGCCAAGTCATATTCTTATTTTAACCTCCACTGTATTTTTTTTTTAATAGCGTTAGCGTTTTAAGGGAGCCTACTGTCCTGACTGTGACTATAGACCCTACTGTTGTGGTTGTTGTGCCAGGCAGGGAGGCTGTGTGCTGGAGAGCGTGAAATAATGCAAGTCTTGTGGCTAGCTTCTGATTGATGGCGAGCTAGCACCCTTTTCCCATTACTTTGAACCATGAACTAAACGGCTTGTTATCATACAAACAAGGGACTAAACACGTTTCGCAATTATGCCACAACAACAATGGACAGTCTCCTCCCCACCATTTGTATATATTTTTTTACCACCCACTCACCCCCTCCTAATGTACAGTCTCCTCCTCATCATATGTATATATTTACTGTTAGGATCTCTGGGTAACAGTACTGTATATTTGCATATCGTATATGTGACAAATGTAACAGTACTATTACTATATACCTGTAAGGCATGTATGTCATGATGTCATGCATGTTGTGTATGTCATAAATGTCACAGAATTGAAAATGGGGGACCCTGATGATGTAAACAAGACAAACGCCTTTCTCTAGTCTGCATCCCCTTAACAATTGTGTGTATTGCTACTGGATTTACAAGATCCAGAGTGAATGAATGAAAACTTTATTTAATACACGAGACCCTCTCCTTGGGACCAAGTAAGGTTGTCGATAATCCAATGTACAGTTACAACCCCCCCCCCATCCCACCCACCTCCAATGTACAGTTTCTTCGTCAAATATATATACTCTTTTTAGACTATTTTTGTATCACAAACAATAGGCTACTGTATTTGTAAATCTGGTATGTCATAAATGTATAGATGTAGCAGTATTGTCTATCTGTATGTCATGTGTGTCATATATGTTATGATGAATTGAAAATGGGGGACCCTGATGTAAACAAGACGAAAGTCTTTCTCTGGTCTGCATCCCCTTAACAATTGTGTGTATTGAGCTGTACTGTATTGTACCCATTCTGCAATCTGTTAATAACAATCAATCAATATTTAACAGATTGCAAAATGGGTACAATACAGTACAGCTCAATACACACAATTGTTAAGGGGATGCAGACCAGAGAAAGACGTTCGTCTTGTTTACATCAGGGTCCCCCGTTTTCAATTCATAGTGACATACATGACATACTACATTTGTGACATGATATGCAAATATACAGTACTGTTACCCAGAGATCTCCCGGACAAATAGGAGAAAGACGTTTATTGAGCTTAAAAACAATTGATAACGCAAATAACTTTCGGATTAACAAAGTAATTCGTTTTGTGGCATTAACGTTACCTAGATTTATCAACATTCATACATTTATCAGAAAGCGAGCGGCGCAAGCACACACACGAAACACCACCAACAACAACACACTGCTTGTCGCGTAAATAACGTTCCGATTAACAAAAGGCATTTGTTTTGTGGCATTGACGTTACCTAGATTTATCAATAGCAATATATATGTTTCTTTAGACTAGAATAAGTCAAATGAACTTACGGTCTCGTAAAAGTTGCCGCATGTTGTTGATGAGTCAAGTTAACTCGCGAGTAGAGCTAGACGCAGGGATTAAAGCAAAAAAAAATCTCCTGACTGAACTTTTTTTCTGGCCAAGTCATATTCTTATTTTAACCTCTACTGTATTTTTTTTAATAGCGTTAGCGTTTTAAGGGAGCCTACTTGTAGAGCGAGCCTACTGTCCTGACTGTGACTATAGAGACCCTACTGTTGTGTGCTGGAGAGCGTGAATGCAAGTCTTGTGGCTAGCTTCTGATTGATGGCGAGCTAGCACCCCTCCCCACTTTGAACTAAATGGCTTGTTATCATACAAACAAGGGACTAAACACGTTTCGCAATTATGCCACAACAACAATGGACAGTCTCCTCCCCACCGTTTGTATATATTTATTTACCACCCACTCACTCACCCCCTCCTAATGTACAGTCTCCTCCTCATCATATGTATATATTTACTGTTAGGATCTCTGGGTAACAGTACTGTATATTTGCATATCGTATATGTGACAAATGTAACAGTACTATTACTATATACCTGTAAGGCATGTATGTCCCTATGTCATAAAT
Organism: Notolepis coatsorum; assembly: GCF_963971535.1. Lineage (NCBI taxonomy): Eukaryota > Metazoa > Chordata > Actinopteri > Aulopiformes > Paralepididae > Notolepis > Notolepis coatsorum. Next base: position 4,177,905 of record NC_140179.1, on the reverse strand, counting down.
GTCATGATGTCATGTGTATGTTGTGTATGTCATAAATGTCACTATGAATTGAAAATGGGGGACCCTGATGATGTAAACAAGACAAACGCCTTTCTCTGGTCTACATCCCCTTAACAATTGTGTGTATTGCTACTGGATTTACAAGATCCAGAGTGAATGAATGAATGAAAACTTTATTTAATACACGAGACCCTCTTCTTGGGACCAAGTAAGGTTTTGTCGATAATCCAATGTATAGTTACAACCCCCCCCCCATCCCACCCAACCACCTCCAATGTACAGTTTCTTCGTCAAATGTATATACTCTTTTTAGACTATTTTTGTATCACAAACAAACAATAGGCTACTGTATTTGTAAATCTGGTATGTCATAAATGTATAGATGTAGCAGTATTGTCTATCTGTATGTCATGTGTGTCATATATGTTATGATGAACTGAAAATGGGGGACCCTGATGTAAACAAGACGAAAGTCTTTCTCTGGTCTGCATCCCCTTAACAATTGTGTGTATTGAGCTGTACTGTACCCATTCTGCAATCTGTTAATAACAATCAATCAATATTTAACAGATTGCAGAATGGGTACAATACAGTACAGCTCAATACACACAATTGTTAAGGGGATGCAGACCAGAGAAAGACGTTAGTCTTGTTTACATCAGGGTCCCCCGTTTTCAATTCATAGTGACATACATGACATACAGGTATATAGTAATGTTACATTTGTGACATATATGATATGCAAATATACAGTACTGTTACCCAGAGATCTCCCGGACAAATGGGAGAAAGACGTTTATTGAGCTTAAAAACAATTGATACCGCAAATAACGTTCTGATTAACAAAGTCATTCGTTTTGTGGCATTAACGTTATCTAGATTTATCAACATTCATACATTTATCAGAAAGCGAGCGGCGCAAGCACACACACGAACCACCACCAACAACAACAACAACGACAACAACACACTGCTTGTCGCGTAAATAACGTTCTGATTAACAAAAGGCATTCGTTTTGTGGCATTCACGTTACCTAGATTTATCAATAGCAATAGTAATATATATGTTTCTTTAGACTAGAATAAGTCAAATGAACTTACGGTCTCGTAAAAAGTTGCCGCATGGTGTTGATGAGTCAAGTTTACTCGCGAGTAGAGCTAGACGCTAGAGAGTCTCAAAATGGGCGCTTCCCATTGGTGCTGAGCACAGCGGAGGCGGGTGAAAGGGCTGTAAACTCAGAACAATCTCGCCTTCTGGTTGGTTGCATTTGCCTGAGAATTTGCCGATTGCTCGCAAATGACTGTTTGGTGCGGCCGCGGTAGGGGAAAAAAGAATATTTGACGCCTCTGATTGGCTCAGGTTAAAATCCGTCACGACTCCAAATCAAATGACGGAATCTCCAAATCAAATGGACGGATATCCGTCCCAAGACGGAACGCTTTAATGCCTGCACTCTCTCAGTGAGAGTCCGCGCTGCCAGGTGAAAATAAGTGGTGGGCTGGGTACACATGTGTCGGAGGAAGCATGCGATAGTCTCCGATCGACCAGGAAGGGGACTGGGGAATTGGCACAACGACTAACAGTGGGAGGGGAGAAAAAACGTAAAAAGGAGGAAAAAGATAAAAGTTTAAATATTTTAACCGTTTGTCATCCTTCACAACAGAATTTATAGCATAATGTACATTCAGTGTGTTACAGTATATCTGGACAATTAGAAGCTAATCATTTTGGTGCAACACCACCTAGATGTATACTATGATCAGAGCTTGAAATCTTGGTAAGATTTAGCTAAGAACCCGCCATAAGGTAACCGACTAACAGAGCTGGTCAGAATAACAGGAAATATATAGAAAGTTTGTTATGCTATATCATTGAACTAGCAAAATTTCCCTCTGGATAATAAAAGTATTTCTATTCTATTCTAGCCGATAGCTGTGGCTATGACTGGCCAGGATTACTTCTGCTGCGTTGTCCCATGCTACGCTACAATGTTAAATGCCACTCTTACAAACCATTAATGTTCTTGATGGATATTCCCGGTAAGGAGGATCATAAAGTTGCAATTTAATTTCATGAATGGATAGTTATGTGGCTGGATTATTTGGAAAAGAGAATGCCAAATTAGTAATGAAAAGGCGCCTGATTGCGAATGTTTTCTTCTTTTATAAATAAATATTTTCCTGCCTGTATTATATATTTGAGAGATAGCTCTTTGTGGGGGGAGAGATAAACTGAAAACGGGTCAGATATGCCCAGGGACAGATAAAATAATAATTCATTTATTTTGTATAACGCTTTTCAAAGACCCAAAGTCGCTGACAATAGGCAAAAAAGAAACAAATAAAACAAAGAACCACAGGGAAACGGAGGACAATAAGAATACACAGGAACATAAAACCACGAGTAACGGATAACAAGTACGGGAGGAGAGTAAGGGAAAACCAAGGTGGGGGGCAGGAGAGGAGAGAACGTGGGGCAGGGGGAGATGTAGTATGTTATTAAACTTTGGACCTGTACTGTAGATAAGACTTCAGGCTATGGAACCGGTATGAGAGTACACAAAACCTTTACTTCATTCAGTGTGTTCAAAACTCTATTTCATTAGCACTCAAGAGCGATTCCTCTTTGTTGTTGTGGAAAAAAGTTCAGAATGTTTCCTTTCAAAAGAGACCAGACTCATGCATGTGCTACAAGTATAAAGTATAATAAATAGCAAATTACTTTGGGTATGCAATCGCCAGGCGTGTTATGCAAAACTAGCCCTATTTTTGCCCGATGCATATTCCACTGCAAAGACGGCACATAAGTAATGATATGATGCGTCGGTCATCAATATGCAAATCAAGGTAATTTAATGGTCGACAATGACATTGTGGACTCATCATTGCAGCCCTAGTCTATATGTGAGAGGTCCATCTCTCTGCCTAGAAACTACAAATAGCTCAAAATAAGGCTGCCAGACTAGCTCTCCACTGTTCAAAGCGCACTAACATTGGAGTTATGCACAGAAATGTATCATGGCTTCCGGTTGAGAAACGTCTGCAATCCCGTCTCATTACTTTTCTCAGAAATGTTCAAGTTGTCAAAAAACCACAGTATTTTTATGATCATATAGTTTACATAAGAGAAGAAGATGACCAGACACGCTACGTTAGGACATCGACTGGCACCTAAACCAGGGCTGTACGTTAACTCTTTTTGCACATAGCACTGGTGCTACAGAGGTTGGCCAAAATCTTGTAGCACGAGTATAAAAAGTCTCTAAAAACAACCACAAGTATAGTGCAGTTCATTACTTAAAATGCAACTGGCAAGGGACATGAATCTTGCATACAGGGTAGAGATGTTCTGATACCATTTTTTCCTTTCCGATACCTAAGCGTTGGGTATCGGCCGATTCCGATACTTATCCGATACCAGTGCATACATTAAAAAAATATTATATAAATAATTTTTTTAATACAGCTACTGTTTTATATATACTGTTTTTTAGTAATAACTATAAAGTAATGGTATTTATTCAACAACAGGTGATTGTATAGATTAGTATTAGTATCAGTAATTGAAAACTCTCTCAATGAGTTCACCCACGGAAAGGTTGTTGGCACATTAGTTCCACACGGACATTATTCGTTGCTGCACTTGCTTCCACAAGAAGGCTCCGTTTAGTAGCAGAGGCTCTGTTGTGATTTTTGCACAATAAATATTCAACATTCTCTTTTGAGACTCCGCCTCAGACTCTTATCATTTGGCACTAAAAGCTAAACATTGTCGCCGATATGGCTGTCCGCAACATGTCATTAATTGTGTACGCGACGTGCAATTGTGCAATGACGACGTTACCGTGAGCTAGGTTAGCTACCGGTATATGGAAAGACTAACGTTACTCGTGACATTGTGATTTAACTTGGAATACTCCTTTGCCAACTTGCTGTACTGTGCTTGCAGGTCTGCAGCCATTATTGCTGGATTATGAATAGCCCCAACTTTAGCCAAGGTAACGTTATGGCTAAACCTTTAACGTTAGTTAATGCTAGCTTTCGGTTAGCTTTTAAGCTAATGCTAATAACATCAGAGCTCCCCGTCAACAGCGCTCTGCCGGGACGATGGCATTTTAAGAAAGTATCTGCTCTGCTGTTAAAATGACAAATGGCAATTGACACTTTAATTCACGGTCGATTAAGCACACGTTTGTTTTATAATGCTCACTCAGCGAGTAGGGTATATCTACAGAGCCCAACGTCCGCAGTGTTGTTGATAAATTACGTCATATGGTATCGGAGCGCAACATTAGAGGGTACTCGCCGATACCGATACCAGCATTTTAGGCAGTATCGGCGGCATTTCCGATACTGGTATCGGTACAACTCTAATACAGGGCACACAAAATCCAAACTTTAACAAGAAATGTTTTCAGACAAATTCTCTTTATTTGCCCATAATGTAAAACAAAAGAAAACAAGGACATAACTAACCGATATAACAGAAGCAGTCCCGAGACCAGGCAGCGCTGGTGTGGACTCAGATTACAGGGAAAGCTAGAAACCAACCTAGAAACACCTAGAAACCAACATAACAGGGGAGCTCCAGTAGCTCACCACGTATCTCGACGCTATTGCTGCGTCGGGAGGACTCTGAGGAGTCTGGTTGACTCCGAGTTCGATTCCCGGACCCGCCGTCATTTGCCGAATGTCTTCCCCTGTTCTCCCACCCGTTTCACTCTACAACTGTCGGTCACGCTTGACAAAAAAAAAAAACGCTAAAAATAAAATTAAGTTTTAAAAAAAGAAACCAACATAACAAATAGATCTAATGCATACAAACACCTGTACATATTTGTGGAACCAAATAAATAAATTATTATTATAATTATAATTATTCAAGTGTGTGTGCCACAGTTCCAGCATCATGTCTGCTGGCCACTTTTTCAGATCCACACACACAATTGCATTAATCAGAAGTACAAGGAACTCTGCATGAATGAAAAGTGCTTTATAAATAAAATGAATTATTATTATTACGTTATTTGCATATTGTCTCGTTATTAGATAGATAGATAGATGGATAATTAATACTTTATTGATCCCAGAGGGGAATTTAAGTAGCCATAAGATGTAGTGATGTGCATCTTCATCACTGAGGCCGATCTCGATACGGTGCCAACGATACGATACATTTGAAGCACCGGGCGATGAGATGCGACACGATTCACCCCCTGTTGATACGATACGATTTGATTCAACATAATGCGATTCGGGGCGATACGATGCGATTCAACACGATGCAAAATAATGATACAAAATTGTATGACAGAGGATTTTGTTGTATTCCTTATATGCATTATTATTATAAATAAAATAATCTACTGTAAGACACTTTATATAAAAACTTGGGTGCTTAACCCTTTCTCTGCCACGCTTATATCCATCAATGTTTGATCACTGCCAGCTCTATTTGTCTATGGAGATGTTCACCTACTTTGCAGGGCTATAACTTTTTAAATTGTATTGCTAAATTGACATTACTATGGCCCATTCAACATCAATTAGCTATTGTTCAGGGTGTAGGAACGTTTTACTTTTTCATTCACACATTCATATAAAAATACCGTCAGTATAAATATGTTTATCGTTTTCTGCAGTAATTCCTAGAACGTGAGATAGCCATTTATGCATATATTACATCATCAAATGCAGTTTGCTAGCGATTGACGTCAGATACAAAATTTCAATTGTACAAGGTCCTAAACGTCATGACTCATCATCTGATGTTGACCGGAGGGGGGGGGGGGGGTCGTTTATAATGCAATGACAGACGTTAAATGAATCTTGTAGTATGGGTGATATATTGATCATAGCAGTTTGTATGGATAATAATAATCAAAAACGCTGAAACTCACCGCAGCTTCCTCGTAGCGATGGGGGATGATACTGGAGCAAAAAGTTCGCTATTATGGGATGTTGATCTAGATGAACCATTTCCGGGTTGCAGTGATGTACCCGAACGCGTTCAATGAACGATCGTTCATGAACGCGTTCGTATTTTGGGCAAACGTGAACTGAACGTACTGTATATCCCAGGGTTTCCGTTAGAAAAAATTGTTGCCGGTCTCCGTGACCTGCAAGATTTCAATCTACCGGACAAATGAGATTAATTCCGGTCATAGTTTATTGAGCTTTAAAACAATTGATAGGCAGGCTATATAAAGAATGTCATCCTCAAGGCATGTAGATTTATAATATTATTACTTAAAACTAGGCTACTTTTGCGTATACAGTCATTAATTAATATATTCCAAATAAAATAAGTCCCTCGATACTCCGTGCTGCTGCTGACTTTATCCGCGTATGTGGGCAGTCGGTCCGACACTAAACAGCAGTCTGTTATAATCACATTTTTATGAGCTAACGAATTCCGTTATATTGGACATTTGTATTAATTATATCAAGCGAAGAACTGAGAAAGCAGAGAGACGGCAACATTATCGTGGTTTGCGTGACGACTCTCTCCACCTCGCAACGACTTATTTGCAAAGAGTATGGCGCTGCAGAGAAGCTGATTTAGCTGTTATTGGCTCTTTTCTGGGAACCGCACAGCAGCGCCCCCCACCCAACATTGGCTGAAAATGGCTGAATTGGAGTACTGCTGGAATACTGCATTGGGCTGCTTGTGCTATGGCTCTGCAGCTTCACAAAAGTTTGCACACCCAGCACTAAGCTCTCGCTCGCTGACAACGTCGTTGTCATTATTAGAAGCAACGAGGAAACAAATGTAATGATCGTTTCGTTCATCGCATAGGCTATTTAATTTTAGCCTATTTTAATACAATTCAAATAATCAAATTGTGCTTAGACTCAGGGAATTATTTTCACCGGACATTAAGACCGGAGAGATGAAATATGTCGGACTTAAACAGATTTTGCCGGTCAAAAACCGGTAATTACCGGCTAACGGAAACGCTGGTATATCCGCTAAATGAACGCAATTGAGAACGCGTTCATTCTCAGCGCTGTATAACGGCGTTCAAACGTGCATTCATTCTCAGCACTCTATTATAACGGTGTTCAAAGGTGTGCCAGATTTCATATGCATTTCAGCCGAAAACCCAGTTAAAACACTGTAAACAGGCTTCAAATGTATGCGGAAAAAACACCCGATCTGGCAACGCGCCTGTCACCCCTGGCTACGTCATCAGACTCCTCACAACAAGCAGTGGAACCGCGGAATCTGCGAGCAGTATCATGGACGAAGCCGAGAGCTGCAGCTAGGCCTGCCACGATAACACATTTTGCTGGGCGATTAATTGCCCCCGAAAATATCGCGATAAGCGATATTATTGCGACCGGTTAGAGAATGTGTTCTGTCTTTTCCGGTGTTTTAGACTTTTATTTTGAAGCCCACCGACCGGACTGGAAGTATTGTTGTGATTATCAGGTACTTTTTGGGTACTTTTTTAGTCCCTGCTCTGTCGTGGTTCCAAGCGAGTAGAAGTGGTACCAGAAAAGTCACGTGAAACACTGCAGACCACTGATTGGTCAGAATAGAGACGCGTCACTCGTTGGAGAGGGAGTCTGAACGAAAACAGAAAGCCGCCATCTTTAATGTCTCGCATAGGATTTCATAATCATTATGTTTGCAGCAGGCACAAGTGCAATAAACAAAGGATACAGTCACTGTGTATTCTGCCTCATTTATTGATTAAACAAAACCGACATCAACACAATTTGCCACCGAGCGGAGAGTTTAGTCTCGCAAAAAGATCGCTGACTTGTTAAGGCTTGTTGTTAGGTTAGGTGCTAATGTTGTGCTAGCGTTTTAGCATGGCTATCGTACATAGCGTGATCAATATAACTCGCTATTGATTGTTTGTATGAGTAACGTTAATGCTAGTAGAATAGACACAATGAGGGGTAACGTTAGCCCCACGGAGCTCCTGTGCTGTGCTCTGTAGTAAAGCCAGCGGCCCGCCTCCCAACACGGACAGTGACTGACAAGGGGCACTGGTTCCGCCTCATTAAAACAAACGCGCAAATAGCAATTAATCGCGGCCGTCAAAATCATTGCATTCATTTTAATTATCGCAGCAATTAATCGATTTATTGCTTATCGCGGCAGGCCTAGCTGCAGCAGCACTCGCTCAGTCAGACTCTACCTCTAGACGTCGGCGTTTGAGCATTTAAAAAAAGAGTTTAACGTTAAAGTCAGTAATGACCAGACGGAAACAATCTAACGTTTGTCTGTAAACTTTGTCCACCCGGTTTGAAGAAGCAAGTCCGCACATCGACGTCGAGTCGTCGACAGCAACATTGAGAATATGCAAACGTCCTGTTTTAGTTTTCATAAAAGACAATTCAAGCTACGTTTTTCCTCATGTTTTTGAAAATATACTGTAGAGATGAAAGCTGCAGCTACTAGTGTGGACTGAATGGGCGGCAGCAAAGCGTTATGGAAATGCCAGTATTCCGATTGCTGTCTGTGGTTCAATAATTTTTACAAATAAAAGCTCGCAGCAACTTATTGAAAAAATAACTAACAAAATGGGCCTTTCAATATCTCCTTTATGTTCGAAATGTCAAACAGACCTGGGTACCTACAGGCTAGTCTATCACTACTTTTGGGAATCTAAGTGTTTATCCAGGTTCTGGGGCCAAGTGATTTATTGATTGAACACTTTATTAACAGATTGCAGAATGGGTACAGTACAGTACAGCTCAGTCATATATGATGAATTGAAAATGGGGGACCCTGATGTAAACAAGACGAAAGTCTCTCTGGTCTGCATCCCCTTAACAATTGTATATGAGCTGTACTGTACCCATTCTGCAATCTGTTAATAAACTTTTCAATCAATCAATCAAACATACAATTGTTAACACTTTGACTGCCACTCACGGCTAATCTCGGGTTTACGATAGTTACGTTGAAAGCCACTCACGAGATTTCTCTGATTTTTTTTTTTTAGCGATCTGAAATCATATTGCATCACGCAAGCCTACCCTAGCCTACCCAAGGGCCGCCGGCGATCAGAATGATGTGAAAAAAGCGCCCCCTATCGTCTCCCAGATGGTAAATGGTAAATGGAATGGACTCAATGAAAATGGATGGGGGGGAAAAAAAACATTCCAGTACACATTTTCCAGTCCACTGATGCAGCCGGGGTTACCAGAGTTCATTCTGGATCCTCTGAGCCCCGCTGATCATGAGTTCTACTGTATACACGTTAGATCTACACACTTATCGATTTTTCCGAATAGTGATCAGGAATTGGAATATACCATTTGGATACCATCTGATGTCAGGTAAGGAATCTATGTTATCAGTGTTAGGATAATCACTCGTTTGAGGATATAAGCTTTTTTCTGATATGTGCTCTATCGGTTTCACTGTAAAATCCATGAGGAAATGAAAACGGCTATTATCAGCGCGCGCCTCAAACGTGCGTGCGGCCACGTATACTATTGATCATCTAGCGTTTATTTGAAAACGCTTCATAAATAGGCCGACAAATATCAACGTTCTGGAATATTCCAGTAAAAGGAGATTATCACAGAATGGGCTGTTTTTCACCTGAAAACGGGCGCTTTTCAAAATGCTCTCAAACGGAAATGAAGCGATAAAAAACCAATCTGCCTTGACAACACTGACTGGAAAATGATTCTTTGATAAGCGACGGGCAGATTAGACACAGCCATAATTTAAAATATAGATTAGGTGATATTAACGTTAACATTGGCGCCGATGGTGGCATTCAATTGGGTAGGAGGGGTGACACCCTTTACAATTCAAACTATTTGATAAGCTTCTACTTTCAGCCTGGAAATGCATTCTGATAAACTGGATTAAGGATAAGCCTCCATTTTTACAAATGTGGTATAGAGAGATCTTCGGTGTGCTACCCCATGAAAGACACTGTGTGCAATGCATAGAGGCAACGACGCTTCCTTTCAGGAGGTGTGGGCCCCACTATTAGACTATTTTCCTGCTGAAATTTCTCGGATCCTTCTAAAGGCCCAGTGCCCCATTGTATGGACAGACCTAGGATAGGAAAAAATAAATATGTGAATGGGCTCGAGGCAAGTGCAATACTGTACAGTGCCCGTCTTGGTTTGCTTTCCTTTTTGCTTGTTTTTCTTTTTGTTTTGTTTTGGCTTGCTTATGGTGTGGATGATGGCATAGAGATGAACTGGAGGACCCCCCCCCCCTTGTCCCAATGTGTGTTTTTGTAATTTAAGTAACTGTACGTGAAAAATCGATATAAAAAAAATTCAAAAAAGAACTAAATTAGTTCATTTTTGAAACCATGAACTTTAGTTAAAAAAATTTAATTATGAACTATGAACTGAACTAGGTCATTTAAAAAATTGTGAACTGAACTAGTTCATGTAGAAAGTGAACTTTCCCAACACTGCCGGGTTGTATAATAATATATACGTCCAAATAACGTTGTTTATTGAGTTATGGCAACCGATCAATTATCCAGTGTGTCAAGATGGAGTCCCGGGAGCGATCGCGAGTGGCGGACAGAATTGGGGAGACACCAAGCACTTCCGGCTGCTTCATTACTTAAGGCAACCATCTTGTGCCTAGCACGCCCCCGCGGCAGCGCCAGAGCGGAGCGGCAGAGGCGCACAGGTTGCCGCACGCAATCCCCCCTGTTTTAAGACGGGTTAGCTCAACTCGTTCGCCAGCTTGCTGTGGAGCCTGCGGTCCAGTTGGTGACAAGTTCGAATCACTTCAATATTTTTTTTGTACGTTTAATTAATTTATCGCTTCTCTATATAAACGTCTTTCTTTCGCCGGTTAAGTTTAGGCATTCTTTCGGAGTTGGTTAAGGTTAGGGTTAAGTTTAGGCATTCTTTCGGAGTTGGTTAAGGTTAGGGTTAAGTTTAGGCATTCTTTCGGAGTTGGTTAAGGTTAAGTTTAGGCATTCTTTCGGAGTTGGTTAAGGTTAGAGTTTGTCGCAGAGCATGGCAATAGAATGCAGCCTATTTCCGCTCTGCCGCAGTCACATGGGCGTCGTGGCCAATCAGAGAAACGCTGAACGCAAGTTGGTTGCCTGAAGTGTTGACGCCTTCCGGCCCCACTTACCCACTTCCGGTTTGGCGATCGGCCACCAGGTGGCGATATTGAACCGTTGGAGAGTTGAGTGGAGATCCCCAGCACCCGTCGAGGATCCGTCGGTGAAATATGATTACCAGATTACGCATGGCGAGGAATGACGTCTTAACACGTCATTGGCGATTAAAGGGTTAAGAAGACTTTTGCATAGTACTGTGTTTTCTATCCACTTTAGCTAAAATCACACACACAATGTATATACCCACTACTGTGAGACAATAATAATCACACACAAAGGGATAATGGCTTATAGCAGACTTAATGATTTTATAATATTTCAGATAATAACTATCCAGTTAGTATTTATATTGTAACGTTTGGCGAGAGAGAGAGAGAGACCCTAAAACTTAACCCCAACTACCTTGACCCTAAACTTAACCATAGGCAGAGAGAGAGAGAGAGAGAGAGAGAGAGAGAGAGAGAGAGAGAGAGAGCGAGTGAGCGTTCTGATGCTCCGTAGCTGACCACCACACCATGATGGCATTTTGTCAACAGCACAGTTTGAACGGGATCATCCCTATGTTCCCCGGGTCCTATGTTCCCCGCTTGATTGACATTTTTATAAATTTTTATTAATTATTAATGTCCGCCTTGTTTCGAACTGGTTAAGCTTAGGCCCTCTTTCGAAGTTGGTTAAAGGGGAACTCCAACATTTTGGGAAATTAGCTTATTTGACATCTTCCCTGGAGTTAGACAAGAAGATACATACCTTTTTTGTCTCTGTGCGTGCATTTAGCTTTGGGAATAGACGCTCCGTTAGCATAGCTTAGCTTCATCACTGGAAGTAAGGCAGATCCGTAGCCTTACAGTGTATTGCAAGGTCTGACATTGACCAAATTTGATATGCATGATCTTGGTGGGCTCTAGGTCAACTCCTGAAAAGGGGGTCAATGTCAGACTTTGCAATCAAAAGTTAGGGGGCTAATAACTCTTGCCATAATTTCAGTGCGCCCCCTAACTTTTGATTGCAAGGTCTGACATTGACCCCGTTTTCAGGAGTTGACCTAGAGCCCACCAAGGTCATGCATATCAAATTTGGTCAATGTCAGACCTTGCAATACACTGTAAGGCTACGGATCTGCCTCACTTCCAGTGATGAAGCTAAGCTATGCTAACGGAGCATCTATTCCCAAAGCTAAATGCACGCACAGAGACAAAAAAGGTATGTATCTTCTTGTCTAACTCCAGGGAAGATGTTAAATAAGCTAATTTCCAAAAATGTTGGAGTTCCCCTTTAAGGTTAGAGTTTGGAATCAGGGCTGGTGGTCTGATCAATCAATCAAGCGGGGGAACATAGGACCCGGGGAACATAGACATGTGGTTTGAACCTGGCTGGAGCAAGAGATATAAAGAAACGAATTGCCAATAAATGTGAAGTTATCTTTGAACCTAGGGGTGGACGGTATGGTCTAAAATTTATATCACAGTATAATTTGAAGCATAGACGGTACCGGTATATATCACGGTATCAGTGTTTCCGTTAGAATAATTTTTTTTGCCTGATAGGCAGGCTATATAAAGAATGACATCCTCAAGGCATGTAGATTTATAATATTTTAACTTAAAACTAGGCCACTTTTGCGTATAAAGTCATTATATTCCAAATAAAATAAGTCCCGAGTCCGTGCTGCTCCCATTGCAAACAGCCGGGCTGGATGCTGGATTTTGCTAGAAGCATATGTAGCTGCAGAGCCGCAGAGCCAGCGGCGCTTTCAGGTCTGGTCACAGCTTTCAGCCGTTGGGTGGGGGGGCGCTGTCGAACGGACCTGATCTGAAAGCGCCGCTGGCTCTGCGGCTCTGCAGCTGCATGCTATTCGCAAATCCACTTCTGCAGCCGTCCTCCCGGCTCCCGCTGCAGCCGTCGTTATCATAACACTACACGCATATCATAATGTTTACAGCAAACTGTAGTTGATCACCAGGTATGTTTTATTAACGTAGAATAATTCATATAAGAAAAACGATAGGGAAATCTCTTACCTTTCTCCACTGGTTAAAAATGCCAGGAACTAAAATTGAAACTTGCTGTGCGCCGCGGTGATACGCGTTTATTATGAAATGACAATTGCGTGTTGACACGCCCACTGCGCGAAGCCTCCTAAATAACTTTTTCCAGTTTGCACATAACTATTATCTATGACTAATTCTATCTATTTTTAGGGGCAAATGCGATTGAAATAGTTGCGCTGTGGTTACATGACGTCATTGCTATTTTAGAGCTACTCTACCGGTTACACGGTATAGTCAAAATCCATACCGTAGAGCAAATTAATACCGTTTATACCGTCCACCCCTATTTGAACCTGTTGTCAATATCCCCCCCCCCCCCCGCCATTTCCTCACTAATGGAACTGGTGTTGCAGAGTCACGTTAGTTAGTTAGACACTGTAGTTTAGCGTTAGCTGAACGGCTAACTGGCATTAGCCAGTTGATCAATTCTATTCATGTCTCCTCGACTTCCACCGTTTGTTGTTGATAACTGTGACGCGGCTCTCGCCTTCTGTAGTAGCGAAGCAAAGATAGTATCTGCTGTGTGCAGTCAGTGCACTGCTGACAGAAGTGGATGAGGAAATTATATGAATGAACTCGGTTTTGACCGATGCAACAGATGCTATAACAGATAAAAATTTGCCACGGAAAATAATTTTCCCACTCTGCGTTATATCTGTACATCTTGTTAATCTTCTCCTTTGGTCTCGTTTCTATTAACGGTGGTCCCTCTCGGGCTCGTTTGGGGATTTGATCTTGTACTAATCCTTTTGTTGGATTTAATACCTTAAAAAAGCATTTTGTCGAAGTCACTCAGTCAGTGTACATTGAGCTCGCAACTCGCTGGCATATTGTTGGCATATTGTTCGCTAGGAATTATGGGATTTGGAGTTTGATATATGGACTCTGGTATAATTATAATCATATTGACCAATAGTTTACCCCATTGTTTACCCCATATTGACCAATTGTTTACCCCATGCTCAGTATATTCTTACTGTATTTATTTCTGTATATATTATTTCATTTAATTTTATCCTATTTTATTATACTATACTCTTATCCTAGGCAACTTGATTTGATTTGTGTTATTATTCTAATTTGTGACCTGTCCTGTCTAAATGTTTAAATGTTGAGCGATTTGCAGTGTCTAATTTCCCACGGGATAATAAAAGTATTTCTATTCTATTCTATGCAGACGGGACATTGTTTTTAATCGCACAAGACTACAACTACCAAGTGGATAGCGTGGCGCCGTGGCCCATTCAACTTAATACGTCACAATAATTTTTTTATTTTATGCATCACACACGCGGGCCATCGCACCAGTGCTACTGTAAATCCATTCATCGCACAGACCGACGTCAGTGTAGCACGTGCGACATATATCTCGCACTGTACAGCCCTGCCTAAACCCAGAACATATCTACTCAAATCTTCTGTGACTTACAGAGGGGTCATCCCTATGTTCCCCGGGTTCTATGTTCCCCGACATCATTTTCAGAAAAGTGGGAGTATAATTTTTTATCTGACATTACAAAAAAATCTAAAAATAAAAATAGTTATGATCAGGGCTGAAGTTGAATAAAAGATTTATGACCGTTTAGACTGCATTACTCTCAGTCACATTGATCTCCTGGTTGTTCCCCACTTAGGTTATCCAACTATCGTGCCACCACAACTAGAAACACTGGCCTGGTCTGCTTCTAAGTTCAGTGGCCTGACTGCACAAAAAAAATAAAAATAAATCTTTTTCTTTTTTTCAAGTACCACCAGCAGTACCACCAAGTACCACTAGTGGTACGCGTACAACAGTTTGAGAACCACTGGCCTAGTCTATATATGTGAGAGGTATATCTCTCTGCCGTTTCGATGACATTTTGAAAACATTCTAGGCTGATGGCGAGCGGAATGAAACAATACACGTCTTCTAGTTTTTATATAGTTCGATACTGAAACCCTGTTAAATGCGCTGCTGTCTGTCTTGGCCAGGACACTCTTGAAAGAGATTTTTAATCTCAATGTTAACTAAATAAAATATACTAGGTTATACAGTACTTACAATGATAGTGGTCGTCCTCAGGAACCTCCTGTTCTTCATACATGACCCTGGGTAGGTTCCTCAAGTTGATCCCTCTGGTATAACCCTGATCCTCCTCCCTCGGTGGAAGCCCTGGTGTGATGGGTGCAGCTGGCTCAGCTCCCTGGTGCAAGAGAGAGAGAGAGAGAGAGAAAGAGAAAGAGAAAGAGAGAGAGAGAGAGAGAGAGACAGCGAGAGAGGGTGAGAGAGCAAAAGAGAGAGAAAGACAGAGAGAGAGAGAGAGAGAGAGAGAGAGAGAGACAGCGAGAGACAGCGAGAGAGAGAGAGAGACAGAGAGAAAGAGAGAGAGAGACAGAGACAGAGACAGAGAGAGAGACAGAGAGGGTGAGAGAGCAAAAGAGAGAGAAAGACAGAGAGAGAGAGCGATAGAGAGAGTGAGAGAGAGACAGAGATAGTCTGTTAAATCAGGAGATTATAACAACATCCCATAATTCTGACTGAATTCGGTCGTTAAAGAATCGTAAAGAGTAGGGGGTTGCCCGACGTTCCTGGCCAAATTCCCAATCAGGTCTCTGACATCAAGGCCACCTAATCATCCCTTCACCTTAATTGGCTGATATCAATCCCCGTCTCCTGAGCCGTTCAGCCATTGTGTAGTGTGATGTGTGCCTGGTGCCAGTGTATGGCAGCCATTGTGTAGTGTGATGTGTGCCTGGTGCCAGTGTATGGCAGCCATTGTGTAGTGTGATGTGTGCCTGGTGCCAGTGTATGGCAGCCATTGTGTAGTGTGATGTGTGCCTGGTGCCAGTGTACATTATGGCAGCCATTGTGTAGTGTGATGTGTGCCTGGTGCCAGTGTATGGCAGCCATTGTGTAGTGTGATGTGTGCCTGGTGCCAGTGTATGGTAGCCATTGTGTAGTGTGATGTGTGCCTGGTGCCAGTGTATGGTAGCCATTGTGTAGTGTGATGTGTGCCTGGTGCCAGTGTATGGCAGCCATTGTGTAGTGTGATGTGTGCCGGGTGCCAGTGTATGGCAGCCATTGAGCCTGCGTAGCCCAAGGTTGGGTGCTACCAGTGGTGGTGAAGGAGGCAATTTCCCTAACCCTACGTTGTAAAGCGTTTTGAGTCTGAGAAAAGTGCTATATAAATGTAATGAATTATAATTAGATCTTCTTATATTAAAGGGATAGGTCTGATTTTTGGAAACATAGCCCCATGTCTTACCAATGAAAATTAACGCTGGGCAATGTGGCCCAAGTTTCACATCACTATATTTTTCTTTGTTTTGATGGTATAACAGTATTTGGTGGCATTTAGTTTCCCAGTACAAATTTGGCTGTGATATGACATATTGTTTATGTTGTTATTGTAATACACTTGTCCTGGCGCTATTTAATTCAAAATGGTCTATTTGTTGTCTATTAGCATTATAAGACAGAGTCAATGCAGACCTGAGTAGCAGAATTCCCTCTGGCTGACCTCTTGACCGGGGCTGACCTCTTCACCGCTGAAGGACCTGTTAATATTATAGGAATCATATCATATTGTAGCATATATCATATCATACATTATATAATATCATACATAATATCATATTGTAGCATACATCATATCATACTACATCATATCACATAGTATATATCGTGGCATATAACATATCACAATAGGTCTGCAACGATGAGTCAGCGTCGTCAATGTCGACCGTGACATTTCATCGATTTGCATATTCTTGACGTTCACTCCAGCTGCAAGGGTGAGAATGGGAGGGGCTGAGTCTGAGCCCCCCCCTCTCTCGGTACGTTCAATGATTTGAAGTAGCCAAACTTTACACTATAAAAACGAACTGGATAGTTGATGATAATAAATATTTCACTTCATTAGCAGAAATATTCAATCAAAAATCATTAAGTCGGCTATAAACTATTCTCCCTGTGTGTGTGTAAATGTACTATAGGCTACTATTTTTGATTAGGCTAATTAGCTTTAACAATGTTATTATGGGTTCTCTCTCCACTGTGTTCACCATGCCGTCTCTCCAGACCAGGGCTCCACTCTTCCTCCTCCCCTGAAGACTCCGGTACAGGAAGCATCACCTTCTGGGACTTCTTTCTGGCCATAAAGGCCGGAGGTTTAGGCTCGAGTCCTGAGATAGAAAAACAGACAGAGGGACTGAGGGCTGCAGGAGAGACAGAGACGACAGACAGACAGACAGACAGACAGACAGACAGACAGACAGAAGTCACCGCAGATACTTTGCCAAAGGAGCAGGGACGTGGACAGGACTTTAGAGGGGCAGGTACTCAAAGGCTGAAAATGGCACTATACCTGTGGTGTGTTTCAACCGAGGGCCCTTTTCGGGCGGGGGGGGGGCACCCTTTTTATGCTTTTTGGGCGGTTTTGGTGATCAAATATTGAATATTGAACTATAATAATCAAGTGCAGGAGCTCACTTATCCTTGAAAGACACTTTATCACTGACTTAAAAGGCCCATACATCTCCATAAATGTTCAGGGGGGAGGGAATAAGTGCGTACCCTACAGACCCCAAGAAGTGCTGTATATTCTGTATTGTTTAATATAAATGCATTTTCTATTCCAATCCAGATTTGTATTTGAGACTTATCCCATCGGACTTGACTTCTTCGTGTCCCTCAGTGAGTGTAATGCCAGCATTCAACTGTATGCGCTACAACGGTTTCTATCATCATCACCATCACCCACGCTATGCATAAAATATAGGTCCGCGGAGAGGAGGCCGTGCAAACTGCTCCTAAAACAACTGTAACTGTGGCCATTATATGGTTTCATCATTTATGTTATTTCAGTTTGTAAGTGTAATATTTGAGAATGTATTTATGTTTCATTTCTTATTTTCTTTATTATTTAATTTGCTACAATTTATAATATATTCATTTTGACGTCTGGTCATATGTGGTGTCCCGTTAGGCTGCTGTTGTGTTGTTACATTTGGGTCTGATTAAGACACCTGCGAGCAAGCGGCAGGGATGTTGGGAGACTGGGACTCATTAAGACACCTGCAGCGGCAGGAATGGTGAGACGAGTTGTACAGGCTCTCTAGATTCGAAGAGTGTACGACTATGTGTAGTGTACCACTAAGACTGTTACCAAGAACAGAAGAACAAGACCCCTTTTTTATGTAGCATGCAGCCAACGAGTTTTCACGGTGGATTGGAGGACCAAGCCTTTAATAAACCCGTCGAAAGGAAACCACTTGTGTCTGCAGTGCTTGAAGGAGTTACAGTGAAAACTCGACTGTTCATCGATGCAAGTGGGCGATGAAGCAAGTCCAAGTTTAAGGCCGGCGTCCAGCGGATCTTCCCCGACAATTGTTTGCTGCGCTGCCGGCGCGCCGACATCAAAGGACAGATGAGTCACAAACAATACGCACTACACGCATAACCGCAAAGAAGTAAGAAGATGCACACAGTATAATGAGCAGCGTTTCAAGATAAAGCCATAAAGGACTTGGACATTATAAGTTAAGAGTGGTCAGGTCAAGAAGAGTGCTTTGTAAACGTTTCTATAATATATTTGACTGTGAATTCTAATTACTGTGGTGTGCGTGCTAAAAACGTTTTGACTTATTTGCCTATATAATTTAACTGAAGCTAACCATTTGTACACATTAAGGTGTCAACGTTAAAGTATAAATATTTTCTGATTGAATTAATTTCTAATTTAAAGTGTGTTTTGGAAATTATAACCTATAAAAGGCACGTATAATTTATAGGTGAAGGCTATTATTGGCATCTAATATTTATGTTCCTAAGCGTTCTGAAGCGCTTAATATATATGTGGAGGTTATTTTGAAAGCCAATTGAATTAAGCAATTTGATTTGCTCGGAGAGTACTGCATTTAATTCAAATTTGAGTACAAAACAGGCTAAAGGTTTAAAGGTGTATTTACTATTTTTTCTTTACAAATTTTGGTAAATTTAAAGTAGTGATTTACAATGAGAGCCAATTAGGCCTGCGATTGAAGTAGGGGACAGTGTTAGGGATAGTGCAAATTCCCAAGACCGACCTGAAGAAGGTCAGGAAGAAGGTGCTGAAGCTCAGCAAGAGGTACCAAAACGATCTCAAAGAACCAGAACTCTAACAGAGAAGGGTAAAGCAATGCAGGAGGATAAGATCAAAGCGCTTCAACAAAGATTTAATTACATTTACAATAAATGGAGGACACAAGTTAAATCTTCTAAAGGTCCGTTATCACAATCAACAGAACATTTGTCTAATGAGCTGCTTACTGATATCATTACAGATGTCACAGGTCTTTCTAATGATGTGCAGCATATTTATGATCAACTACGTGACATCTCAACTCCAGACCAGGACACGCGTCTAAGAGTGGATCTGTGTGCAGGGATTTCTGAGATAATTGTGTCCAGAGCCACATTTAGACTGGGGGGAAGTGTGTTAGAAGAAGGAGAGAAAGAGTGGCCAGAAGCAGGCTCTCTCTTTGACTCAAGCACATATAAATCTGGTTCTGCCACTTCTTCCAGGAAAAGTGCTTATAAATCTGGTTCTGCCACTTCTTCCAGAAAAGGCACCTCAGTGCATTCAAGCAGTTCTTCTGTAAAGCGACGAGATGCTGTCGCTGATGCTGCTGCAAGCCAAGCTGTTCTGGAAGTGTTAAAAGAACAAGAAAAAGAACAATTGGAAATGCAGTGCCTAGAAGCAGAAGCTAAAAAGAAGATAGCTGAGCAAGAGGCAGCAGGCATAAAGCGTCGTTTAGAACGAGAAGCAGAACGTTTAGAAAGAGAAACAGAAGAGGTTGAACGAAGAATAAAGAGAGAGGAAGAGGAAGCTAAAATTAAAGCTCAACTGGAAGAAGAACATGGAGCTATACAAAGGACTCTGGAGGAAAAGCGGAGAAAGATACAGCATTTGGAGGCAGTGAAAGGTCTTAATGCAGCACGAGCAAGAATTCTTGTGTACGATCAAGTGGAGGCCACAGAAGAGCGGAAAGACGTACTAGAACATGAGAGGGTAGCAGACAACAAAGTGCCTGCTCCCACAAGTCCTCTGTCCCTGTATACGTCTCCCGTACCACAAGTTGTGACCACCTCCTCAAATGACAGTACAGCAGAGCTTGTTAAGATGCTGGCAGGTGCTTTGAGTGTCAACAGAATTCCAATTCCTGAACCTTCATCATTCAGTGGGGACCCATTGAAATACAATGACTGGAAACTTTCCTTTGAAATACTGATTGATCAGAAGAGCATTGAAGACAAGGAGAAGATATACTACCTCCGTAGGTATGTAAGTGGACAAGCTAAGAAAGCACTTGATGGCTATTTCTTACTCGGAACCAAATCTGCCTATGTTGCAGCATGGAAGACTTTGGAGGAGAGATATGGTAATCCATTTACAATAGCAAAAGCATACAGAGACAAGCTCCAAGCATGGCCCAAGATGGGATCTAAGGACAGCTTTGAGCTCAGAGAGTTTGCAGACTTTCTCAGGAGTTGTGAGGCTGCCATGGTCAACATCAAGGCATTGGACATTTTAAATGACTAATGAAAACAGGAAAATTCTTTTAAAGTTGCCTGATTGGCTAACAGCGAGATGGAACAGGATGGTTATCCAAGAAGAAGAAGAGCGTAACCAATTCCCCTCCTTCAGCCAATTTGTAAAGTTTCTAACAAGAGAAGCGAAAATTGCCTGCAACCCTGTTACATCACTACAGTCACTAAAACAAGGTGAGACTGAAAAACCAAAAAGCCCAAGATATCAAAGCTTTGAAGCAAAGGCACTGACCACATGTTCCAATGAAAAGACTGTCATCATAACATGCATTTTCTGTGAGAAGTACGGGCATACTTTGCATAAATGCAGGAAGTTCATGGAGATACCTGTTACAGACAGAATCAAATTTGTTCAAGCTGAAAAGCTATGCTTTGGTTGTCTCAAGTCTGGTCACTACTCAAAGAGCTGCAACAGTAGGAATGTGTGCGACGTGTGCCACAAGCAACATCCTACATGTCTGCATGAGGAGCGAGCCAAAGAAGGACAAAGACCACCACAAGCCAAGCTAAATGAAGACAAGCCAAGTACAAGTCAACAATGGTACAAAGAAAGACCTCAATCGACACAATGCAAAGAAACAACCACAAACTCTACTTCACATAGAGTAATACTTCATGAAGCTAACACACAAACAACTGCAATAATTCCTGTGTGGCTTTCATCCACGACTCAACCAACACAAGAAGTCCTTGTTTACGCTCTGTTGGATTCTCAAAGCGACACAACCTTTGTTATAAGGGAAGTAGCAGAAGCGTTGGAAGCAACCAAAGTCAAGGTCAAAGTCAAGCTCTCTACTATGACCTCAAGAACCACAGCAGTAAGCTCTGAAAGAATAGACAACTTACAAATCCGTGGCTTTTACTCTGGTAAGAAGATATTGTTACCACCAGTCTATACTCGGGATTTCATTCCAGCCAACAGAACACACATACCAACAGATGGAACTGCAAAAGCGTGGTCCCATCTAGAGCACCTCCAAGGAAAGATTGCACCTATGCAGGACTGTAAAGTAGGTCTGCTCATTGGGTACGACTGCTCACAAGCCCTGCTTCCAAGGGAAGTTGTGTCTGGCGAAGAAAGTCAGCCTTATGCACAGCGTACAGACCTTGGATGGAGTATTGTTGGCCATGGGAATCCCTGCGTAGACTACGGCGACGACATCGGAATCAGCCATCGCATAGTATTGAGACGAGTAACAGCAGGTGTGAAACGTTCTGTTAATCTCAAGACTGAAGTACACTATGTGAGCCGAACACAAGTAAAAGAAATGACTCCCTCAGACATAAGAGTTCTTGAATCAGACTTCTCAGAAAGAACTGGAGAACATGACCCTGTGTCTCAAGAACATGTCAAGTGCCTGTCGAAGGTGAGAGAGACCATCACGCAAAAGAACAATGGTCACTACGACATGCCGTTACCATTCAAAGGAAAGGAAAAGAAGAGAAAAGGAAAAAGAAAAAAGAAGAAAAAACGACCTGTCAGAGAACTCAAGGTGGGAGAAATTAAGGAAGATGATCCTGAACTCCACAAGGCTTTTGTGTGCAACACTAAAGCAAAGGAAAACGGATCATCATTGGATCGCCTACAGAGATTCTCGGAATGTGTCAAGTGTAGAAAGTACAGAAGATGTACTGAAGGACAAAGAGGGGGTGACTTACCACAAGATCGGAAGCAACTCCACCCTTCACTTACGCTGGCATAGACTGCGTTGGTCCGATCCATGTTAAAGAAGGAAGGAAGGATCTCAAAATATATGATCTCTTACTTACCTGTCTATGTTTAAGGGCCATACACAGGGTCAGATGGTAGGGTGAGAAATGAAATTGCTGGTGAGTGACACCACCTTAAAAGGTAAACCTATAACTAAAAGTGTTCCTTGATACCTGTACAGAAGGTTATAACGCTACTCGAAGCAGACTAATTTAATGTTTTGCCTAAAATTTATGTTAATAATGATATTTACATTTAGTCAGTTAGCTGACGCTTTTATACAGGGCGACTTACAAGTCCCCAGGAGGGGCACAACTAGCGGCTGAATGACCACAAGAAATATTTAATTTAGAAGATAACCAAATTATGTTCAGAGAAATCCCACGTGTGTGCGATTTGGTGGGAGTGTAACTGTGGCCATTATATGGTTTCATCATTTATGTTATTTCAGTTTGTAAGTGTAATATTTGAGAATGTATTTATGTTTCATTTCTTATTTTCTTTATTATTTAATTTGCTACAATTTATAATATATTCATTTTGACGTCTGGTCATATGTGGTGTCCCGTTAGGCTGCTGTTGTGTTGTTACATTTGGGTCTGATTAAGACACCTGCGAGCAAGCGGCAGGGATGTTGGGAGACTGGGACTCATTAAGACACCTGCAGCGGCAGGAATGGTGAGACGAGTTGTACAGGCTCTCTAGATTCGAAGAGTGTACGACTATGTGTAGTGTACCACTAAGACTGTTACCAAGAACAGAAGAACAAGACCCCTTTTTTATGTAGCATGCAGCCAACGAGTTTTCACGGTGGATTGGAGGACCAAGCCTTTAATAAACCCGTCGAAAGGAAACCACTTGTGTCTGCAGTGCTTGAAGGAGTTACAACAACTAATACTGTTACTACAACAAATATTACTACCATTAATACCTATAATAATATTGTTACTACAACAACTATTAATACCTTTCATAGATTTCAGAAAAAGATGGTTCTCCTTTATTCTGCGGTAGCGCTTCTTTTCCGCTTCACCGAGGCCGGTCCACTCTGTCACGGAGAAGTATCGCCGGATATCTTCAAAATCCTTCCACAAGGAGAGGGGGAGAGAGAAAGGGAGAATGCATGAGTGACAGAAAGAGAGGGAATGTGTTTGTGTGAGACATAGGGAAAGAGTGTGTGTGAGGGAGTGAGGTTTGATTGATTGAAAACTTTATTAACAGATTGCAGAATGTTAAGGGGATGCAGACCAGAGAAAGACTTTAGTCTTGTTTACATCAGGGTCCCCCATTTTCAATTCATAATGACATTTATGACATACGCAACATAGATATATATCATGACATTTATGACAAGGTACACAGTACTGTTACATTTGTGACATAATGCAAATATACAGAGATCCTAACAGAAAATATATACATACGAGGGGGAGGAAACTGTACTAGTGTATTAGGAAGGGGGTGGGAGGAAGGGGGGGGTTTGGTAATTTACGGGGGCCAGTTTCGAATTGCAGCAGGTAAAGAGCATTAAATTGTTAAGACCTCCTTATAAAACAAACAATTCAAAACCAGCGTCGGTGGCACACATCACACGCCAGTTAGAATAGTACAAGCTACAGCGTGTACTACAACCCCTGCCCCAATGATGGCTAAGCTAACCAATGTACTCACAGAAAAGAAAAACGGTTAAATCTATTTTCAAACAACTGTACACTACAACTAGTCACAAGATCTTAAATTACATACTGTGTGTCGACATGATGGGGTTAAAATGTAAAGAAGTAACCAAGACGGGCCGCCATTATTACCAGGAGTGCAGTCGTAATATGGGCGGAGGCCATTATATGAAGATATCGTTAATTCGTTATACTTCGAGATTCAATCACAAAATCATCATGAATACTGTACGGGTCTGATAGACTAATACACCATAAAGGCTTCGGATACGAGAATACCCCATTTACAGCACACAATTGATTAGATTCACGTGGATTAGGAAGGGGACAGAAAAGTCTCACCATTGTCAGAGACGGACACGTTGATCCAAAAGGAGTTTGTTTAGCGCGCAGGTGCAATTGATCAGGTGCCGATTGATGTTGCATCATGGGACTTTGAGTTCGTCAGTTTTGATCATCTGGAGCACTCTGGTGCCACCTTGAGGAGACAGCAGGCCATACCATGTAGGAAACAGCTTTAGGCCGGATCATTTTGTCATTAGCTTGTTATTTTTATTTTTTTTGGTTTCTCTTTTTTTATTGGAAGAATTTATGCAAATGTGTACATTCCAGTTATACTTTCAAATTGTACATCTTCCATTTCCTTCCCCATTACTATCCCCGGCCTAACCCCACCCCATCCCACCCAAGGAGGGCGACAACAAACATACATATAGTTCACATAAATACAAAATTAAAAGCATTAAGCTCTGCCTGGTTCCCTCCAGCTAGTCCACCAGGTTTGGAGTTCGGAAATGCAGGACTCAATGTGACTGAGGGGTGGGTTGTGAAGGGATTGTGTGCTGATGTATATTTGGGTGTCGTCAGCGTAGCAGTGGAAGTTGAGGTTGTATTTACGAATGATGTGACCAAGGGGGAGAATGTAGCAGATGAAGAGCAGGGGGCCGAGGACTGAGCCTTGGGGGACCCCCCTGTGTGACTGAGGAGTGGGAAGAAGTGTGGCCGGAGAGGGA
Organism: Notolepis coatsorum; assembly: GCF_963971535.1. Classification (NCBI taxonomy): domain Eukaryota; kingdom Metazoa; phylum Chordata; class Actinopteri; order Aulopiformes; family Paralepididae; genus Notolepis; species Notolepis coatsorum. The sequence continues at coordinate 4,152,806 of NC_140179.1, read as the reverse complement.
GATGAATTGATGTCTGTCAGTGAGCTAGGAGGAAAACCAGTCGAGTGCTGTGCCTACTGCAGTCCTTCTACTCCGGAGCTGTAGAGAGCATCTTGACTGGAAACATCACTGCCTGCCTGGTATGGAAACAGCATGGCACAGGACAAGAAGGCCCTACAGAGAGTGGTGCGGGTATTGCACTACCACCCCTGCAGGTCTTATATAACAAGAGGTGCAAATCCAGAGCCTGCAGAATAATGAAAGACCCTCACCACCCCAACAACAGCCTGTTCAAGCTGCTGCGGTCAGGCAAACGCCTGCGAACACCAGCAACTAGGACAGAGACTTCGGCTCAGCTTCTTCCCCCAGGCCATCAGTCTTGAACACTGAACTCTCCACACACATGAGCACACACACACACACAATGTATACGCTCACACACTAGCAGTCACTTTAGCATGAACACACACACACATGCTCACTCAATGGCCACTTGAATGATGAAAGGTCACTTTAAAAACAAGAACGGGAGTGGTTCTTGTATAGTAAACAGATGGATAGCAAGCTACCATAAGGACACATAGTATAACTGTAGATTGTATAGTATAGCATTGTATAGTAGTGTACTTAAGACCCAGTGCCTCATGGGCGGCACGGTGGTGTAGTGGTTAACACTGTCGCCTCACAGCAAGAAGGTCCAGGGTTCGATTCCCGCTTGGGGACCAGGTTTCCATGATGCCAGGTACCCAGGTGGGGTATCTCCCAGGCCCTTCTGTGTGGAGTTTGCATGTTCTCCCCGTGCTCGCAAGGGTTTCCCCCCCGATAAGATAAACCCAATGGAAAAACATGCACAACAACAGATCGCTAACGCTGTGGCGTCCTTGACGAAGACGGACAGGAGCACTTGGATTGGTCCCCTGGCGCGGCTCACGTTGACGCCTGTCTGCTCCCGGCTGCCCTTGGGGGGGGAAGGACGACGGGATGGGTTAATCGCAGAGACGAATCGCATCGGCGATTCTAAAGAGACAATGCATGCGTGTGTTCCGGTGTGTGTGCTAAAAAAACTAACCGCTGTGTGTACCGCTAAAACATTGAGTGTCGTTGCATGCCGAATAAAGACCTCTGCAACAGGTCCTCATCCGTAGCTAACAGTGTATTGCACTATCGCAGGGCCTTAGCATGTCTTACCATGCTTTTTGTAAACGTCATGTACATATACCTGTTATGTCTTATTATTACTTGTATTATTGCACAAATGTCTTATTCTCATCCTATTGGATTCTTATTATTGTATTATTGCACAATCGTTGCGGGCAAGACCCCCCGCATTTCACTGTATGCTTGTATGCCGTGACAAATAAAAGTCTTTACTTGACTTGATTCTCCTCTCGGAAATTGGTACGCGAAAGCTTTTTTCCAAATAATTTTTTTATGCACACTGGCTTTCTCTTCCAAACTGTCAAAAACTGTTTGTCATATTCCTTGTGTGTTAGTGAAATGTGATCTTGAAGTATTACAACTTTATTTATTATAAAAATTAAAAATATGAATATTATGAAGAGAAAAAGGTAATCAGTCATGTTTTCAACCCTCAACCCTGCTAAAGAAAAACCATCATGATTGGATATTTTTATTGACAGGAATTGTCATACAAGGATTGATATGCAACAGCAAAGATGTGTTTGTATAATAGGCTATTGTTTGTACACATCATGTACACACGTCACGCGAGTGCAGTTTTAAAGTTTATCAGATAGATGATGCAAGATGCATTTCTCTCATTTGTAAAAAGTTAATAAATGTTGGTGAGCTTACACCAAAATTAGATATATTCTAGCATTGCTACATGTAGAAGGTCTGAACCAGAATTAAAATGTCACTTGGGTGTTGTAAGAGCTCACACAAACATTTCATGGCCTCGAAAAATCGGGAGCCCCATTCCTCGTCTGCAGCAGCCCCAGATTTTACATTCGCGTTACATCATTCCCTCTCCGATGTCTAGACTTAAGAGAGAATGATGCACGTTAACAAATACTGACTGCACCGTCCTGGGGCACAGGAAGAACATAATGTAAACTTGGAAGTGGGTGGCGTTCCCCCTTGAACAGTTTGATTGATCAAGAGTGTGTGCATGTTACTAAAAATGTTTACTATTAAGTCACTAAAAGAGTTAACGCAGTACTTGGTGAAACCAGTATGTCAGTTTTCAGTAGTCGCTCAGTCAAGTGTCTCATGTACATAATTCCCAGGAATTCAATAGATTTTCTATGGAGCTGTAGCCACAGGAATGAACAAAGGGACTTTAATAAACTTTGAATACATTTACTGCATATCGCATAAAAAGTTATATTGAAATCAAATTACACGTTATTTACCATAGATGTTAAATATATTAGTGGAGGATGCATGAAGCACGCCCGGGAGGACAAAAGACAGACAAGACTTACACAATTATCTTTATTACGAAAATAGACATTCAAATATCAGCAACTATCATTATAGGTACAATTGAAAGTGATAGTTAGGTTACGGGCATAAGGGCAGCACCTATGCATGTGGCTTTTTTTGTATTATTTGTAGCTCCATTGACTTTCAATAGCAAATAGCTAATTCTAACCAAAACATCGTAAACACAACATTGAAGCAAAGGCAACTTTTTAGACACCCTGAAAAGAGTAACTCTTAGCAATGGGATAGGATAAATTGATCAACACATTTGACAATAAATAGAGCAATTTTGTAAACGATTCACCTGTTTGACATCATTCTAACTAGTCGAGGTAATCTATTATCCTGACATCATTCTAACTAGTCCAGGTAATCTATTATCCTGACATCATTCTAACTAGTCCAGGTAATCTATTATCCTGACATCATTCTAACTAGTCCAGGTAATCTATTATCCTGACATCATTCTAACTAGTCCAGGTAATCTATTATCCTGACATCATTCTAACTAGTCGAGGTAATCTATTATCCTGACATCATTCTAACTAGTCCAGGTAATCTATTATCCTGACATCATTCTAACTAGTCCAGGTAATCTATTATCCTGACATCATTCTAACTAGTCCAGGTAATCTATTATCCTGACATCATTCTAACTAGTCCAGGTAATCTATTATCCTGACATCATTCTAACTAGTCCAGGTAATCTATTATCCTGACATCATTCTAACTAGTCCAGGTAATCTATTATCCTGACCGTGTCTTTATATGGTTGCAAGCACATTACTGTTTTGTTTTATTACTTTGTAATAAACCTTTTTGGAAAGGTGGCTGGCACACAACATGCACCGCTGGATTTGAATTCCCGCCTATAGGATCACATGTTTGTTTCCCTACCGATTCTCCTGTCTTCACAGTCGAACGGCACATCAGATAAACGCTAGCAGAGGGTGTAGATGCACACTGTCCTTGAAAACATCTTTGTCCATCCTTCATGTTATTTTTTGGCATTTTATGAGATGAAAATAAAGAAGGCACATAAGGCACTGGTGCTCGTTTACCTGCCAACATTCACTTGTGTAAAGAAGCTTGATTGTCCAGCATACACCCCCCCCCCCCCTTATAAATAGTCACAGTCCTTTAGTTACACTGAAATATTTACTACATACTCTTAGCCCATATGCTGCCCATGTTGGACCCTGAATAGGACCTGGTGATGGAATGGGTTAAGTCACCAGCAGCCCAAACCTCTGGTCCTGTGACACTTAATAAAAATCAATGGCAATTGCTCTGAATTCAGCAAAATGAACGGGTGAAACGGCACAACAGGAGAAAACTTTGGTTCCAATAGAATCTCATTAATACAAACCAAGAAGCCAGAGGTTGTCTGCTGACATGTTTGGATGTGACGCGCATCTATATGACTGGCGACGTCATTAAGTCACTAAGCCCAGTAACTCACTCACTTGATGAGGTCGATGCGTTTTGCCTTGTAGGGCAGTGTGTGTGTATATGTCAGTGAGTGGATGTGTGTATGCATGTGTATATTTGTGTATGAATATATGTATAGGATCTGTTGGATATATAACTAGTTACTAAACTAAGGGGAGGAATGTACGAATAATGTATATGGCCCGTTGGATATATATACCCAGTTACTCCACTAGGTGGAGAGATATATATATTTTATATAATAATGTATGTATGGTTGTTGTTGTTGTGTACCGAGTCCCCAACGTGATATTCAGCATGTATACGTAGTGGTTTTCTTTAGTATGTGTTGTTGTGTGATGTGTTTGTACCATTTTGATTTGTCTGATGGGTTTGTGATTTTTTTTAATTATATTTAAACTCACGCACGGGCGGTCAGGTGGCATAGGGGAGATTGTGCTCGTCACCAATGCAAGAGGCTGCGGTCTCGACTCCCGGAGAGTCAGTGTAACTGAGGGGTACAATTCCCTGACTGTATGGTTAGATATGATATTTAATACCACTACCTCATGTACTTTAACTTCTGGCCATCCAGTACTAGATATGAATATGATGAACACTTTCCCACCTGATGAAACGGATCCAACACAAATGTACCAAATCGAAGGTTTAATATATAGCAAAGGGTATATACAACGATCACTTAATTACATTTATGATTTGAAATATGGAAATGCACTTTTATGGCAAATGAGTATTCGTAGGTAAGTCAACATTGAAAGTCCAATCTCTGATTGCGCAGGAAGCAAGTATACAACCTGGAATATTTAGGAAACAATAGCGATAGTACTTAAATGATTATAGCTGGATACACTAAGGGGGGGGTGGGGGCTCCCGCTGGTTGTAGGACAGTAGGAGGGGGGGGGGGTTAGAGAAGTCGCTGGCGGTATCCCATCTGGCCGACGGTATCTTGGGAGAGTCCAACGTCTTAGACACAGTGCCCACAGATCCTCGATCCGCAGACGAATACAGCTGGACCCTCTGTGGACGGTATCGGCCGGTCCACAACGGAGAGACGTGAGGCGACCTCACTGGTGTAGAGCGTCGTCTCACCTGGCGTCCTCTCCGGGGGGTAATTCCAACACACCGCAGTGTTGGCCTTTATCCATGGAATAATCAAAGCACTCAAAGCATAATCCAAGCCGTGGAAGGCTAGCCGGCGTCCGGGTAGAGTAATCCAATATACAGATCCAGTCGCTCTTGGCCCGGAGCTCCTCGGATGCAAGCCTCACATGGGGTCGGCCCAACCTGGATAAGCGTCCAGATAACGCCAGGAACGATGGGGGTACTGATAACTATAGAACTCTAACCGCACGAGGCACTATATATAAATAGACTATTATTAGCTTAATAGAATCCGTCCAACTCGAAGATATAGTGCCAACTATGACTATTCAAATATTAATATACACGATGTCTCAATGCCTATACTGGGCCAAATCGGCCTTACTACACCACACGTGCTTCGTGGGGAGGCTTTTGCGTCTGTCACTCTGTTGGAGGGTAAAGAACTGGACTAAAGAAAGTTCTACTTTACTAGCGCAATATATATACGCGCTATGAACAAATAGTACCATTCGTGGTTCGGTAGACGTATTCCTACGCGGAACCGGGGCTTGCCAGGACATGTTAGGCGGTACGATTGAACTGGACCAGGGGGGTATGGCGACCTGGCGCCAAGGTCTCGTCCAATGGTAGAATGAAAACTATTATGGGCTGTTCAGTAGACTAAAGGGATATTCAATGCATATTGTACAAGGAATATACAGGGGATATCAGACGATATACAAATACAATTAAATATATATATATAAATAAATATACATATTCGGTTTAATCTGATCCTTCAGAACAGTCAGCATTGCCTTGGCTCGGGCTGATCGCTATACTAACTCGTTTGGCTGAGTTAGGGGGAGGGGAGCCGTGGGTGGGTCCTGGGCGTTGTGGACAGCGACCCCTACAGTTCGGTCGGGGCGCCTGCTCAGCAAGGGTAGGATCTGGAGAGGTAGTGCGACCTTCCACACTCTCCCGGTGAGAACCTGCGCGGCCAGGCTGGCTGCCGGCTGGCTGCACATGCGTCGGAGGAAAGCATGTATAGACCACTACACCTCCGCGTTACATTGAAATCGGGGAGGAGATAGCGGGGGGAGCATATGAATGAATGTGGACGAGAGCCGCGATGTAAGTGGTTGCCGATACGGCTGTGGGGGTGCTAGAGACATGATCGAATAGACGTTTATGCGCCTCACTCTCCTGAACACGGCGTGACCCATTCCTAATCGATCAGAACTAAATCGGCAGAGAAAAAGCCCATTTTAAAGCACCTATTCCGCATGCACATGCGCAGATTGCCCATGGAGTCTGGACGACGCGAGATGACGCACGAATGAATGTGGACTGTTCCCTCTAACGCTTACAGGGTGTTATTAGACCCATAGCGATACTATAAAATATAGGTTTAGTTCTACAAACTACAACTACGTTTACATGGGGTTAATGGGCGGCACGGAAGTGGTCACTTCCCGGAAGGGGTGTGGCACTCAATGTGTTAAGAGAGGTCGGCCATGGGGTCACGGGTCGCTCAGCACACCCAGTTGATGGGATCCACTGGGGCTCAGAGCACAGTCTGTCCACGGCAGCCTGTAGCGTCTCGAAGGCCTTGTCCAAGTTGTCGTTGGTGATGGTCAGGTGGAAGTAGTGGCTGTACGCCCCCTGGTGGTCAGGTGGAAGTAGTGGCTGTACGCACCCACGCCCCCTGGTGGTCAGGTGGAAGGTAGGTAGCTGTACGCCCCCTGGTGGTCAGGTGGAAGTAGAGGCTGTACACCCCCTGGTGGTCAGGTGGAAGTAGAGGCTGTACGCCCCCTGGTGGTCAGGTGGAAGTAGAGGCTGTACGCCCCCTGGTGGTCAGGTGGAAGTAGAGGCTGTAGGCCCCCTGGTGGTCAGGTGGATGTAGAGGCTGTAGGCCCCCTGGTGGTCAGGTGGAAGTAGAGGCTGTACGCCCCCTGGTGGTCAGGTGGAAGTAGAGGCTGTAGGCCCCCTGGTGGTCAGGTGGAAGTAGAGGCTGTAGGCCCCCTGGTGGTCAGGTGGAAGTAGAGGCTGTACGCCCCCTGGTGGTCAGGTGGAAGTAGAGGCTGTAGGCCCCCTGGTGGTCAGGTGGATGTAGAGGCTGTGAGCCCCCTGGTGGTCAGGTGGAAGGTAGGTAGCTGTACGCCCCCTGGTGGTCAGGTGGATGTAGAGGCTGTACGCCCCCTGGTGGTCAGGTGGATCTAGAGGCTGTGAGCCCCCTGGTGGTCAGGTGGAAGGTAGGTAGCTGTACGCCCCCTGGTGGTCAGGTGGATGTAGAGGCTGTACGCCCCCTGGTGGTCAGGTGGAAGTCGTCGCTCTCGGTCCACCGTCTTCCTCAGGTCCACGTCCTGGACGCACACAAACACAAACACACACACAATAGCCAGGTGAGTGAGCGACAGTGGCTCAGGAGGTAGATCCGGAGGTTCACGGTTCGATTCCCGCACCTCCCGGGCAGTGTGTCGAAGTGTCCTTGAGCAAGACACTTAACCCCTAACTAACCCGATGAGCAGGTTGGCACCTTGCGTGGTCGCCTCCGCCGTCGGTGTGTGAATGTGTGAGTGAACGGGTAAAATGTGAGCAACAAATCGTAAAGCGCTTTGGATAAAAGCTGTTATATAAATGCAGCCCTTTACCATTATAGTAGACATGAAACAGGAAATGCCCTTTGAATGGTTAATAAGCTACATGTCATGCATATTAAAGGACCACGCCAAGATTATAGGAAATGCGCTTAGTCTTCTCCAGAGTCAGACAAGAAGATAGATATACATTTCCTCTCTGTGCGTTCGGTAGAAAGCTATCCGGCTGCAAGCTAGCCTAGCTTAGCACAAATGAATGGAAGCGGATATGGACCAACTAGCCCAGCTGTTGGCCAAAACACCTCTCACTGAGTTTTATGCTAGGCTAATGGTCAGTATCTGCTTCTATTCATTCGTGCTAAGCTAGGCTAGCTTGCAGCCAGATAACAATTCAATTCAATTAACTTTTAAATGCATTTTTTTTTTTTTATAAAAAAAAATATCTGATCCAATATTTATGGCTTAAAACCAATTTCCGACAATTGGTTAGACTTTAAATTAAAATAAATAAAATGTCTTGAACATTTTTATCATGGATGAACAAAACCTTCAATGCGAATGGTTGATTTGAATTTAAAGGACTTTAACACTTTGAATGCCCATCACGAGAATTCTTGTTAATTTTTTTCTATTAGCGATCTGAATTCATATTTCATCAACCGAGTCTACCGTTGGTAAGCCTGCCCTACCAGGCGCTCAGATGTGAAAAAAGCACCCCCTATCGTCTCCCAGATGGTAATGCACCCTTTTGGATTGGACTCAATGAAAATGGATGAAAAAAAAAAAAATCTGAATCCACATTTTACTTCTCACGCATGTAACCGGAGCCGATCAGATTCATTCTGGACCCTCAGCACAGCGTGTAATGTGTTTTACAGTATACGCATTGGATCAATAAAAGGATAGATTTTTAGAATGGCGATCAGGAATTGGAATAATCCATTTGGATACCATCTGATCTCAGGTAATGAATCTATTTTACCAGTCTTAGGATAAGCAGACCCGTTTTCACGGAGATATAAGCTTTCCCCCTATATGTGATATGGCTGTTTTGACTGTGCGAGTGATCAGGAACTAAGAGAATAGATTTACAGCTTGCGGCACCAGCGTGCATACGTACACATATACTATCGTTTATTTGAAAACGATTCATAAATAGGCCGAAAAATTACAACATTCTAGAATATTACAGTATCAGGGCGTTTATCAGGGATTCTTTTTTTCCCCCCTTGAAAACGAGGGCTTTTCAAAATGCTATAAAACGGAAATGAACCGATAAAAAAAACAATCCACTTCGACAATGTTGACTGGAAATGTCATTGATAAGCGACGGGCAGATTAGACACATAGCCATAATTTAAAACAGATTAGGCGATATTAACGTTAACATTGAAGTGGATGGTGGGCATTCAAGCACTAAATGTGCGCCCCCTGCTGGGCACTGAAAGTGTTAAGTACCTTGTTAAAAAATGGGCTGTTTTCAAGGAATTCCAGGCCTCGACTTTTTATATATATATATATATATATATATATATATTTTAAGCACTTCAAGGACCTTGTGCGAACCCTGCTTTTATGCAGGGTCCTAAAGTCTTAAATTGAACAGAATTTTAGGCCTTAAAAAGTCTTAAATATGTCTTAAATATGATTCTGATTATGTATATATATCATACAGAACCTAGAGGTGTGAGCACTCACCTTCACACTTGTGTTTCTTCAGATTGTTAGACTGGATGAAACTCCTCCCACACTGGAGACACTGGTAGGGCTTCTCTCCAGTGTGGGTCAGAAGGTGTCTCTTCAAAGTACCCCACCGACTGAAGCTCCTCCCACACTGTTGGCAGTGGTAGGGCTTCTCTCCAGTGTGGATCCTCTGGTGGTTCTTGAAGGTACCCAACTGAGTGAAACTCCTCCCACACTGTTGGCAGTGGTAGGGCTTCTCTCCAGTGTGGATCCTCTGGTGGTCCTTGAGGGTACCCAACTGACTGAAGCTCCTCCCACACTCGTCACACTGGTCACACTGGTAGGGCTTCTCTCCAGTGTGGGTCAGCTGGTGGGCCTTGAGGGTACGTGACAGAGTGAAACTCCTCCCACACTGGAGACACTGGTAGGGCTTCTCTCCAGTGTGGGTCAGCTGGTGGGCCTTGAGGGTACCCAACTGAGTGAAACTCCTCCCACACTGTTGGCAGTGGTAGGGCTTCTCTCCAGTGTGGATCCTCTGGTGGTCCTTGAGGGTACCCAACTGACTGAAACTCCTCCCACACTCCTCACACTGGTGGGGCTTCTCTCCAGTGTGGGTCAGAAGGTGTCTGTTGAAGGTAGCCAACAGACTGAAGCTCCTCCCACACTGCTCACACCGGTGGGGCTTCTCTCCTGTGTGGGTCAGAAGGTGTCTCTTCAGGCTTCCTAACGTACTGAAGCCCCTCCCACACTGCTCACACCGGTGGGGCTTCTCTCCTGTGTGGGTCAGCTGGAACAGAAAACAAGGAGGGGTCAGACTGCTAGGAGCAGAAAACAAGGAGGGGTCAGACTGCTAGGAGCAGAACACAAGGAGGGGTCAGACTTCTAGGAGCAGAACACAAGGAGGGGTCAGACTGCTAGGAGCAGAACACAAGGAGGGGTCAGGCTGCTAGGAGCAGAACACAAGGAGGGGTCAGGCTGCTAGGAGCAGAACACAAGGAGGGGTCAGACTGCTAGGAGCAGAACACAAGGAGGGGTCAGGCTGCTAGGAGCAGAACACAAGGAGGGGACAGGCTGCTAGGAGCAGAACACAAGGAGGGGACAGACTGCTAGGAGCAGAACACAAGGAGGGGACGCGTGTAGTAGTAGTTATAAGGTGTTTGAGCTTGTAACGTTGTACATATTGTGTATACAACGCGAATGCTATGGTCGATCCCATTGCCGTTAGCATGTAAGCTAACAACAGCGTCTTATAACTACTACTATTGTCGTGTCCATAAGTTCAGCGTCCGTCCTCCTGCTACGCTATAGCGAGGGGGGCGTACTAGCGTAGGTCAGCAGCCAATCAGAGCGCAAAACGGGAACGACGATGCGTTGGAGAAAAGCTACATGCGGAGGGGTCAGACTGCTAGGAGCAGAACACAAGGAGGGGACAGACTGCTAGGAGCAGAACACAAGGAGGGGACAGACTGCTAGGAGCAGAACACAAGGAGGGGACAGACTGCTAGGAGCAGAACACAAGGAGGGGTCAGACTGCTAGGAGCAGAACACAAGGAGGGGTCAGACTGCTAGGAGCAGAACACAAGGAGGGGTCAGACTGCTAGGAGCAGAACACAAGGAGGGGACAGACTGCTAGGAGCAGAACACAAGGAGGGGACAGACTGCTAGGAGCAGAACACAAGGAGGGGACAGACTGCTAGGAGCAGAACACAAGGAGGGGTCAGACTGCTGAAGACTATGTCTCCTGCTCACCACTAGGGGCAGAGTGGGTAACATCTTAAAACAACAGGAAAGAAATATCTCTGAAAGAGACTAGTGGACACACATAGTGAAAGTAGCCAGCTGACAGTGTTCCATGTAGAGAAACAAAGCCACAGATGATGGACCTGGACCAGATAACTGCCGGTGATTATGATCACAATATTTCAGATATTGTCAGTAAGCTGAAAGTTATACTGGTAAACTAGTCAGATTCCTAGTCATGGTTGTATTGTATTGTCCTGCGTTGTAAAGCCCACATACCTGGTGCTCCAAACAGGATGAAACAAACACTTTAAATGAATTGCAGATACTATTTGACTAATGACCTTCTTTCATTTCATTACCTGGCAGGGGGGCGGGGCAGACAGGGTCCCAGAGGAAGTGCCCGGTTGAGAGGCTGTGGAGGGGAGGAACCTCTCTGTGCGGATCTGTCCACTTGTCAGCAGCTCGAAGTACAGATCGTTATGGATCCTCTTCAGGTGCTTGTGGAGGAAGATCTCCGAGGTGAAGCAGTACTGACACTCAGCAGGACATGGAAACACTGGAGACTGGGTCTTCACCCCTGAGAGAGAGAGAGAGAGAGAGATACAGGGAGATGGAGACAGAGAAAGAGAGCAGATTAGGAGCGAAGTCAGATGAGTAATGGCAATTATGTGCAATGAATCAATACAACTACGACAGACATTAGGATTTTTGTTGGTGGGGTCTATATTATTCCAGACTGGCAAAGGAACCATGTGATTTACAGATCTCTGATGTGTTACACCCCAAATCAGATGAATAGACGTAAGGATATGTACATGCACACATAGGGTCAGACTAGGGCTGACCTTCGAATTATTTTTTGGAATTCGAAGCTTCGGGGCCAAGATTCGATTTTAATTCAAAGCTTAATTTGATCAGGCAGAGTTGATTTTGCACAATTTATTTTTATAAATATATATATATTTTCTTTTAATAAATATATTCAAATTTTATTTTCATATTCGAAGCCCATGCCCATCGAACAAAGCTTCCAAGTATTTAAGACAGCCCTAATAGTAATACATACAGACAGATTACCTTCAGTAGAACTCTTCCTGTGCCAAAGTGCATCGAAGGTGATGCCCAGGTGTGCGGCGTACTCGTCCCCGTACCACACCAGCAGCTCCTCTCCTGGAGCCACACGACACCAAGACCGGTAGAAGATCAGGCCACGGTGTTGGAACGCTACCAGGTTCTGTTCCTCCTCGTTACGGGCACAGTTCACGTACCTGAGAGAGAGAGGGAGAGAGAGAGAGAGAGAGAGAGAGACAGAGAGAGAGAGAGAGACAGAGAGAGATGGATTACTGCTACTACTGTAATTGATCATCATAATCTGTACCTTTAACACAGCAGAGTTTCCTACCTCATCCAATTAGAGTGAGTCTCTCTTTTGGCGTCGATGTAGTCGTCCCTGCGTTTGTCCCTGTAGATCTGATAGAGAGACAAGACGTTCACCACATTTCACACAGACATCATTCAAGCAGTGTTTCGTTTGTCTAAGATTTAAAAAGGTTTAAACTTTACAGCACTGACAAAGTGCTGTACAAGTCCCACAACATAAAAAATTAAAATAAAAGATTTGTAATAGATATTTTTTTGAAGCTTCAAATTAAAATCGAATATCGGCCCCGAAGCTTCGAATTCCAAAAAAAATTATTCGAAGGTCAGCCCTAGACTCCATACAAAAGAGCACTTGGGTCATCTCATGTTGCCAATGTGTCAACCTTTGATGAGGGTGGGGGGGGGGATCAAGCACTTTGATGAGGGTGGGGGGGATCAAGCACTTTGATGAGGGTGGGGGGATCAAGCACTTTGATGAGGGTGGGGGGATCAAGCACTTTCAGACACATTATTTCCAAAGACTGTTCGTGACACATAGAGCTGCCATGGTTACAGCATTACCGCAGTAAGCCAATCACGTCACGCACCGCATCCCTGCTGTGTTTTCTTCCGTTCATTAGGCCTATTGTTTACGTTCCAATTGTTGCGTTATGTGATCTGAAATAAACTCAATGCTATTTTGTAAATAATAATAATCATTATAATAATTGTGTAGCCTATTTTCTTCACACCATGTGTTCGAAAGTCCTTCACTCGTCTGCAGCACAGTTAACGTTCCGATCGGAGAACGTGCAGCACCCAGAACGTGCTTTGCAACTACGAGATGCGTTTTTACTGTAAATGGAGGTGAACAGCTATGCTTCAGGGATAAAGAGGTATGTTTTTTTTTCTTTTTTTTTTAAATGGCGATTACCACAACAGTTTGAATTGCTTCACTATCAAAAAATCATTACCGCAGCAGCTCTACACACAGACTCCCTCACCCACTCCCTCCCTCCCTCCCTACTGACCACCCACGAGTAGCCGCTCTTGGTAGCCTCCTCCTCCTCAGCCTTGTCTCCTTCATATGGGCCGAAGTGTGATCCTATAGGAAGCTCCGTGTTCCCAGAGTAGAACACACCAAGACCCGCTCCTGGTATTCCAGACCTCTTCACCTGGACAGACACAGACAGGAAGACACACCAACAGACAGGTTGAGATACAATGGAATGTTATCATTGTTCAGATGGGTCGAGATAATAAAAAAAAAGAAAAAAAGACACCTTTATTTTAGATCTCTGGAAATCATTAATTACAATGATACCAAGCTTACAAAAAACAGACCGTGCTGTTGAGATTCAAGGATATTAAAAAAAAAGGTACAAAAAACATTAAATAAAGGAAATTATTAAACATAGACTACCGTAAATCCTCAAATAGAGGAGGGACCTCCGATAAAGGAGGGGCCTCTCATAATGGCCAGGGGGTTTGATGCATTTAGACAAACACAGGCCGGTTTCTATTATAAGGTCGCAAAAAAAGTTTTTATTTTATTTTTCGTGCCGTGATATAGAATGAGATAAACTCTTGCCAATAGAAATCAAGCGCTGCCTCCCGCTACACCGACTACCGTACATTAACGTTTCCCTCTGGTTAGCTTTAGCGCTAGCTAACGTTGTCATAATATCTAGATATGTGGCGTCAGCTGGACGACGTTGACTTCGTTTGCAACCGTTAACGTTCGCCGTCTATATGGCGTTGGCAGGAGAGGCTGGCGTTGTCCAGTTGACACATTAGAGATCATGATGCTATGACAGCGTTAGTAGCTAAAGCTACTGCATGTAAACAACTCGATTCGACGGAGGAAGTCGAGAAGGTACCACACGCTAAACCGTCCCCGGACCCCACAACCTAGTATAGACAGTTCCAACTTCAATGTGTGAATTACGTTAATCCCACAATTACTCAACTGCACTCAATATTTAAATACCAATGCTAGTCTAAATAAATGTAGACAGACAATCTACGTATTAAAAAAATAAAAATAATGCAATAAAAGTCTGAAAATGAAGGGATTATGTCCATGAGTGTCATTTTTAGAAATTAAGGCCTGCCTCTTATATAAGCCTCTCTCTAATAAAGGCCTGGTGCTCTTTGCAGCTGAGGTAAATAGAAGACCCGTCCTATATTTGAGGATTTACGGTACATACATAGATAAATTTTATGCAATGATAAACAATGTCATAGTAACTGGTGGGTGAGTCAAGTGGTCAGTAACATGGCTGAGTGTCTGGTCAGTAACACGACAGTGTCTGGTCAGTAACAGGACAGAGTGTCTGGTCAGTAACACGACAGAGTGTCTGGTCAGTAACATGGCTTAACACATTAATCGATTTTGAATCGAAATTTGGAATGATGCAATTATCAAATCGCCAGGCCTGCAATTAAATTTTTTATTTTACATTATTTAACCAGGAACTCCCATTGAGATACAAGATCGGTTTGGGAGAGGGAGGTAAGGGGTTTTAGATTGTGTGTTGTGAAGTTTAGACTTCAGTGAGGGAGAGTAAAGTACAAAAAGAAAAAAAGTACCGTTGGGTACCGGTATCAATTCCCAGGTAAAAAGAAACATTTTCAGGCTCGGTGTCCCGAAAAGACCCACCGCGTAGGCCAGATGCAAGCCGCATTTTACAATAAAACTCTGTGGGGCTGCTTTTTTTTTTTTTTTTTTTTAATTATAATCGCAAATTTAATCGCAATATCTGTGAGAAAAATCGCAATTCGATTATTTCCCAAAATCTTGCAGCCCTAGAAGAGATACCAGAAAATGTAGTTTGTGTTTACTGCAATTTACCTAAAGATAATCTAAAGCAGTGGTTCTCAACTGGTCTAGCCTCGGGACCCAACACAAAATGGGGGAACTAATGGGATAACTGGGGTTGCAACAAAAGTGCAACTAGGGCTAAAAACACAATGAAATAAAATAATAATAATAATAAATAATATATGCTTCTTAGCAGACTTGTTAGCTTAACATGACAGGGAACTAATGGGATAACTGGGGATGTTGTTTGCTCCTGACAAGAGTCTCAAAGTCTGGGGTGATGGTAGACCAAGCAACTCTGAGGTCGTGCTCAATGTCCAATCTGTTCCTCTGCTCAGTCTTCAGCTGGACCAGAGCTGAGAAGCCACTTTCACAAAGATAGGTGGTGCAAAAAAAAAAGTTTAAAAAAAATTTATAATTACTTTTTAATTTTTTTAACAGACATCCGCGACCCACTCAAAATGGCCCCGCGACCCACTTTTGGGTCGCGACCCACCAGTTGAGAAACACTGATCTAAAGGAAACAATACCTTGAAGTGTGGCGGGAGAGTCTTCTTGGCTCTGTGTGCCTCTCCTGGAGCCACCTCCACGTCAGGGTAGAAGACAGGAGGGCCGTGGACAACACACTCAAACAGGAAGAACTCCTCACAGCCGTAGCAGTCTACACACAGACAGAGAGAGAACGTGGAGAAGAGACCGAGACATAAGAGAGAGAGATAGTCCGTCAATACATACATACACAAATATTAAAGGATTGCCGCATTGCCGTCAAAAAAGTTAAAATATTTTAGCGTGGCTGGGTGGCACTCGTCACCAACGCAAGAGACACTGGTATCGAACCCAGCCGACAGCGTTGCTCCCGGCTTGGCCGGCCGTCACACTAACACAATTGGCAGTGTTAGAGGGTGGGAAGCCGGTGGGTGGGTCTGGGTCGTTGTGGACAGCGACTTCTACAGTTCGCTCGGGGCGCCTGCGCAGCGAGGGAAGGATCTAGGAGAGGTAGTGTGACCTTCCACACGTTACACTCTCAGGGATTAAAGCAAAAAAAATTCTCCCGACTGCTTTTTTTCTGGCCAAGTCATATTCTTATTTTAACCTCCACTGTATTTTTTTTTAATAGCGTTAGCGTTTTAAGGGAGCCTACTGTCCTGACTGTGACTATAGACCCTACTGTTGTGGTTGTTGTGCCAGGCAGGGAGGCTGTGTGCTGGAGAGCGTGAAATAATGCAAGTCTTGTGGCTAGCTTCTGATTGATGGCGAGCTAGCACCCTTTTCCCATTACTTTGAACCATGAACTAAACGGCTTGTTATCATACAAACAAGGGACTAAACACGTTTCGCAATTATGCCACAACAACAATGGACAGTCTCCTCCCCACCGTTTGTATATATTTTTTTACGACCCACTCACCCCCTCCTAATGTACAGTCTCCTCCTCATCATATGTATATATTTACTGTTAGGATCTCTGGGTAACAGTACTGTATATTTGCATATCGTATATGTGACAAATGTAACAGTACTATATACCTGTAAGGCATGTATGTCATGATGTCATGCATGTTGTGTATGTCATAAATGTCACTATGAATTGAAAATGGGGGACCCTGATGATGTAAACAAGACAAACGCCTTTCTCTAGTCTGCATCCCCTTAACAATTGTGTGTATTGCTACTGGATTTACAAGATCCAGAGTGAATGAATGAAAACTTTATTTAATACACGAGACCCTCTCCTTGGGACCAAGTAAGGTTGTCGATAATCCAATGTACAGTTACAACCCCCCCCCCATCCCACCCACCTCCAATGTACAGTTTCTTCGTCAAATATATATACTCTTTTTAGACAATTTTTGTATCACAAACAATAGGCTACTGTATTTGTAAATCTGGTATGTCATAAATGTATAGATGTAGCAGTATTGTCTATCTGTATGTCATGTGTGTCATATATGTTATGATGAATTGAAAATGGGGGACCCTGATGTAAACAAGACGAAAGTCTTTCTCTGGTCTGCATCCCCTTAACAATTGTGTGTATTGAGCTGTACTGTATTGTACCCATTCTGCAATCTGTTAATAACAATCAATCAATATTTAACAGATTGCAAAATGGGTACAATACAGTACAGCTCAATACACACAATTGTTAAGGGGATGCAGACCAGAGAAAGACGTTAGTCTTGTTTACATCAGGGTCCCCCATTTTCAATTCATAGTGACATACATGACATACATTTGTGACATGATATGCAAATATACAGTACTGTTACCCAGAGATCTCCCGGACAAATGGGAGAAAGACGTTTATTGAGCTTAAAAACAATTGATAACGCAAATAACTTTCGGATTAACAAAGTAATTCGTTTTGTGGCATTAACGTTACCTAGATTTATCAACATTCATACATTTATCAGAAAGCGAGCGGCGCAAGCACACACAAAACACCACCAACAACACACTGCTTGTCGCGTAAATAACGTTCCGATTAACAAAAGGCATTAGTTTTGTGGCATTGACGTTACCTAGATTTATCAATAGCAATAGTAATATATATGTTTCTTTAGACTAGAATAAGTCAAATGAACTTACGGTCTCGTAAAAGTTTCCGCATGTTGTTGATGAGTCAAGTTAACTCGCGAGTAGAGCTAGACGCTAGAGCAGGGGTCAGCAACCTTTTTGACATGGAGTGCCTGTTTGAAATATAGTTGTAACTAGTGTGCCTCAACAATATTCCATGCATCGTAATTTTTTTTCTCATAATCAGGTCTTTTTAACACTTTGGTTGCCTAAGGTTAAATTAATGATATACCATAGATTGCCAGCGCTATTTGTCTATGGAGAAAGTCCCCTTCTTTGCAGGGCTATAACTTTTTAAATTCTATTGCTACATTGCCATTATTAGGGCCCATTCAAAGTCCTATATGTATTGTTCATTGTGTAGCAACGTTAAACTTTTTCATTCACATATTCATAGTAAAGTATGGTCTAATGTATAAGTATGTTTTCATCTCTTTCTGCAGCTTTCTCCAGAACGTGATATATAGCCCCAAATGCATTATATTGATGATGAAATACAGTTTGATGGCAATCAGCGCGATATAAAAAATTCCAACTAGACGTACTTCTAGAAGTTACTACACGTCATCTGATGTTGACCGGATGGGCGAGGGGGCGTTTATAATTCCGTGGGCAGCGTTATACCAATCATCTAATGTGGGTCAAATGTTGATAATATCAGTTATTATCGAAGACGGTAACGTTACACGCTGAAACTCACCCCAGTCTCCGCGCGCCGTTGGGCGATCATCGTCGAGTAGAAATTTTATCATTATGGGATATATTATTACCCGGTCCATCTCCAGCTTGTATAATGGTATATACGTCCAAATCATGTTGTTTATCGAGTTATTGGCAATCGATCGCTATGTAGAGTGACGAGCTAGAGTGCCGGAACCTATCCCGAGTGGCCGGAAGCAATACGGACATCTAGCACAACCTCTACTGCGCTTCCTGTTAAGCGCTTGCGCCGATCGGCCACCAGATGGCGCTCCTGAACCGCCAGAGAGCTCAGTGGGTCCTGCTGGTGAATCTCAGGCCAGCGGAGGGACATTATGAATCCGATCGCAGATTTTTGAAATATTGATATAAAGACGACGTACAGCGTCCCCCGGCAACTTTAGCATGGCCAGCAAAGACGTCTAAAGACGCCCCCTGGCAGTCAAAGTGTTAATGATAATTTTTGCATTATTACATCATTATTGTTATTGTTATTATTAACAATATTATTATGATGGTTGTATCAACCCTAAATCTGAGTTGGGGGGGGGAATGCAATGCAGACAAACAGCTGCATACAGTGCGACCATTTCACTCACATTTGCGCATTCATTTTTGGACACATCACACACCATCGGTGTGTGTACTGTACGTGGGCTGTCATAGCTCCACCTACAGGCCTAATGGAGAACACCAGGAGAACACCAGGATGTGAATGGAGGGTGAATGTGAGGTATATCGTGTAAATAAGTTTTGATTGATCGCAAGACTACTGTAAAAAAATAAATAATAATAAGTTACCAGAACTAAAAAATATTGAGTTCAGTTACTGTGCATTAAGGTTTTCAGTTTTCAATCCATAATAAGTTAACAGAAAAATAAGTACACAACCACATTATTTCAACCTAATAAAACTATGTTTATT
The DNA here is from genome assembly GCF_963971535.1 of Notolepis coatsorum. Classification (NCBI taxonomy): domain Eukaryota; kingdom Metazoa; phylum Chordata; class Actinopteri; order Aulopiformes; family Paralepididae; genus Notolepis; species Notolepis coatsorum. The sequence continues at coordinate 4,133,428 of NC_140179.1, read as the reverse complement.
GTCATTGTTTTAAGAACACAAGTTGACTTGGTAATACTCACATTTTGAGTAAAAAAAAAAGGCTTTTAACATGTGCAATGTTCAATGAAATAGACAAATAAATAATACAATTTGTTGATTAATCCCACTGGTCACAATGGTGACCGTAATAATGTTTTTGTTATAAGGCTCTGCAAATGTTACTGAATGATGTAGCAATGTATTTCCAGCTAAATTGAAACAATAAACAAATAAAGGGTCTCAATTAAATATGTGGTAGTAAAAAGAACATGTGGGAGGATTTCAACAAGATAAATGCGACAACAGTGCAAAATATTTCACTATAATATTTCAAAGCAAAAAAATATATATATATATTCTTTTTTTATTTAAATTTTTTTATGCTGCCCCCTGTGCCTATGAAAATGCCCCTGCGTGCCTATGCAGGCACGCGTGCCTAGGGTTGCCTACCCCTGCGCTAGAGAGCAATGGCGGAGTTTCAGAAACTCAAAGAAAATGGGCGCTTCCCATTGGTGCTGAGCACAGCGGAGGTGGGTGAAAGGGCTGTAAACTCAGAACAATCTCGCCTTCTGGTTGGTTGCATTTGCCTGAGAATTTGCCGATTGCTTGCAAATGACTGCTTGGTGCGGCCGCGGTAGGGGAAAAAAATTATATTTGACGCCTCCGATTGGCTCAGGTTAAAATCAGTCACGACTCCGAATCAAATGACGGAATCTCCAAATCAAATGGACGGATATCCGTCCCAAGACGGAACGCTTTAATGCCTGCACTCTCAGTGAGAGTCCGCGCTGCCAGGTGAAAATAAGTGCTGGGCTGGGTACACATGTGTCGGAGGAAGCATGTGATGGTCTCCGATCGACCAGGAAGGGGACTGGGGAATTGGCACAACGACTAACAGTGGGAGGGGAGAAAAAACGTAAAAAGGAGGAAAAAGATAAAAGTTTAAATATTTTAACCGTTTGTCATCCTTCACAACAGAATTTATAGCATAATGTACATGCAGTGTGTTACAGTATATCTGGACAATTAGAAGCTAATCATTTTGGTGCAACACCACCTAGATGTATACTATGATCAGAGCTTGAAATCTTGGTAAGATTTAGCTAAGAACCCGCCATAAGGTAACCGACTAACAGAGCTGGTCAGAATAACAGGAAATATATAGAACGTTTGTTATGCTATATCATTGAACTAGCAAAATTTCCCTCTGGATAATAAAAGTATTTCTATTCTATTCTAGCCGATAGCTGTGGCTATGACTGGCCAGGATTACTTCTGCTGCGTTGTCCCATGCTACGCTACAATGTTAAATGCCACTCTTACAAACCATTAATGTTCTTGATGGATATTCCCGGTAAGGAGGATCATAAAGTTGCAATTTAATTTCATGAATGGATAGTTATGTGGCTGGATTATTTGGAAAAGAGAATGCCAAATTAGTAATGAAAAGGAGCCCGATTGCGAATGTTTTCTTCTTTTATAAATAAATATTTTCCTGCCTGTATTATATATTTGAGAGATAGCTCTTTGTGGGGGGAGAGATAAACTGAAAACGGGTCAGATATGCCCAGGGACAGATAAAATAATAATTCATTTATTTTGTATAACGCTTTTCAAAGACCCAAAGTCGCTGACAATAGGCAAAAAAGAAACAAAGAAAACAAAGAACCACAGGGAAACGGAGGACAATAAGAATACACCGGAACATAAAACCACGAGTAACGGATAACAAGTACGGGAGGAGAGTAAGGGAAAACCAAGGTGGGGGGCAGGAGAGGAGAGAACGTGGGGCAGGGGGAGATGTAGTATAATGTTATTAAACTTTGGACCTGTACTGTAGATAAGACTTCAGGCTATGGAACCGGTATTTACATTTAGTCATTTAGCTGACGCTTTTATCCAAAGCGACTTACAAGTTCTGTACGACAAGCCATCAGGAAGGGCACAACTCTATCAGCTGAGTAACAATGTTCGTCAAAGTGTTGAGTGCTACAGTGTAGGTTAGTTTATTAGGACAAGTGCATGACGGTATGGTTAGTTAGGGTTAGATTATTATTATTTTTTTTTTTTTTTTTAATTCAGATAATGGTTGAAGAAGTGAGTCTTTAGTCGACGGCGAAAGATTGGACGTGTTTCGGCTGTCCTAACTGGGGTGGGTAGTTCATTCCACCATTGTGGGGCAAGGACTGAGAATAGGCGACTTCTCTTTGATGACCCTCCCGGAGCTATGAGAGTACACAAAACCTTTACTTCATTCAGTGTGTTCAAACCTCTGTAACTCTATTTCATTAGCACTCAGAGCGATTCCTCTTTGTTGTTGTGGAAAAAAGTTCAGAATGTTTCCTTTCAAAAGAGACCAGACTCATGCATGTGCTACAAGTATAAAGTATAATAAATAGCAAATTACTTTGGGTATGCAATCGCCAGGCGTGTTATGCAAAACTAGCCCCATTTTTGCCCGATGCATATTCCACTGCAAAGACGGCACAGAGGTAACGATATGATGAGTCGGTCATCAATATGCAAATCAAGGTAATTTAATGGTCGACAATGACATTGTGGACTCATCATTGCAGCCCTAGTCTATATGTGAGAGGTCCATCTCTCTGCCTAGAAACTACAAATAGCTAAAAAATAAGGCTGCCAGACTAGCTCTCCACTGTTCAAAGCGCACTAACATTAGAGTTATGCACAGAAATGTATCATGGCTTCCGGTTGAGAAACGTCTGCAATCCCGTCTCATTACTTTTCTCAGAAATGTTCAAGTTGTCAAAAAACCACAGTATTTTTATGATCATATAGTTTACATAAGAGAAGAACCAGGGTTTCCGTTAGATTTTTTTTTTGCAGGTCTGAGTGTCCGACAAATGGGATAAATTCCGGTCAGAGTTTATCGAGCTTAAAAACAATTGATAGGCCTATATAAAGAATGACATCATCAAGGCATTTATAATATTTTAACTTAAAACTAGACTACTTTTGCGTATATACAGTCATTAATATATTCCAAATAAAATAAGTCCCTCGAGACTGCGTGCTGCTGCCGACTTGAGGTGTCGGTGGGCAGTCTGCCCGACCTTAATAAACAGCAGTCTGTTATAATCACATTTTTATGAGCTAACGAATTCCGTTATATTGGACATTTGTATTAATTATATCAAGCGAAGAACTGAGAAATTTGGCAGAGAGACGGCAACATTATCGTGGGTTTGCGCCGTGATGTATATCTCCACCTCCCAACGACTTGGTGCTGCTGCTCATAATGTCCGGTGAAAATAATTCCCTCTAAGCACAATTTGATTATTTGAATTGTATTAAAATAGGCTAAAATTAAATAGCCTATGCGATGAACGAAACAATCATTACATTTGTCGTTGCTTCACCAAGCAGCCGGTCAATGACATCCTGTCAGCGAGCTGGCAGCTGATATATCAGCGCGAGCCGGCCGCAGTTAGTTTGCAAGAAGCATCCAGCTGCAGACCCGCAGAGCAGCTTTCCAGGTCTGGGGACCGCACTGTGCCAGCAAAGCTGGTGGGTTCTGCGGGTCTGCAGCTGCATGCCTTCCGCAAATCCAGCAGCAAGCTCTCACTGACACAGCGTCGTCATTACCAGACCGGCTGCTTGGCGAAGCAACGACAACAAACGCAATGATTGTTTCGTTCATCGCATAGGCCACCCAACTCCAGCCCATCCAAATACAATTCAAATAATCAAACTGTGCCCAGAGGGAACTATTTTCACCGGACACTATGACCGGAGAGATTAAATTTGTCGGACTTCAACAGATTTTGCCAGTCAAATACCGGTAATTACCGGCTAACGGAAACGCTGAGAAGAACATGACCAGACACGCTACGTTAGGACATCGACTGGCACCTAAACCAGGGCTGTACGTTAACTCTTTTTGCACATAGCACTGGTGCTACAGAGGTTGATAGTTTTGTAGCACAGGCCAAAATCTTGTAGCACGAGTATAAAACGTCTCTAAAATCTCTAAAAACAACCACAAGTATAGTGCAGTTCATTACTTAAAATGCGACTGGCAAGGGACATGAATCTTGCATACAGGGTAGTGTTGTCAAAAATATCGAAGTATCGATACTGAATATTTAAAACGGCTTCGATACTCATTTCCCGAAGTACCGATACTTTCTGCAGTATCGGTACCAGCTGGCTTGCTCCCGCAAGTTGTTGACAGACAGACGCGCTGCCAGAGCGCCCTTCCGCCTCCTCCTCCTCCTCGCTCAGAGCAACAGACACAAGCTGCTGCAGCCTCCTCCCTCTCACAGCCGGGCAGCGCAGCCCTGTCTTCAGTTTGTAAACAACGCTATTATTAGCTAACGTTAGCTGTCGTGGCTATCGTTCTGGGAGCTAACGTTAGTAGTACTAGGCTGGTGCGGGCTAACTGGCTATCGTTCTGGCAGCTAACGTTAGTAGTACTAGGCTGGTGCGGGCTAACTGGCTATCGTTCTGGGAGCTAATCTTAGTAGTACTAGGCTGGTGCGGGCTAACTGGCTATCGTTCTGGGAGCTAATGTTAGTAGTACTAGGCTGGTGCGGGCTAACTGGCTATCGTTCTGGGAGCTAACGTTAGTAGTACTAGGCTATCGTTCCGTGATTTGTTTACTTGGTAACACGGGTTGCTAAGGAATTTAGGTTCGAGGTTGAAGAAAGTGCACTTTAGCTGTCGTTCCTCCGTTAGCTTAATGCTAGCTAGCCACCTATTACTCCGCTAGACCTAACGTTGGAAACGGAGTAACGTCAAGCCGAGCCCACTACACCAGTACACACATGAACTCGACACAACTACCCCATTTCCAACGTTAGGTCTAGCGGAGCCGGAGCCCATCCTACACCAGTACACACATGAACTCGACACAACGTTACCCCGCCTCCATGAAGTGTCCTATTAGCATGAATGTTGTTGAAAATGTAACGTTAATAAATGCTCCGAGCATAGCTCCGGAGATCTCTCTCTCTCTCTAACTAGAAAGGTACGTGTGCTCAGTAGACCTAAAATCTCTAGCAGCCACTCTCTCTCTCTCTCTCTCTCTCTGATCTAAAGATAAACAAAGGGTTTTAAAAGTGTATTTATCTTCTCGTATAGTACCAGAGAGAAGCTGAGGAGAATCAACCAGCAACAAAAGCAAAATTTATTAAAAAAAAAAAAAAAAAAAAAAAAAAAAAATTTTTTGGTATCGAAATGGTATCGAAGTATCGATACTTTAAGGTATCGTATCGAAGTCGAAATTCCAGTATCGTGACAACACTAATACAGGGCACACAAAATCCAAACTTTAACAAGAAATGTTTTCAGACAAATTCTCTCTTTATTTGCCCATAATGTAAAACAAAAAAAACAAGGACATAACCATATAACAGAAGCAGTCCCGAGACCAGGCAGCGCTGGTGTGGACTCAGATTACAGGGAAAGCTAGAAACCAATCTAGAAACACCTAGAAACCAACATAACAAATAGATCTAATGCATACAAACACCTGTACATATTTGTGGAACCAAATAAATAAATTATTATTATAATTATTCAAGTGTGTGTGCACCCACACACACACGTGTCACAGTTCCAGCATCATGTCTGCTGGCCACTTTTTCAGATCCACACACAAATTGCATTAATCAGAAGTACAAGGAACTCTGCATGAATGAAAAGTGCTTTATAAATAAAATGAATTATTATTATTACGTTATTTGCATATTGTCTCGTTATTAGATAGATGGATAATTAATACTTTATTGATCCCAGAGGGGAATTTAAGTAGCCATAAGATGTAGTGATGTGCATCTTCATCACTGAGGCCGATCTCGATACGGTGCCAACGATACGATACATTTGAAGCACCGGGCGATGAGATGCGACACGATTCACCCCCTGTTGAGATACGATACGATTTGATTCAACATAATGCGATTCGGGGCGATACGATGCAAAATAATGATACAAAATTGTATGACAGGATTTTGTTGTATTCCTTATATGCAGCTTATATTATTATTAAAAATAAAATAATCTACTGTAAGACACTTTATATAAAAACTCTTGGGTGCTTAACCCTTTCTCTGCCACGCTTATATCCATCAATGTTTGATCACTGCCAGCTCTATTTGTCTATGGAGATGTTCACCTACTTTGCAGGGCTATAACTTTTTAAATTGCATTGCTAAATTGACATTACTATGGCCCATTCAACATCGATTAGCTATTGTTCAGGGTGTAGGAACGTTTTACTTTTTCATTCGCACATTCATATAAAAATACCGTCAGTATAAATATGTTTATCGTTTTCTGCAGTAATTCCTAGAACGTGAGATAGCCATTTCTGCATATATTACATCATCAAATGCAGTTTGCTAGCGATTGACGTCAGATAAAATATTTCAATTGTACAAGGTCCTAAACGTCATGACTCATCTGATGTTGACCGGAGGGGGGGGGGGGGGGGGGTCGTTTATAATGCAATGACGGACGTTAAATGAATCTTGTAGTATGGGCAGGGACCGAAACTAAAGCCCGCCGCCCGCCAGGGGCGCTCAGTTTTTACCTTTGGCGCTTGACACTTAGAGGGCTGCCCGCCGTGTAATCAATCAAGTTCATAACGATACTCTTATTTTGAAAATCTGTGCGGGTCTCATTTCCGCCCCAAGCGCATCTCCAGTCATAATATCGATGGCTCCGGCAGTTAGCAACATTAGGTTCGTATGATACTCTTATTTTGAAAGAAACCGTGGCAACGATTCATATCCGCCCAGCCCTGCAGCGGGATACTATTGGCTAAGGGCTTCTGCTCGCAGTGCTCGTGTCAACACAGAGGCAGTCTGCTCTAGTCTAGAAGAGCGGACCTCCATGAGCTACCGTTACTGTTTAAACAATGACCCAGTCAACTATTCACTTTTAGTTTAATACATGACGAGGCATTGTCTAACGGTATCTAGCTGGCTAGCTACTGATAGCTGCTGATATCAACAAATGCTCCAGCAATAGTCGACTCGAGTGCATAATACCTCCGTTCCCTCGTTAGCTAGCTTGCGTTAGCTAGCTCACGTTAGATCTATCTGTCCCAGTAAACTAAATTGTCTTAACGTTATCTACCGGGCTAGCAGTAGCTACATATAGCTCCTGATATCAATGTCTTATAACATTGATTGAATGCGTATTCTAGCTGAGGGCATGTTGAATGTGATTTGACAAAAGAACCGTAACGTTATACCAATAGGGTCCAGCTGCATCGCCGGAGAATCCTTGCATGCTGAATGTAGGGTCTAGCTGAATATAGGGTCTAGCTGCAGGGCCGGAGAATCCTTGCTGGAGCTGGAGGCTACTCAAGTATACACACAGACAGTGGAGCTGTTTGCAGATAGCGAGCATTTTGACTTATTGCGTGGTGGCGATGTCTCGCAGATAATACAACTACAAGTATGATTATATAATATATATTTTTTTTTAATCAAAAAAGATTTGGCAGGTAAGAAATATGCTTGGCGGGTAGATTCTTCCCATCTACCCGAATCTACCCGCCAATGGCCGGTGAGTCAAAAAGTTAATTTCGCTCCCTGAGTATGGGTGATATATTGATCATAGCAGTTTGTATGGATAATAATCAAAAACGCTGAAACTCACCGCAGCTTCCTCGTAGCGATGGGGGATGATACTGGAGCAAAAAGTACGCTATTATGGGATGTTGATCTAGATGAACCATTTCCGGGTTGCAGTGATGTACCCGAACGCGTTCAATAAACGATCGTTCATGAACGCGTTCGTATTTTGGGCGAACGTGAACTGAACGTACTGTATATCCGCTAAATGAACGCAATTGAGAACACGTTCATTATCAGCGCTGTATAACGGCGTTCAAACGTGCATTCATTCTCACTCTATTATAACTGTGTTCAAAGGTGTGCCAGATTTCATATGCATTTCAGCCGAAAACCCAGTTAAAACACTGTAAACGGGCTTCAAATGTATGCGGAAAAACACCCGATCTGGCAACGCGCCTGTCACCCCTGGCTACGTCAGACTCCTCACAACAAGCAGTGGAACCGCGGAATCTGCGAGCAGTATCATGGACGAAGCCGAGGGCTGCAGCAGCACTCGCTCAGTCAGACTCTACCTCTAGACGTCGGCGTTTGAGCATTTAAAAGAGTTTAACGTTAAAGTCAGTACTGACTCAGACGGAAACAATCTAACGTTTGTCCACCCGGTTTGAAGAAGCAAGTCCGCACATCGACGTCGAGTCGTCGACAGCAACATTGAGAATATGCAAACGTCCTGTTTTAGTTTTCATAATAAATGTAACTGAGGGGTACAATTCCCTGACTGTATTGTTAGATATGATATTTAATACCACTACCTCATGTACTTTAACTTCTGGCCACCCAGTACAAGATATAAGTATGATGAACACTTTCCCACCTGATGAAACAAACCAACACAAATGTACCAAATCGAATATTTAATACAGCAAAAGGTGTATACAACATTCACTTAATTACATTTATGATTTGAAATATTGAATATGCACTTTTATGGCAAATGAGTATTCGTAGGTAAATCAACATTGAATGTCCAATCTCTGGTTGCGCAGGGAGTAAGTATACAACCTGGAATATTTAGGAAACGATAGCGATGGTATTTAAATGATTATAGCTGGATACACTAAGGGGGGGGGGGGGGGTCCCGCTGGTTGTAAGACAGTAGGAGGGGGGGGTTAGAGAAGCCGCTGGCGGTATCCCATCTGGCCGACGGTGTCTTGGGAGAATCCAAAGTCTTGGACACGGTGCCCACAGAACCTCGGGCCGCAGACGAATACAGCTGGACCCTCTGTGGAACGGTATCTGCCGGTCCACAACGGAGAGACGTGGTGCGACCTCACGTGTAGAGCGCCGCCTCACCTGGAGTCCTCTCCGGGGGGTAATTCCAACACTCGGCAGTGTTGGCCTTTATCCATGGAATAATCAAAGCACACAAAGCATAATCCAAGAGCCGTGGAAGGCTCGCCGTCGTCTGGGTAGAGTAATCCAATATACAGGTCCAGTCGCTCTTGACCCGGAGCTCCTCGGATGCAATCACCACTAGGGGTCTGACCAGCCTGGTTAAGCGTCCAGATAACGTCAGGAACGATGGGGGTGCTGATAACTGTAGAACTCTAACCGAACGATGCACCATACATAAATAGACTATTAGCTTAATAGAATACGTCCAACTCGACGGTATGGTGCCAAACTATGACCATTCAACTATTAATCTACACGATATCTCAATGCCTATTCTGGGCCAAGTAGGCCTTACTACACCGCACGTGCGTCGTGGGGAGGCTTTTGCGTCTGTCACTCTGTTGGAGGGTAAAGAACTGGGCTAAAAGAAAGTTCTACTTTACGAGCGCCATATATATATGCGCTATGAACAAATAGTACCACACGTATTTCGCCCGGCATATTACTGCGCGGAACCGGGGGTTGCCTCGACATGTTAGGCGGCACGATTGAACTTGAACCTAGGGGTATGGCAACCTGGCGCCAGGTTCTCGTCCAATGGTAGAATGAAACTATTATGGGCTGTTTAGTAGAAACGGGGATATTCAATGCATATTGTACAAGGAATATACAGGGGATATCAAACGATATACAAATACAATTAAATATATATATATAAATAAATATACATATTCGGTTTAATCTGATCCTTCACAACAATAAAGACAATTCAAGCAAAGTTTTTCCTCATGTTTTTGAAAATATACTGTAGAGATGAAAGCTGCAGCTACTAGTGTGGACTGAATGGGCGGCAGCAAAGCGGTATGGAAATGCCAGTATTCCGATTGCGGTCTGTGGTTCAATAATTTTTACAAATAATAGCTCGCAGCAACGTATTGAAAAAAGAACTAACAAAATGGGCCGTTCAATATCTCCTTTATGTTCGAAATGTCAAACAGACCTGGGTACCTACAGTCTATCAAAACTTTTGGGAATCTAAGTGTTTATCCAGGTTCTGGGGCCAAGTGATTGATTGAACACTTTATTAACAGATTGCAGAATGGGTACAGTACAGTACAGCATATGAATTGAAAATGGGGGACCCTGATGTAAACAAGACAAAAGTCTCTGGTCTGCATCCCCTTAACAATTGTATATGAGCTGTACTGTACCCATTCTGCAATCTGTTAATAAACTTTTCAATCAATCAATCAAACATACAATTGTTAACACTTTGACTGCCACTCACGGCTAATCTCGGGTTTACGATAGTTACGTTGAAAGCCACTCACGAGATTTCTCGGGTTTTATTTTTTATTTTAGCGATCTGAAATCATATTTCATCATGCGAGCCTACCCTACCCAAGGGCCGCCGGCGATCAGATGTGAAAAAAGCACCCCCTATCGTCTACCAGATGGTAAATGGAATGGACTCAATGAAAATGGATGGGGGAAAAAAAATATTGCAGTCCACATTTTCCAGTCCACTGATGCAGCCGGGGTTACCAGAGTTCATTCTGGATCCTCTGAGCCCCGCTGATCATGAGTTCTACTGTATACACGTTAGATCTATACACTTATCGATTTTTCCGAATGGTGATCAGGAATTGGAATATACCATCTGATGTCAGGTAAGGAATCTATGTTATCAGTGTTAGGATAATCAGACTTGTTTGAGGAGATATACCGGTAAGCTTTTTTCTGATATGTGCTCTATCGGTTTCACTGTAAAATCCATGAGGAAATGAACGGCTATTATCAGCGCGCGCCTCGAACGTGTGTGCGGCCACGTATACTATTGATCATCTAGCGTTTATTTGAAAACGATTCATAAATAGGCCGACAAATATCAACGTTCTGGAATATTCCAGTAAAAGGCTATTATCACAGAATGGGCTGTTTTTCACCTGAAAATGGGCGCTTTTCAAAATGCTCTCAAACGGAAATGAAGCGATAAAAAACCAATCTGCCTTGATAAGCGACAGATTAGACACAGCCATAATTTAAAACATAGATTAGGCGATATTAACGTTAACATTGGCGCCGATGATGGCATTCAAGCACTAAGTCGTGCGCCCCCTGGTGGCACTGAAAGTGTTAAGGGGATGCAGACCAGAGAAAGACTTTCGTCTTGTTTACATCAGGGTCCCCCATTTTATTTATTTTTTTTAAACTTTGACCAGTCACCTGGTTCTTTTAGCGTTTATCGCTTTTTCTTCGCATTCATACTTGGTCAAGTTCGACCGACAGAAGCAGGCTGAAAGGGTTCAGATGGGGGGGAAAGACACGGCTGCCGTCCGGGATTCCAACGCGCTCAGCCCCAGATCCGCGCGAGCGCGGTTGTCCACGGCGCTGAAATAGCACTCGCGGTACGTGGTGAGCTACTGGAGCTCCCCCAGGGTCCCCCATTTTCAATTCATCACAACATGACATACATGACATACAGATCGACAGTACTGCTACATCTATACATTTATGACATACCAGATTTGCAAATACAGTACCGTTTGTGATACAAAAAGAGTCCAGAAAAGAGAGTATATACATTTGACGTAGAAACTGTACATTGGAGGAGGTTGGGTAGGTGGGGGGGGGTTGGGTAGGAGGGGTGACACCCTTTACAATTCAAACTATTTGATAAACTTCTACTTTCAGCCTGGAAATGCATTCTGATAAACTGGATTAAGGATAAGCCTCCATTTTTACAAATGTGGTATAGAGAGATCTTCGGTGTGCTACCCCATGAAAGACACTTCCTTGCTTAGCTTCATCACTGGAAGTGAGGCAGATCCGTAGCCTTACAGTGTATTGCAAGGTCTGACATTGACCAAACTTGATATGCATGACCTTGGTGGGCTCTAGGTCAACTCCTGAAAAGGGGGTCAATGTCAGACTTTGCAATCAAAAGTTAGGGGGCTAATAACCATTGCCATAATTTCAGTGCGCCCCCTAACTTTTGATTGCAAGGTCTGACATTGACCCCCTTTTCAGGAGTTGACCTAGAGCCCACCAAGGTCATGCATATCAAATTTGGTCAATGTCAGACCTTGCAATACACTGTAAGGCACTGTAAGGCTACGGATCTGCCTCACTTCCAGTGATGAAGCTAAGCTATGCTAACGGAGCGTCTATTTCCAAAGCTAAATGCACACACAGAGACAAAAAAGGTATGCATCTTCTTGTCTAACTCCAGGGAAGATGTTAAATAAGCTAATTTCCCAAAATGTTCGAGTTCCCCTTTAAGGTTAGAGTTTGGAATCAGGGCTGGTGGTCTGATCGATCAATCAAGCGGGGAACATAGGACCCGGGGAACATAGACGACATGCTCCCGTTTGAACCTGGCTGGAGCAAGCGATATAAAGAAACGAATTGCCAATAAATGTGAAGTTATCTTAATTGAACCTGTTGTCAAGCGTTGTCAATATACCCCCACCCCCCCCCCCCCCCGCCATTTCCTCACTAATGGAACTGGTGTTGCAGAGTCACGTTAGTTAGTTAGACACTGTAGTTTAGCGTTAGCCAGTTGATCAATTCTATTCATGTCTCCTCGACTTCCACTGTTTGTTGTTGATAACTGTGACGCGGCTCTCGCCTTCTGTAGTAGCGAAGCAAAGATAGTATCTGCTGTGTGCAGTCAGTGCACTGCTGACAGAAGTGGATGAGAGGAAATTATATGAATGAACTCGGTTTTGACCGATGCAACAGATGCTACAACAGATAAAAATTAGCCACGGAAAAGAATTTTCCCACTCTGCGTTATATCTGTACATCTTGTTAATCTTCTCCTTTGGTCTCGTTTCTATTAACGGTGGTCCCTCTCGGGCTCGTTTGGGGTTTTGATCTTGTACTTCTTTTGTTGGATTTAATACCTTAAAAAAGCGCTTCATTTTGTCGAAGTCACTCAGTCAGTGTACATTGAGCTCGCAACTCGCTGGCATATTGTTCGCTAGGAATTATGGGATTTGGTGTTTGATATATGGACTCTGGTATAATTATAATCATATTGACCAATTGTTTACCCCATATTGACCAATTGTTTACCCCATGCTCAGTATATATATATATTTTTTTTAAACTTTGGCCATTCCCCTGGCTCTTTTTAGCATTTATCGCATTTACTCTGGTCAAGAATGACCGACAGAAACAGGCTGAAGGGGTACAGATGGGGGGGAAGACACTCTGGGAAAGGCACGGCTGCAGTCCGGGATTCGAACTCGCTAAACCCCAGATCCGTGACGAGCACGGTTGTCCCCGGCGCCGAAATAGCGCTCGAGGTACGTGGTGAGCTACTGGAGCTCCCCTCTCAGTATATTCTTACTGTATTTATTTCTGTATATATTATTTCATTTAATCCTATTTTATTATACTCTACTCTTATCCTAGGCAACTTGATTTGATTTGTGTTATTATTCTAATTTGTGACCTGTCCTGTCTAAATGTTTAAATGTTGAGCGATTTGCAGTGTCTAATTTCCCACGGGATAATAAAAGTATTTCTATTCTATGCAGACGGGACATTGTTTTTAATCGCACAAGACTACAACTACCAAGTGTATAGCCTGGCGCCGTGGCCCATTCAACTTAATACCGTCACAATTTTATTTTTATTTTATGCGCCACACACGCGGGCCATCGCACCAGTGCTACTGAGGTAAATCCATTCATCGCACAGACTGACGTCAGTGTAGCACGTGCGACATATATCTCGCACTGTACAGCCCTGCCTAAACCCAGAACAAATCTACTCAAATCTTCTGTGACTTACAGAGGGGTATCATTTTCAGAAAAGTGGGAGTATAATTTTTTTTATCTGACATTACAAAAAAAAATCTAAAAATAAAAATAGTTATGATCAGGGCTGAAGTTGAATCAGGGTTTGAAATTAACGGGGGCTTGGGGCATAATGCCCTTGAAAATGGACAAAATGCCCTCAAATTAGTTAAGGGGGGCACTTAATGCCCCCGACAGTTTACTAATTATATATATATATTTATCCGGTAATGGAGCGTCTGTATCGTACGGTTCAGATGACGCGCAAATAAAAAAAATTCATTTGGCGGAGCCGGTGTTCTGCACTGGCTGCAGGCAGCAGCAGCAGCAGCACTGCAGCCCAATAGGGTCCAGCTGCAGCCAGGTGCTAGTCAGTTTGTGTAAAAATGGCACGCACAATATAAATCAATCTTCATTACGACTTTAAAAACATAGCCATTAACATTACATAGGCATACACACATCTTGCCATAGCGTTAGCAGTTTGTACAAAACAACGCACGTTTTAACTATGGTAGCCCGACGCAGCCCGCAAGCTAATACTGTACAGTCAATGAAATGTCACCGTAGCTACTACTAGCTACTGTAGCAGAGGAGGAAATGGGAGTCTGAGAGGCGGGGTGTTTAAAGACAATGATAGGCGTTTATTCAACATCCAAGAAGGCTAACATACAACTGTGTTTTACTAACTCCAACCGGGACTATTACCGCTGTCCCACTGCATGTTGATGTTATGAACTCCTCCTAACGTTACCGGAGCTGAAGGTGCCACACGCTAAAATGTCCGTGGGGACCCGCGCCAACCCATAGATAGTTCCAACTCACCGAATTACGTAATCCACCACAGTTGCACTCAATATTTAAATAATGTTAGTCTAAATAAATGTAGACAGAAACATAATAATTTCAAGCAGAAAACGAATCTTTCCATTAAGAACTGACAATCAGGGAATTTAAACATGGTTGACATTGTTTTTGTGTGTTTATATTAAAGAAAGGAAAGTCTAGTGCTGGCTGAGCATATTGTTTGTTTGCACTAAGTTAATATTTTTCAGTCAGTTCGGTCTTTGTGTGCCAAACATTATTTAAGGCTGTAAACACTGTAAACCTTTTATTTTATTTTTAATAAATGAGAAGCATGTTTAGATTTGAGTGTTAAATTTTTTTTAATAAAAATTAACGTATATCGAACTGAAAACCGTGACCCCAAAATCGTGATACGAACCAAACCGTCCATTTTGTGAACCGTCCATTTTGTGAACCGTCCCACCC
This sequence comes from Notolepis coatsorum, assembly GCF_963971535.1. Lineage (NCBI taxonomy): Eukaryota > Metazoa > Chordata > Actinopteri > Aulopiformes > Paralepididae > Notolepis > Notolepis coatsorum. The sequence goes on along the minus strand of NC_140179.1, from coordinate 4,118,400 downwards.
CTACCGTTTATCATAAAAATTCAGTGCCCCCAAAAATCAATTAAGGGGGCAAAAAAAGCCCTTGAAAAAAAGTTAATTTCTAACCCTGAGTTGAATAAAAGATTTATGACTGTTTAGACTGCATTACTCTGTCACATTGATCTCCTGGTTGTTCCCCACTTAGGTTATCTAACTATCGCGCCACCACAACTAGAAACACTGGCCTGGTCTGCTTCTAAAGGCCTCTACATGCTACAGCAACTTCAAAGCAACTGCACCACAACATCGACAAAGCAACGGTGTTGTAGACACTCTGCCTTTATGCTTCAAGTCAAGTCAAGAGTTTTAATTGTCACGGCATACAAGTATACAATGAAATGCGGGTGGTCTTGACCGCGACGATGTGCAATACAGTGGTAAAACATATAATAGAATCCAATAAAAATACAGTGGTACAACATGTAATAGAATCCAATAAAAAACAACAGTGCAATAAACAGGTAACATGGGGTGACATCTCGGTATCTGTACATAGTATTTACAGAGCATATAGGACATGCTAGGTAGCTTTAGTAGTGCAATACACTGTTCCTGTTATACTGATTTAAAGTGGCCTTTCCTCTTGGCCATAAGTGTGCGTGTGTGCGGCATGAGTGTTAAAGTGGCTGCTAGTGTGTGAGCGTGCTCAGCGTGCGTGTCGTGTGTGTGCTTGTGTGTGGATAGTTCAGTTTCTGTGGCTCTCAATGTTCATTGTTCAAGGCTCTGATGGCCTGGGGGAAGAAGCTGAGCCTAAGCCTCTCCGTCCTAGTGGCTGGGGTTCGCAGGCGTCTGCCTGACCTCAGCAGCTGGAACAGGCTGTTATTGGGGTGGTGGGGGTCTTTCATTATTCTGCAGGCTCTGGATTTGCACCTCTTGTTGTATAGAACCTGCAGGGTAGGTAGCGCAATACCCGTGGTACGCTCGGCTGAGCGCACCACTCTCTGTAGGGCCTTCTTGTCCTGTGCCGTGCTGTTTCCATACCAGGCAGTGATGTTTCCGGTCAAGATGCTCTCTACAGCTCCTGAGTAGAAGGACTGGAGTATCTTCCCCGATACTCTGAACTTCCTTAACTGTCTCAGGTGGTAGAGGCGCTGCTTCGCTTTCTTTACTACTGTGTCTATGTCTATGTCTTCTGCAACATCGACGCGCAAAGTTAGTTTAGGTTCGTGTTAACGTTAGTTATTACATGGCGTTTTCACATTCGCCGAAATGCTTGCTTGTGATTGGTCAATAGCCCCCCGACAGTTCAATAATGACCGCTGTTTTTTCAATAATGACCGCAGTGCGCAGCTGTTGGCAATCAAGCCCACATCAGTGCAGCAAATCAGACACACCTGCCACGCTCCACTGACAGCGGAGTGTCAGCGGAGCCAGAGGCTGCCCGCGATAATAATAATCACTTTATTTGGGCTGACAGAGCCACAGAACAACTGCGATTTGTCAAATGAATTAGGTATATTGTTAGTAAGTTAGCCATGTAATAAGCGGGATAATGTATAGCCTACTCGGTCATTGTCGCAAAATAATTGACCTTCACTACGTTTAAAACACCTCGGCGCGGCGCCTCGGTATTTTAAACTCTGTGTCGGTCAATTATTTTGCGACAATGACCTCGTAGCCATACATTATCCCTTACATAATGTACAAAATAAACGTATTTCCGGTGCTTTTAGACGTCGCTCTTTTATTTTGAAATCCCCCGACCGGAAGTGTTATAGTGTCTGTTGCTAGCAGCTTAACTTCTGTCGCCCGTTTCTGTGCTTTTCGAGCTAACGTTACCGTAACGTCATTAGTTTCCAATGGAGAGGAGAGAAAGACCTCGGCTCATGCAGCTCAAACTACCTGTTGGAATAAATTAATTGATGTTTAACTTGTCCCCGTGTGTGTCCAGTCATTTCGACTAGCAAATGTTGTATTTAACGTTACCTCAGGATACCATTGTATTTAGTTGGTTAGCTATGTAGCTAATGTGGATAGCATTTTGTATAGCATCAATGCTAGCTGGCTGGCTACAGCTTTATTTACTAAATTATGGAGGCTTTTTAATCGTCAAGGTAAGAGAGGATTTGTCATGATCAACTGAAGGTGTATGCTATGGAACAATATGTGCTTGGGTTTTCAGAAAAAGGCCAGCTATGACGCTAATTATTTAGCTAATATTGATAGCATAGCTTGCTGGCTACAACAATGGCGGATGGTATTCCTTGCTGCGGGATCAATATTATTCTATGACAGCCCCGCCCCCATTCACTACCAACCAATCACTGCTACGCAATATCAACGCAACGGCTGTTTCGGTTAGATTTGGGGGACATGTACGCAACGTCCTCGCAACACAGTCTACAAGACCCTCTAAAACAACCGCGTTGAAATCGTGCCGATGTTGTGTTGCAGTTGCTTTGAAGTTGCTGTAGCATGTAGAGGCCTTTAGTTCAGTGGCCTGACTGCACAAAAAATTTAAAATAAATTTGTCTTTTTCTTTTTTTCAAGTACCACCAGCAGTACCACCAAGTACCACTAGTGGTACGCGTACCACAGTTTGAGAACCACTGGCCTAGTCTATATATGCGAGAGGTATATCTCTCTGCCGTTTCGATGACATTTTGAAAACATTCTAGGCTGATGGCGAGCGGAATGAAACAATACACGTCTTCTAGTTTTTATATACCTAGTTCGATACTGCAACCCTGTTAAATGTGCTGCTGTCTGTCTTGGCCAGGACACTCTTGAAAGAGATTTTTAATCTCAATGTTAAATAAATAAAATATACTAAGTTATACAGTACTTACAGTGATAGTGGTCGTCCTCAGGAACCTCCTGTTCTTCATACATGACCCTGGGCAGGTTCCTTAAGTTGATCCCTCTGGTGTAACCCTGATCCTCCTCCCTCGGTGTGATAGATGTAGCTGGCTCAGCTCCCTGGTGCAAGAGAGAGAGAGAGAGAGAGAGAGGGAGAGGGAGACAGAGAGAGACAGAGAAAGGGTGAGAGAGCAAAAGAGAGGGCGAGAGAGCAAAAGAGAGAGAAAGACAGAGAGAGAGCAAAAGAGAGAGAGCGATAGTGAGAGAGAGACCGAGAGATAGTCTGTTAAATCAGGAGATTATAACATCCCATAATTCTGACTGAATTCGGTCGTTAAAGAATCGTAAAGAGTAGGGGGTTGCCCGACGTTCCTGGCCAAATTCCCAATCAGGTCTCTGATATCAAGGCCACCTAATCATCCCTTCCCCTTAATTGGCTGATATTAATCCCAGTCTCCTGAGCCGTTCAGCCATTGTGTAGTGTGATGTGTGCCTGGTGCCAGTGTATGGCAGCCATTGTGTAGTGTGATGTGTGCCTGGTGCCAGTGTATGGCAGCCATTGTGTAGTGTGATGTGTGCCGGGTGCCAGTGTATGGTAGCCATTGTGTAGTGTGATGTGTGCCTGGTGCCAGTGTATGGTAGCCATTGTGTAGTGTGATGTGTGCCTGGTTCCAGTGTATGGTAGTCAGTGTGTAGTGTGATGTGTGCCTGGTGCCAGTGTATGGTAGCCATTGTGTAGTGTGATGTGTGCCTGGTGCCAGTGTATGGCAGCCATTGTGTAGTGTGATGTGTGCCTGGTACCAGTGTATGGCAGCCATTAAGCCTGCATAGCCCAAGGTTGGGTGCTACCAGCGGTGGTGAAGAAGGCAATTTCCCTAACCCTACGTTGTAAAGTGTTTCGAGTATGAGAAAAGCACTATATAAATGTAATGAATTATAATTAGATCTTATATTAAAGGGATAGGTCTGATTTTTTGGAAACATAGCCCTATGTCTTACCAATGAAGATTAGGGCTGGGCGATGTGGCCCAAGTTTCATATCACCATATTTTTCTTTGTTTTGATGGTATAACAGTATTTGGTGGCATTTAGTTTCCCAGTACACATTTGGCTGTGATATGACATTGTTTATGTTGTTATTGTAATACACTTGTCCTGGCGCTATTTAATTCAAAATGGTCTATTTGTTGTCTAATAGATTATAAGACAGAGTCAATGCAGACCTGAGTAGCAGAATTCCCTCTGGCTGACCTCTTGACCGGGGCTGACCTCTTCACCGCTGAAGGACCTGTTAATATTATAGGAATCATATCATATTGTAGCATATATAATATCATACATCATATATCATACATAATATCATACTACATCATATCACATAGTATAAATCGTAGCATATAACGCATCACAATAGGGCTGCAACGATGAGTCAGCGTCGTCGATGTCGACTGTGACATTTCATCGATTTGCATATTCATGACCGACGCATCGTAGTTACTTATATGCCGTCTTTGCAGTGGTTCAAAGTCATAACATGCACAACATGTCATCTAACGAGTAAATATATATAACTTAAACCAGTTAGTGATTCTGCTAGGATTCCAGTGTTTCACTCACATTGGACATTAGTTTACATTTTGACGTCCACTCCAGCTGCAAGGGTGAGAATGGGAGGTGCCGAGTCTGAACCCCCCCCTCTCTCTCTCTCTCGGTACGTTCAATGATTTGAAGTAGCCAAACTCTACACTATAAAAACTAACTGGATAGTTGATGATAATAAATATTTCACTTCATTAGCAGAAATATTCTATCAAAAATCATTAAGTCTGCTATAAACTATTCTGTGTGTGTGTGTGTGTGTGTGTGTGTGTGTAAATGTACTATAGGCTACTCTTTTTGATTAGGCTAATTAGCTTTAACAATGTTATTATGGGTTCTCTCTCCACTCTGTGTTCACCTTGACGAGGGCTCCACTCTTCCTCCTCCTCCCCTGAAGACTCCGGTACAGGAGGCATCACCTTCTGGGACTTCTTTCTAGCCATGAACGCCGGAGGTTTAGGCTTGAGTCCTGATATAGAAAGACAGACAAGAGGGACTGAGGGCTGCAGGAGAGACAGAGAGACAGACAGAGCAAAAGACAGAGAGAGACAGACAGAGACAGCCGTGCAAACTGCAATGGAATACGGGGCATCTCTCTCTCTTTACCTAATATTTTGATTCTATCCTGACATTTTTCAGTTGGAAGGGCAGTCTATGTGCGTAACGGTATAAAAAAAACACAGCACTTTTTTATGAGGCTCAAAAGGGCAGGTGCTCAAGCCCCCCTTGGGCTCCCTGTGTGCACGTGCCTGTGGAGGAGGGATTAGGGTCACGTGGAACAATAAATGCTCAAACCCCCACAACCACCGCTGATAAAGATCTAACATGAGCTTAACCAGAGACGGTCTATAATATAATGAGGAGACTGATCACTGTGGTCGTTTTGAGTGGGGTAATACACACTAAAGATGGCGGCAACAACAAAACTACTTGCTACAAAACAAGTTATTCACAGAAAATAATCCAATGTTTATGTTTTAATAAATACATTAAAGGCTGCATAGAATCTTGTCTAATTGGCGAAGTAAAAATGTTCTATTAAATTGTCCTTTTTGACCAAATTAACCATTAACCTCATAAGGCCTATCCATATTTTCAGAAAATTTGCCTAAAAGTACATACCAAACTTCTACAAGGTCCATTTGCATGTTCTTGATATCTAGGGACATCTATGGACCTCAGGGAAGGTATTCCCAGTGTCATAAATAGTGTTTTTGGGGAAGTAAACATTTTCTATTAAATTGTCCTTTTTGAGCAAATTAACCATTAAGTTTTGTAACCCTAATGTATTTGTTGCATTTCTTATTTCTTTGTTATTTAATTTGCTACAAGTTATAGTACCTTTATTTTGAAGTCTCAGTCCCATTGGACTGTATTCGAATACCAACCGGTTCATGCTTCTGCGTTCGCGTTTTGCGCTTTGATTGGCCACTGATGTTTCTGGTCGCACCAATCGTGTGACGGCAAGTTCTTTCGCCGGTTAAGCTTAGGCACTCTTTCAAAGTTGGTTACGGTTAGAGTTTGTCTTAGAGCAGGGCGATAGAACGCCAGCCCTGATTCCAAACTCTAACCTCAACCAACTTAGAAAGAGTCGCCTAAGCTTAACCAGTGATAAACTAGGCGTTAGGTAGTTTGCTGCTGGTCGAGGCGGAAATGGGCGCGTCACGCGATTGGGCGCACATGTCACATGACCAGAAACGTCAGTGGCCAATCAGATCGCACCAGAAACGGCAGTGGCCAATCAGATTCGCAAAACGCGAACGCGGAAGCATGAACCGGTTGGTATTCGAATAGACGCGTCCCGTTGGGCTGCTCTCACGTGTGTTTTTGGGGACTAATTGCGACACCTGCAAGCAAGCAGCAGGGATTGTCAGCATTATGGCTCCAGTGAAAGTTTGATAATTTAACTAATATGACTGTTACAAGAACAGAAGACTGAAGATTTTCCCCCTTTGTGTAGCATGCAGCCAACAAGGTATTTAGTGTTTGTTTGTAATCTGCTTTGGTAAAGTGTTGTTTTGCATGCTGTGCATGTTATTATTTTGTGTTGAACTAACGTGGCTTATGTTTCTTTTTAAGTTTTCATGGTGGATTGGAGTAACGAGGCTTCAATAAACCTGTAGCAAGAAACCCACTTGTGTCTGCTGTGCTTCCAGGGAATTACAACTAACATTACTAATGCACCTGCTACTAAATCTTTTACCGCTATTATTACTTCTGCTACTATTACAACTACTACTAGCTACCATCACTACTGCTCCTAATACAACTAATAATACTGTTACTACCACAAATATTACTTAGTTACTACTATTAATATCTATAATAATATTGTTACTATAAGTAAGGGATAATGTATAGCTACGAGGTCATTGTCGCAAAATAATTGACCGACGTTCTGGAACACAGAGGCGCCTCGCCGAGGTGTTCTAAACACAGTGAAGGTCAATTATTTTGCGACAAAGACCTTGTATAGCTATACATTATCCCGCTTATTACAGGGCTAATTTACTAACAATATACACAATTCATTTTACACCATCGACAAGACGAGATCAAATCAATGCAGACGCAGTTGTTCTGTTGCTCCTCTGTCATCGCTGGCAGGTGTGTGGACTTGAATGCACCCGATGTAGTGCAGCTGTGCATATATGGTAAAGCTTAGCTTTCGTGACTGCGATCAAAATGCTTGATTGTGATTGGTCAATAGCGCTCCGTTGCCCCTAGCAGCGGTGAATTATCGAGAAATAATTGACCGCTGCTAGGGGCAACGGAGCGCTATTGACCAATCACAATCAAGCATTTTGGCGAATGTTAAAACGCCATGTACCAACAACTATTAATACCTAGGGATTTCAGAACCAGGTGGTTCTCCTTCACTCTACGGTAGCGTTGCTTCTCCGCTGTGCAGAGGCCGGTCCACTCAGTCACGGTGAAGTACCGCCTGACGTCCTCAACTTCCTTCTACAAGGAGAGGGGGAGAGAGAGAAGAGGGAGAAGGGGAGAGAGGGAGAAGAGGGGAGAGAGAGAAGGCATGTAAGGGGACGCAGACCGGAGAAAGACTTTAGTCTCGTTTACATCAGGGTCCCCCATGTTCAATTCATGACATACGAAACATACAGAGCATAAAAAGAAAATATTGTTTGGTTCCTCTTCCTGTTGGTTGTCAGTTAAGGCCATGGGTAGGTAGGGAATTTATTTTATTAAATTTTTTCCCACGGCGACTATGGATAGGAAATGTATTTATTTAATTAAAATGTTCACAACAACATGGATGCATGTACTCTGCCAGCATGTTTAATATCCATAATACTAAAGGTTTGACTAAGATTTTTATGAAACGTTTCTTGTAAAAAAAAAAAAATCTTAAAACTCATAAAATAAATTGGGTCGCACCTAAATCGGCAGGGTCGGTCGGCAACCGGAACCAAACCATTATTTTGTTTAGGCCCATAACAGATATACAGTACGGTTACATTTGTATACAGTTTCGAATCGCAGGTAAGGAAAGAGCATTAAATTGTTAATGTGTAATGACATCAGTGAGATAGAGATAGTACATTTGACTAATCCTGGCTTTAGGCAGAATCAGAACAGTGGTTTATGAAAAGTTTATTATATTTCGAACTTGATTCATTCATTCATTGCGCAATAGTTGCACTAGTTACTCTGCTGTTCATGTTTTTTCCTGAAGTGCATACTCTGTGTTTTTTTTCCACTGTTAATAGCAAGTCTCCATTTCCTGCACCATGAATGAATGAAAACTTTATTTAACAGATTGCAGAATGGGTACTGTAGTACGGCTCACTCAATACACACAATTGTTAAGGGGATGCAGACCAGAGAAAGACGTTTGTCTCGTTTACATCAGGGTCCCCCATTTTCAATTCATAGTATAATTGAAGAACTCATAATATTCAACATGTTTTGTAAATGTGCTTTTGTACACATTATTATGTCTGCGTTTGCGGTTCACGAGCTCTTCGCGCTCTTTCCGACTGGCGCAGTGACGTCAGAGGTGGAGCACATCGTGTAGCTCAGCGCCATGTTGTTTTGCACATGTTTGCTACCACGCAGAATAAATTGGACGTAAGCTGACCTCACTGTTGTAGATAGAAGTGTTCTTTACACTAGCTGGCAGCTTAAACTCACCTCGTCCGCCATTTTACTCGCCATGGTAGAGCGTGTTGAGTGTTGAACTACCGACCGGTAACACAGAAAGACAATGAGTTAACTAACTAACCAAGTTGCCGTCGTGTAAAACAATACATCCATCTATCTATCAACTTGTGTTAATTAACAACGGCTAAATCATTTGATAAGTATAACTGATAACTGCTCAAATTGTAATGTGTAAACTATAAACTTTTCAGAGTTTACTTACAGAGATACACACAAGTAACACAACTGAAGTGGATTAATGGCTTCTCCTTGAGGATTGTAAGTGACAAGCTGTACAAAGCCGCGGAACTGAAGTGAAATGGCTTCTTGGGTTAAATACTGTACACGCCCACCTCTCGGTCATTAGGTCCCAAGTGTAGCCAATACCAGAGCCTTACCATACTGTACACGCCCACCTGTCAGTCATTACGTCCAAGGTAGGCAGCCAATACCAGAGCCTTACCTGGCCAACAAGTGCCCACGTGGCTCGCAGAGACCACGTGGTGCTACTATCCAGCTGCACACACATAGGCTACGTTTAAAAGTCACGCAAACCGAACGTCTAGTCGTCATGTGTGTCTCGAGATAAAGCTGGGAACGAGGTTATCATGTGTGCGTCTGTCTGACAGTCTGCCACCGTGTCAGGTGACGTTAAAGAGAGGGACTTGTAAGGTTTACTTACTGCTTGTGTTCGTTCACCTTTTGCTTTTTGAATGAACGAGTGCTCCAGCTGCTGCAGAGAGACAGTCGTTACACCTGTCTGTCCCACCGGTCTGGACTCTACATCTGCTCTGGGGGCGTCGTCTTGACTAGGACAGTGTCCGCCTTCCAGTTTGGAGAGGTAAGTTGCTTCATAAAGCAGCACTTCCTAACAATATGGCGGTAATGTACAGTCCCCTCCCCATCATATGTATATAGTTTACTCTGTCAGGATCTATGGCTAACGGTACTGTATATTTGCATATTTGTCATAAATGTAACAGTACTAAATACCTGTATGTCATGTATGTCCCTATACCATAAATGTCATGTATGTTTGTGTATGTCATAAATGTCACTATGAATTGAAAATGGGGGACCCTGATGTAAACAAGACGAAAGTCTTTCCCTGGTCTGCATCCCCTTAACAATTGTGTGTATTGAGCCGCCCGTACTGTATTGTACCAATTCTGCAATCTGTTAAATAAAGTTTTCATTCATTCACAGCATACAGAAACACTGGACACACAATTGCTGTGTTGTTATGTGCACAGTCTTTTCAATGCAACCTGTGGTAAACAACACAGAACAGAAGCCTGCTGCCTTGGCTTCAGAACATCCCACTCCACTGACACATGCCTTCTCTACTTGAACGACCACATCAAACAAGAGGTGGACGCGGGCAAATACTGCGGCATGGTCATGCTGGACCTACAAAAGGCCTTCGACACTGTCAATCACACCATTCTGATTGACAAGCTAAAAGCAATTGGTTTTGATAGTTTATCAGTGAGCTGGATACAATCCTACCTGGAGGGGAGGGAACAGATGGTGGAAGTAAACGGTACCCTATCCCCCCCCCTCACAGTGAGCTGTGGTGTTCCACAAGGAAGCATACTAGGACCGCTACTATTCCTAATTTATGCAAATGACATGTCGTCAGCTTGTGACTGCAACTTGTTCCTGTTTGCGGACGACTCAGCCCTGCTGGTCTCTGACAAGAACAAGTTACAGGTTGAAAAAGCCCTCAGCTCGGAACTAGGCAAAATCTGCATATGGCTCGCCGACAACAAACTATCATTACACATGGGCAAAACAGAGTCCATTCTCTTCGGTTCAAATAACAAACTCAGCAAGACCGACGGCTTCTCGGTTACAGTGGGTGACAATATTATCACAAGGAAAGATGAAATTACCTACCTGGGTTCCATCCTAGAGGCTAATCTTTCCTGTGACAAAATGGCATCCAATGTAATAAAAAAAGTCAACCAACGAACGCGATTCTTGTACCGGATCTCCTCTCTGGTAAACAAGAATACCCTGAAGACTCTAGCAGGAGCACTCATTCAAGGGTACTACGACTATGCTTGCACCTCATGGTACCAAAGCACCTCAAAGGCACTAAAAAACAAATTACAAACATCTCAAAACAAGCTAGTCAGACTACTACTTGACCTGACTCCTAGAACCCACCTCACCCCTGCCCACTTTGACAACCTAGGATGGCTTAGAGTAGACGACAGAGTACAGCAACTTGCAATGGGCCTGGTCTACAAGATACACTACGCGACCAAGGTACCCATGTACATGTCAAAATACTTCCCAAAGGTCAGTGAATACCACGATCACAACACCAGAGGGAGCTCCACAAATCATGTAAAACCCAGATTCGGCTCAAACAAGGGACTAAACACGTTTCGCAATTATGCCACATCAATGTGGAACGCCCTGCCTAAAGCTGTAAAGGAATGTGAATCACTACCCACCTTCAAAAACACTCTCAAAAAACACCTACGTGAGACTGCAATTCGAAACTGGCCCCTACAAATGTCCTAACCTAGTTGTACAGTAAATGACCAAGTAAGGCTTTGTCAATATTCCAATGTACAGTGTAAAATGTGTGTGTGTCCCCTACCCAACCCCCCCCCCCCCCACCTCCAATGTACAGCCCTCACCCAACCCACCCAACCCCACCCCACCAACCTCCTCCAATGTACAGTTTCTACGCCAAATGTATATACACTCCTTTTCTGGACACTTTTGTATCACAAACAGTACTGTATTTGCAAATCTGATATGTCATAAATGTATAGATGTAGCAGTACTGTCTATCTGTATGTCATGTATGTCATATATGTTATGATGAATTGAAAATGGGGGACCCTGATGTAAACAAGACGAAAGTCTTTCTCTGGTCTGCATCCCCTTAACAATTGTATGTATTGAGATGTACTGTACTGTACCCATTCTGCAATCTGTTAATAAACTTTTCAATCAATCAATCAATTGCTGTGGCAGCCGGCCTGTCTCATGGGAGTTAGAGAGTCTGTCATTGTTGCAGGATGATTTTGTAATGTAAATGTGATTCTTTACACACAGGTGGTGTCATTGCAGGATGATTTTGTAATGTAAACGTAGTTCTTTACACGGGTGGTGGTGGAGTGGAGGCGGGACCAGTACCATGTGGTGGTGGAGTGGAGGCGGGACCAGTACCATGTGGTGGTGGAGTGGAGGCGGGACCAGTACCATGTGGTGGTGGAGTGGAGGCGGGACCAGTACCATGTGGTGGTGGAGTGGAGGCGGGACCAGTACCATGTGGTGGTGGAGTGGAGGCGGGACCAGTACCATGTGGTGGTGGAGTGGAGGCGGGACCAGTACCATGTGTTGTTGGATTCGTACAGAGACGAGTGTTGCAGGGAAATCATTCCAAACCAGGCGAGGCCAACTCACTAAACGTGCAGAGTGGAGGTGTCTCAACAAATGATAATAATAATAACCCACTATGTTTTACTTGTAATGTTTCCTAGTTAGTCAGTTGTGAAGATTATTCTAGTTTTGGACAGCCCCATGTACGCATTCCTTAGCTTGAAGCCAAACAAATCGTGCATGTTGTTTGTGTAAGATTTATCTGGCTTTGCGATCCTACTCTCCTCTCGAAACAAAGTGATACTAGTGCATCCATGCACGAACAGCCTAGTTCAGACTTGTCTGTCGTCTCATTGGGCCCTGATCTGATTGATTGATGGATTAAAAACACACAACAAGGATCCAAAGGATAACATGAGAGAGTAAGACCCTTATTTCCGTCATGGTCCCAGGGCTGATTGATTGATTTATTAACAAAGTTTATCAACAGATTGCAGAATGGGTACAGTACAGTACAGCTCAATACATACAATTGTTAAGGGGATGCAGACCAGAGAAAGACTTTCGTCTTGTTTACATCAGGGTCCCCCATTTTCAATTCATCATAACATATATGACATACACGACATACAGATAGACAGTACTGCTACATCTATACATTTATGACATATCAGATTTGCAAATACAGTACTGTTTGTGATACAAAAAGTGTCCAGAAAAAGAGTGTATATACATTTGACGTAGAAACTGTACATTGGAGGAGGTTGGGTGGGTGGGGTGGGGTTGGTGGGTGGGGGCTGTACATTGGAGGGGGGGGGGGGGGGGGTTGGGGTGGGGGGGGGAACACACTGTACATTGGAATACTGACAAAGCCATACTTGGTAATTTACTGTACAACTGGGTTAAGACATTTGTAGGGGCCAGTTTCTAGTTGCAGTCTCCCGTAGGTGTTCTTTGAGTGTGTTTTTGAAAGTGGGTAGTTAGGCCACAACAGAAATTAGCATGACAATGACACAAAAGCACATACATTTAAAGCAATAGAAGACTAACCTATAGCTAAAATTGTATATCGCACGATAACTAAAAACAGTTGGAATCGCATTCTTAGTATAGGGGGCTATTCCTCTACTCTGACTCACTACTAGTCATCTCATTTCAACAAAGACAAGTGAGTGCCTGGGTGAGAGAACGGGGTCACCGCCTGAGAACTGCTTCCAGTGATCGTGAGTTTTGTACCGTTTTCTTTTTTAGGCTTTGCCTGCCCATGCCTGTTGACGTGGCGAGCGTACACGTGGGTGAACGGCACCGACACCGCTCTGCTGAAGCAGCCGAGGGGCGTGGGGAGCGCCTGGAGGCGGAGCAGAGAGTCCTGAGGTATTAATTGATTGATTGATTGAATTTATTGTGGATTAGAGACATCATCCAAGGGATAAAAAAAACATGATAAAATGCAAGCACTTATTTCCATCATGGTCCCTGGTATTAAAAAAACAGGACATGCATCAACATAAAACAACATCATAAAACATTAAGATACAATATGCATATACAGTTGAAGATAAAAGAAGAATAAATAAATATGCTACCCTCTCTTTCCTATGCCGATAGCCATGATCGACGTACACAGTACATTTTGCAGAGTAAATTTTACTCAAACTGAGTACATTTTACACAAACTGAGTAAAATATACTCTGCGAAATTGACTGTGTACATGCTTTTTGAAGCCAGTTAACCCGGGCGTCTGTTTAATGCTGCTGGACAGGCTGTTCCACAGAACTGCAGCTGAGTAAAGGAAGGTCTGCTGGCCGTATGTAATGAGTTTGAATCTAAACGGAACTATGTTTGTGTCTCTACCTCTGGTTTCATGGCTATGATTGTTTTTTACATATTGGAAGTAATTTTGAAGGTAGCTTGGCACCTCCCCTTTATAAATCCTATAGACTAGGCATAGTTTTATCATGGATACTCTGTCTCCACCCTGAGCCACCCCAGGCCGTTGAAGTGGGCTGAGGTGGGTATGGATGCACGCATGATTAGCTTGGCGTGGCACTCTGAAGAGACTCTTGGACCAAGGCCTTTAGAAAGGTCTGAACATCAGGGCGGTTAGGTGGCGTAGCGGAGATTGCGTTCGTCACCAACCCCGGAGACGCTAGGATTCGCCTGTTCGAATCCAGCTCACAGCTCCGGCGTTGTCACCAGCTTGGCTGGCCGTTCACACTAATACAATTGGCTGTATTAGAGGGTGGGAGAAGCTGGCGGGGTGGGTCCAGGTCGTTGTAAACAGCGACTCCTACAGTTCGGTCGGGGCGCCTGCTAAGCGCGGATAGGACCTGAGTGGGATAGTGTGATCCTTCCACACGCTACGCCCTCTCAGAGAATATCCGCGCTGGCAGGTGAAAAGAAGCGGTGATTGGCTGGACGTGTGTCGGAGGAAGCACGTGATAGCCTCCACTCTCCCAGACCGACTGTGGGGGGTAAGTGCGCAGCGACCAGGAAGGGGACTGGGAATTGGCATAACGACTAACATTGGGAGGGGAGAAAATCGGAGGAAAATGGAGGGGGAAAAAGATATATAAAAAATAAAATAAAAAAAGTCTGAACATCTGCAACATTTCATCGAGAACGATGTGGGAGACGAGCGACCTCTGGGACCTCAGGATTCCGTTTTTATTTTTTTTAAAGCAAATTAAACATTTAAAACACTGGTCTCTTAGTCTCAGTAGGCGCCAGTAGGTGTTTACTTCCACTTGGGTGACCTCAGAGACCAAACCTTCATGATATAGGGACCTTGAGTCGTGACTCATTGTTTCTTGCAGTTGGACCTATAAACTATGGCTCCAAAATGTGATATTTTCTTTGAATGCAGAAACTGTAGTGCTATAGTGGTCTATATATGACACAGTATAGTGGTTTACTGTGGTGGTCATAGTACTGTAAAGAGGATGTCTCGAGGGCTTAAGTGTATGAATACAACCTCTCTCTAGGGAGGTGTAGTGGTTACTTCCTGGTCTATAGGGAGGTGTGGTGGTTACTTCCTGGTCTATAGGGAGGTGTAGTGGTTACTTCCTGGTCTCTAGAGAGGTGTGGTGGTTACTTCCTGGTCTCTAGGGAGGTGTAGTGGTTACGTCGGTGCTCTTTCCGGCCGGTCCACCTCGCAAAATTGCAACGTATTTCCCCCATTGCCCATTTCTAAATCGTCTCGTTTAAAAACGAATAAAGCATCAACATTTGCACAGTGTACCTTGCTGTGCGTATTCATCCACAATCTATAGCTCAACGTGAAAATATTCGCAAATTAATCGTAAAATAAAACCGCAGAATTTTATTTCAACCAAAAATGCTTAAACAATAATGTTAGTGATGGAAGGGAACTCGTTTTGTGCAAAAAAATTGAAAGCTTGCCAATGTTCATGAGGCAGAATTGTTACAATAGCCGATAATCCATTTCCCCCCATGATGAATCCCTATACGGGTGGACCTCGCTGGCGGTCCAGAGTGACGTCAGACTGCACCTCTCAATACAATCCCAAGTTAGCATCTAGGCTTCAGGGAGGAAGAAGCAGCGTCATCATCTTCAAGTTGATGGAATTGTTTTGACATCGGCCCCCAGAGGAAGTACGTGGACCAATCGGTGATCATAGATCAAAGGTCAAACAAATAAATAGTCACTTTTCTTTCTAAAACTCTCATGTCTCCTCAGTTGATTGGTCTCCTGTTTGTTGTATAAAAAGCACTTTGTACATTATCTAACGTTAACGCAAACCTAAACTAACGTTACAACTAACCTAAAGTTAGTTTAGGTTCGTGTTAACGTTAGATAATGTACAAAATGTACGTATTTCCGCTGCTATAGACGTCGCTCTTTTATTTTGGAACTCCCCGACCGGAAGTTACTACCCTCGTTATCTGCTTGAGTGTCCGGTTGCTGGTTAGCTCCGTTAGCGTGCAGCATATCAAGACCAGCCATGGGAATACTGTTTTCTAAATTGGGGAGGCTTTTAATCGTCAAGGTAAGAGGATTTTAAGTCATGGTATCCATAAACTTCAATCTGTTCGGATCATTTGAATGAAATGAGAATGTAAACAAACACGGCGTCACGTTAGAAAGTAGCACTGAAATCACTGCGCCCAGAGAGGAGTGGTTAGGCAAAAAATAGTTCCGAGTATATTTGCTTAGAAAACGTAATTGTCGAATTCAATTATTTTTTATTTCTCCACGTGGTAAATACACAGGTCACAACATGTTTACAGGAACGTGTTGGAGTGTATTTCCTGACTGTAGGGCACTGTAGGGAACGTCAGGGTACAAGTCTGACCCACTTCCAGTGATTAAGCTAAGCTACGCTAACGGAGCGGCTGTTCCCTAAGCCTAATGCATGCACAGAGACAAAAAAGGTATGTATCTTCTTGTCTAACTCCAGGGAAGATGTTAAATAAGCTAATTTCCCAAAATGTTGGAGTTTTCCTTTAAAATATATATATATCTTTTTATAAATTTAGCTTTTGTTGCTGGTTGATTCTCCTCAGCTTCTCTCTGGTACTATAAGATAAATATAACACTTTTAAAACCCTTTGTTTATCTTTAGATCACACATTTAAAAATAACTAAATGATATAATCTTAGAAATTAAGTAAGCACTGTAATCTGTGTTGCATGTACCTGACAAACTGAACTGTTTGTATTACAGTCATATTCCAACTTAACTGAATGCACATGTGTGTGTGTGTGGACTACTGTACTATTACAGGTATTGAAATGAACAATGCAACTTCCTTATACAAAAAAAAAATCTATTATTTCTTTTGAATAATTAAATATCGATATTGCGGGAAATGAGTATTGAAACCGTTTTAAATATTCAGAATCGATATGTATCGAAAAATCTATTTTTGACAACACTAGTATAGACATACATTAGCATAGTAGGTAGTAATATAGGCACATTAAATTACTTAGTAGCAAAGTGCATTTTCTATTTTTATTAATTACATTTCTTTACATTTCAGATATTGTTTTTAAGAAGTGGGTTTTTAGTCGACGTTGATTGTAGGAGTAGTTAATTAAGTCGCTTCTTTTGTCAGGAAGGAGCAGATCCCTCTGATGTTGCTCAGGAAGAATCTGCAGGTTCTGGTTGTTGAGGCGGTGTGAGCGGAGAAGTCCAGCCGGTCATCAAGGACCACACCAAGACGGAGAGAACGTGGGGAAGGGGAGAGGGAGGTGGTAGGTTGGAGGAGGGTGGTTATGGGTAGGGAGGGTTCTATGCTTGGGAGAACAGGTAGGTTTTGAGTCTGGATTTAAAGGTGGAGAGTGAGGGAGAGTCTCTGATGGTCTGAGGGGGGGGGGGGGGGTGTTCCAGAGTCATGATGAAGGTGGAGAGTGAGGGAGAGGAGGGAGGGTCTGAGGGGGGTGTTCCAGAGTCATGATGAAGGTGGAGAGGAGGGAGAGGAGGGAGGGTCTGAGGGGGGTGTTCCAGAGTCATGATGAAGGTGGAGAGTGAGGGAGAGGAGGGAGGGTCTGAGGGGGGGTGTTCCAGAGTCATGATGAAGGTGGAGAGTGAGGGAGAGGAGGGAGGGAGTTCCAGAGTCATGATGGAGGTGGAGAGTGAGGGAGAGTCTCTGATGGTCTCAGGGAGGGAGTTCCAGAGTCGGGGTGCAGCTTGTGAGAAAGCTCGGTCTCCAAAACCTAATTTCAATGAAAGATCAGCACATGGACTTAATTTACAAGCACACCTACAGATATGTAAAATATGCAAATAATTGTATTTGCATATAGCTAATGCTTATGTTGTGCAAACGTGTCTGTCCTCCTTTTTTTATTTGAATAAACATAATATTATAAAAACAATATTTCCTTTTTTAGAAAAAAATAAATAAAAGGTAAATGCATAATAAAGACTACATAAGTAGAGAAGAAAAGAAACAGAAAAATGGAAAAACATGCTGAGAACCCGCCCCCCTGAGGTCCAAGCCAGCAGCAGAGGTCTGCTATGTTGTTTCAGGACCTTGGACAGCAGCAGAGGTCTGCTATGTTGTTTCAGGACCTTGGACAGCAGCAGAGGTCTGCTATGTTGTTTCAGGACCTTGGACAGCAGCAGAGGTCTGCTATGTTGTTTCAGGACCTGGGACAGCAGCAGAGGTCTGCTATGTTGTTTCAGGACCTTGGACAGCAGCAGAGGTCTGCTATGTTGTTTCAGGACCTTGGACAGCAGCAGAGATCTGCTATGTTGTTTCAGGACCTTGGACAGCAGCAGAGGTCTGTGCTACGTTGTTTCAGGACCTTGGACAGCAGCAGAGGTCTGTGCTGTTTCAGGACCTTGGACAGCAGCAGAGGTCTGCTACGTTGTTTCAGGACCTTGGACAGCAGCAGAGGTCTGCGTACTGTCGACGGTAGAGAAAGCCAGCGATGTCTGATGCTTGAGTCTGCAAGTTGCTAGGCAACAGGGCCTGCCCAGATACACTCACGACACTAGGGAGAGGAGAAACAAAGGAGCAGCATAAACGTTTCCTGGTCGTATTTTCTGATTGATATTAGGGTACGGGCGACATTTGGGAAATATTCTGTAGGATAGTCGTTTTTATTTTTTCATGGTGCATGAACCTTTCCACGTGACGTCTAGTAATCCACGAAATAATCCATGATCATGGAATTATGGAATCCTTGGGGGCCTGTATATGGTATGCACCACTAGGATGCCCCCACGCCACTCACTCACTCACTCACTCGAGAAAGCACTCGTCCATACGTTTTTTTACAGACTAAAGTGCTGAAGAAAAGGTACCGTTGGATCCTGTACCGGTAATCGGTTCATATGTGAACGGTACCCAACCCTAGTGGCGTTCCCCTGTTGAGCGCTACTGATAATGTAAAACCTGCATCTAAATTCCACTGCTCGCTTTGTTTATCTTTCAACGTGGCGGGCACCTTCTTGTACACTGTGACCTGCTGGGGCAGCGGACTGTGAGCGGGGACTGTGAGCCAGTAGCGGAAGGCCAGTAGCGTGGTTGGGGTGGAGCTGGACTCTCTAGCGATGGTGGCAGAGAGGAGGAACCTTGCTAAGCTCCAGGCCATCAGGGACAACCCCTCCCACCCACTATACACAGACCTGGCTGACGGGAGGAGCATGTTCAGTGCTAGACTAACACTCCCTAAATGCAGCACTGAACGGCACAGGACGTCCTTCATTCCGACAGCCATCAGCCTTTACGATGCATCACTGTGCCTCACTGCATCACTGAGCACAGGGTGACAGTTACCATCTTCCTGGACTTCTACTTTTAAAACAACACTGTTCAATATTACACTTACTGTAGACTTCTGTATATTTTTACTGTATATTTTTTACTGTATATTTTATACAAGAATGTATATACATAACATACGAAATGTGAATCCCGGTCCGTACTCTATTATTATTATCTTATTCTTAGGCCTATTTTATTCTTATTCTTAGGCAACTTGTTTTGTTATTCTTATTCGTGACTTTGTTCTGTCTAAATGTCTAAATGTTTACTGTGAGCGATTTTGTAGTGTCAAATTTCCCTCGGGATGATTAAAGTATTTCTATTCTATTCCCAGCGGATGAAGCCTACAGAGGGGTGTCTTCAGAGGCCCTGAAGCGCTCCGTCTCACGCTGCTACCTGGTGAGTTCTGTTCCGTTACCTTCTTTAAATTCAACCCAATCATACGGTATGTGTACATATTAGGGGTGTAAAGGTACACGTATCCGTACCGAACCGTTTCAGTGTGTACCGTACCGTACCGAACGCGTGTATCACTGCCGCAACGGATTTAGTCGGATTTCGGTTTCTGGGTTCGCCTGATTGGCCACGTGACTTGACCGCGAGGCTGGAGTTCACTTCCCCTTTCACATCGCGCACATACTTATCCTGTCTAGCACAGTCTCTAACCGTAACAGTAAGAAGCATTTTGGATAAAAGTATTCTGTACTTCTGTATGACAACAATGTATGCCTTTCAAATGTTAAATGTATGCCTTTCAAATGATTAAATGATACACACTGAAATCTACGCTCTCTCATCCTGCTTTCCACAACGCGACAATATTATTAAACAGCAGCTCTGTCATTGAAGTGGGAAAAGTGAGCCGTATTGTATATTAGTACATTGCATAGTATATTGTATATTGTATGGTAACTCAGTTAATAATATTGTCGCGTTGTGGAAAGCAGGATGAGAGAGCGTAGATTTCAGTGTGTATCATTTAATCATTTATCATTTAACATTTGAAAGGCATACATTGTTGTCATACAGAAGTACAGAATACTTTTATCCAAAATGCTTCTTACTGTTACTGTTAGAGACTGTGCCAGCTAGACAAGGTATGTGCGCGATGTGAAAGGGGAAGTGAACTCCAGCCTCGCGGTCAAGTCCACGCCGCCGCGAGCGTGGCAACGCTGCCGCTGCCGCGGGGCGTGCTACGGCGTGTCACGTGGCCGTCGCGGCCAATCAGGCGAACCCGGAAACCGAAATCCGACTAAATCCCTTGCGGAAGTGATACACGCGTACCGAACGGCTGTGTAGTGTACCGAACGAATACAACAAATCATTATTTAATTAATTTATTCATTTCAATATAGAATATTCGTTGACAGCCCTACAAGTACAATTAGTTACTGCACACTACATCACCCCTGAGTGGAACATGGAAAGCCAAACTCTCCCCCACTGTACCGAAAACCTGTACCGAACCTTGACTTCAAAGCCGAGGTATGTACCGTACCGTGGTTTTTGTGTACCGTTACACCCCTAGTACAAATGTTCAAGTTTCAAGTTTATTTATTATATGTCACAACAAAATACAGAATACTTTATATGAAATGCTTATTTCTGAAAGAGCCCCTGATAGTGTGCTACATACAGTAAAAAAGAAAGTAAGTAAAGTCAATATACATATATACAACACAGAGTAAAATGAGTAACAGTGGGGTACAATGCAGAAATGAGATGGGGTACAAACTTAGGGTAGGGTGCAAATGAGGTATGAATGTAGTGCAAATCTTTTTAATAATAGATGCATATAAAGTGTCTAAAGTGAGTGGTAAGGTGAGTGTTTGTTTAAAGTGAGTGTGTACATGTGGATGTGTGTGCAGTGTGTGTAGATGATGGGTTGTTACATAGTGTCATTGTCATTGAGCATCCTGATGGCCTGGGGATAGAAGCTCCTTCTGAGTCTCTCTGCACTGGCCATGAGACTCCGGTAGCGCTTGCCTGATCGCAGCAGTTCAAAGAGGCAGTAGTTTGGGTGACTAGAGTCTTTGATTATTCTCTTGGCCTTGGCATTGGTTTACATTAATGGCGTAAGCGTCGGTAGTGTGATAGTAAAGGGTTAACTTTCTGTGTATTGTCGCAGTGAAAGGGTTAATTGAACTAGGGCTGGGCGATATGGCCAAAAATGTTATCACGATAAAAATTTTCATATAGTACCGATATCGCTAATTATCGATATTTCTATTACCGGTAGTATTAAAAAAAATTATAAAATATTATTTAAACATTTTACATTTAGTAATTTAGCTGACTCTTTTATCCAAAGCGACTTACATGTTCTGTACGACAAGCCATCAGGAAGGGCACAACTCTATCAGCTGAGCAACAATGTTCATCAAAGTGTTGAGTGCTACAGTCTAGGTTAGTATTAGGACAAGTGCATGACAGTACGGTTAGTTAGGGTTAGATTTTTTTTTTTTTTTTTTTTTTAATTCAGATAATGGTTGAAGTGCGTCTTTAGTCGACGGCGAAAGATTGGACGTGTTTTGGCTGTCCTAACTGGGGTGGGTAGTTCATTCCACCATTGTGGGGCAAGGACTGAGAATAGGCGACTTCTCTTTGATGACCCTCCCGGAGCTTGGATAGGAGGGGGTCTGAGGCGGCCAGAAGATGCAGAGCGTAGGGGTCTTGAGGGTGTGTAGTTAGAGACCATTGACCGGAGGTAGACGGGAGCAGTTCCCTTTGCCGCACGGTATGCCAGGTCGAGGGCCTTGAAGCGGATTCGTGCAGCAATGGGGAGCCAGTGCAGGTCCCTAAGAAGTGGGGTGACATGGGCCAACTTCGGTAGGTTTGAGATCAGGCGGGCCGCTGCGTTCTGAATGAGTTGAAGTTTGTTCTTATACAGCTTATATTTTTCTTCGCTTTTACTTGTTGTAAATATTTCTTGTAAAGTAAGTTTTTCTTTTTGCACGCCCTTTGCGTATGGTGGCTTTCCTTTATATTTATCCTTCACCCAGCTCTTTCTAATAGGACAGTGTTTGTTGTATAGCTCTGTGAACGTCAACAAAAAAGCATCATATGCCTGATTTGGATCGTCAACATACACCTCATCCCAGTTGTAGTTTGTAAGGTCCATCTTTAAGGCCTCCATTATTTCTGGTGTCCTAATTCTTACAATTTTACAAGAAGGTTCACTTACATCAACTGAAAATGTTTCCTTTAAATTATGTAGAATCACTAAAATAGGAAAATGATCACTGATTTCACTTAAGAACAAACCACTTGTTGCTTGGCCATGAACATTCGTAAATATGTTATCAATAAGTGTGGCACTATCTTTAGTTATCCTACTGGGTTTGCTTATAAGGGGCCAGAGACCAAAACTAAACATTGCATTACAGAAGTGTGGTATAATATAATGTCCTCATGTAAATATACTCCCCTCCCCTGTGTCCCCCTTACCTGTGCCCCCCCCCCCTCTCTGTGGAATAAGACATTCCCCTCCCCTTTCTCCCCAAACCTGTACCCCCCCCAATTGACCTATCAAATGGGACCACACACCCCCCCTTGTTGAACTATAAAGGGCTCCTCCCGACCACAATCGAGGTCTTCTCACCTGGGTCATTTCAGCTGATCACCTGGGGGAAGCCCTCAGCCATTCTCTCTATGTACTTACTATCTGTTTGGTTAATAAACCTTTGTTATTATCCAAACCTCGGTTGACTGAGAACATTCTTCATCAGGATATCCACGAATATCCCACAGAAGTCTGTTGTTAGTTTATGTTCATTACATTTTAAGAGATCAATATTAAAGTCACCACAAACAAAAAAAGATTTTTTATCACATACCTTCTCAAAAATATCACCTATGGTATTCATAAATTGATCAATGCAAGAACCAGGCGTTCTATATATGCAACTCAAAAATATACTCTTAACTTTAGCAGAGTGAATTTCAATTGTCAAACTTTCCATGATATCACTAACAATTGTAGTATCAATAACTCTACATTGAAAATCATTCTGTACATAAAGTCACATTACTGTTTACACAAATGTATTGTGGTCTGTATCTTGGCAAAGAGAGCTGCTATTGGTCGAGTGCAAGATACGTGACAGAACTCGCACCAATACGTCAAATAAAACTATGCGGTGGCCAAGTATCCATTCGCAAGGAAAGATCTAGTCCCGACTTTAAAACCGGGCAGATTCTAAATGGAGAACTTTTTATTCATAAATCTACACCAATTGACCTTTCACCCAGAGTGAAAATTGAGTAGTCCCCCGAGAGGTGGGAACGAGAATCGTTTTCTAGCCACTTCTCAGGCTTCACCTTATATTAGTGAAAACTAGGCCTACATGGATTTCACAACATTCTCTGCCATGGCCACAAGAGGGAGACATTCTCTTGGAAAAGTCACAAAGGCTGGTAAACCACTCAAATCAAAAGATGAGGACGATGATGACGACGATGACAGTGGTAATAATAATGATGATGGTGAAAGAGATGATAATGATGAAGATTACTTTATTGTTGATATGATACATTGATATTTTTGCATTACCCCTCCTATATAAAATATGTTGTACTCCCCAACAGAAAAGGTGGGAACATGCTGTATCGGGTCGCCCGCAGTGCGGTTCCCCTGTGCCAGTTTTCCGGTCCAGTGCTTTGCTCAAGAGCACTTTGGCAGAGATGGCGGGCCATAGATACAACCCCAGTCACCAACTGGAATACCCCCTCCTGGCAGTGGCAGCAATTAAAGCAGCAACCTTTGTGTTTCTGGTCAGCCTCTCTCTGGCGATATCTGCCATTCTCATGATGCTGATGATAATGATTGATTGATTGATTGAAAACTTTATTAACAGATTGCAGAATGGGTACAGTACAGCTCAATACATACAATTGACACTGTACACTGGAATGTTGACAAAGCCATACTTGGTAATTTACTGTACATTGTTGATGATGATGATGAAGATGAAATGGACAACGATGATGAGAAGGAACTCGATTAATATTGGAATACTTTTTTTGATCCACTTTTTCTCCCATTTTTCTATATTTTCTCCCATCCCAATTTCGTATCATCCAATTCAACCCTCCCCTGTCACGAACGCTGTTTCTTGCCTCCCACAAGCCGGCTGCAATGTGGACTAAGTCATACATAGCACAAGTCCCCTCCGGTACTTGAGGTAACAGCAGTCGCATCTTTTCACCTGCGCAGCTCGATCTCTCAGTGGCGAGGAGTAACGCGTGGGAGGCTCACGCTGCCCCCGACACTTCCTGATTCTACTGCGCAGGCGCACCAACCGACTTGTAGGAGTCGCTTGTTCACAACGTTCGATCCCCACCCTTCAGTTTTCCCTCCCCGTAATACGGCCAATGTGTATTACTGCGGACGACCAGCTAAACTGAAAACAATGTGGAGAGCTGGATTCGAACACGCGAATCCTAGCGTCTCCACACTGGTGGCGAGTGCCTTGCCCACTACACCGCCTAGCCGCCCAAATAATATTGGAATACTTATTAGTATTACCAGGACAAAGCTGCATGGAATATTTCATACAGTTCCCCGTTATACACAACAAAAAAAAAGTTGAATTCCCTCGCCAGTTTGGCCACCTATAATACTCCAGGTGGTTTATACAGCAATTTCATTATGATTGGTGATATCGCGAGAGAAACATTCTGAGTCGATAAGGCCAGTGGCCTAATGACCCATTGATCGCAAGCAACAGCAGTCAGTGGGTTTAGTGCACATAAATAAATCCATTAGCCTATAGATCAGGGGTGGGCAATTATTTTTCCCAGGGGGCCGAATGAGCAACTGAAAATATGTTGGAGGGCCGGGCCAAAATTCCAAACTCAATTATGCATAATATGCATTTTATTTCTATATAAAAAGCAGTAAATGGCATTGTTTTGACCCCTGGTAAGAGTGTATGTTATTATTTGGCAATTAAAAGGTGAGGTTAGCTTTCAAAAATATCATTTATTCAAATAGAATTTATTTCCAAAATGATAAACAAAATGTGAAACATTAATAACAAAGGGCATTTTGAGTTTCATATACTATTGAAACACGGATTTTCTTAGCTTTCTAAAGACATCACATCATCTTATAGCCAAAATAAACAAGACATGTCACTGAACTGTGTAAAGAAAAGTGTCCCAGTTTTGTAGCCTTTTTTACTTTACATGCCTATATTAAACATTTAATGTTTTCAGAACTGTGCAAAAAAAAGAATGTCCCATTTCACTTGTTATATTTCCACATTTTAGTATTATTCAGTTCTTTTTTTTTCATTCAGTGTGATAAATCCAGTCTCTGTTGAGCTTTAACAAGTCCATCAAAGTCAGGTTGCATGTCTGAGGTGGAGATGCGAAGCACAGCTGCCAGATGTTCATCAGTGAGAGAGGATCTGTACCTGGATTTGGTAAACGTCATGACTGAGAATGTCTGTTCACATATGTAGGTGGATCCAAAGAGAACCAACATCTTCTGAGCATGTCTCCTCATGTTTGGAAAGTTCTCCTCCTTGAGAGCAGAGTAGAACTCTAGCAGTGATGCTGACTTAAAGTGCTCTTTCAGTAGTGAATCAGACTGCAGGTCAATGAGTTCAAGCTGAACAACTATCAACACTGCAGGTAAAGGGAGAGGAAACCAGCTGCATTTCATCCTCAACCTTTTTGAAATCTTGAAAACGCCTTGAAAATTCATCATGCAGTGCTCCCAACATGGATGAGTACCTGTGCCGGTGATCAGCTGATGGTTTGACTTCTTTCAGGGTTTTCATGTGTTTGAGATTGTTGCTGCCTAGTTGCCTTGAAATTAATTGCAACTTTGTCATGAAGGCTTTCACATGGCTATGCATTTCATGAGCAAAAATGCCCTTGCCCTGCAGTTGTGTGTTCAGTAGGGATGGGTACCGTTCACATTTGAACCGATACAGTACCGGTACCTGTGAATCGATACCGGTACTCAACGGTACCTTTTTTCTGTACTTTAGTCTCTAAGAATGTTATCTACCTACCTCAGTTGTGAAAAAAATAATCAAAACTTCAAATAACCACACTTTCGACCGTTTTCGGCTTGCCCCGACTGCTTTGTTGTTGAATCAAGTCAAATCCTAGGTAAGCGTATATTGTGCGTGTGAACGTTGACATGAAAAGAAAAAAGTAAATTTTTTTGAATTTTTTTTATTATCATGTAATCTTTCGCGGGCCGGTCAACAATGCCCAGGTCTATAGATATGTGATGTGAATGGGCCGGGTAATGACGTCAGGAGCAGGGACTCAAGTGGCTGTCATTATTGAACTCAGGTGTTACTGATTGTGCGCGGGGATGAGACGCTGAGACTATTGATAAGCCAGTGGGACTCAGATATCGGGGTTGGAGCACCTCGCTACAAGCGGTAACCAGACTCTGTTAGGGCCCGGCGGGGGGTGGGGTCGATTGTGGAGTCGATTGTTATCCACCGGCGACGAAGACAATTTAGCCAGCCGTCCACAGGTTCCAGTAGCGCGAGGAGGGGAGGCTTACCCTCCTGGAGACAGACAGGGACGGGATATAGAGGGTACTGAGTTACCTCGCTCCTTAAATTTTTTTTATTATTGCAAAACAAAACTTATTAAAAGTCAGTACTCAACACACAATGTATAATGAAACTTTCAGTAAAGGTGGTTAAAATATATGCAAGTACAGAAACAGGATAAAACAAAAATAGTCAATAATAACATTTTAACCGTATACAGTGTATATCCAGCGAAGTTACAATTATATAAATGTTAGTATATAATATACCCCTAATACCTGTCATCTATAAACCTACACACATATGCTCCAGCTCGAACCCCCCCCTCCCGGACCCCCTCTTGGATAGTACCTCCATTATCCCTCACTCCTAACCAGACACCACCATTATAGGCTAGCTTTTATTCTCTCCACCACTTCTAACCACATTGACATTTTGGATTCATTGAGCCCCAGAATTCTTGCTGTAGATATTTCTTGATATATCAC
The DNA here is from genome assembly GCF_963971535.1 of Notolepis coatsorum. Taxonomy (NCBI): domain Eukaryota; kingdom Metazoa; phylum Chordata; class Actinopteri; order Aulopiformes; family Paralepididae; genus Notolepis; species Notolepis coatsorum. The sequence goes on along the minus strand of NC_140179.1, from coordinate 4,091,221 downwards.
ATCGAGATATGTAAGAAACCACACTTTCCGGCACATTTTTTCCGGTTGAAACCAACGTGATGCGATCAGTTTTTTAGCTACTGTGATACCCGATAAAACCAATCTTTTTAGTTGTGGATTCACTGAGTTACCTCGCTCCTAAAGACATTATACTCGGAACGTCCTCGCGGACACCGGGTACGATTGCTAGGTTACAAGTCAACTACAACCTGGTGGACCACCGTTCGCCGGAGCATTCTCCCGGAGAGTTGGACGGGGTCCAAGCAGGCAAGCACAGACCCCCAGGGGGGGGGGGGGTCGCGCCGTGCGGCGAGTTAAGTCCACTGTTACCCACATTGCACTTAGTATAGGATTTTGTATTATGATCTATTTTTATAACTGTATAGGCCTACTGTATATATATATATTGTATATGGTATCTTGTGTATCTTATAATTATTATCTCTGTATTATACCGTGCCTCTTAATTAACCTGCATATTGGCTAGTCCTTCATATGCCCTATTTATTATATAGCCCAGGCTGGTATATTTTACATATCGTGGGATCAGTTGAAGGGGAACAGGGGAAACAAGAGGGAGGGGTAATTAGGACCTGGGGAGTATTCCGTAATTAGTGTACAGTTGATCTATTGTCTATGAGTGCCTATTTGAGAGGGTGATTAGCGGGCCGTGTGTGTGATTAGGCATATACTTTGTATAAAGCGCAGTGCCCCTTAAGCCCCTTAACCGCTCTCTGGCATCAGGTTCTGTCCCTAGCCTTTTTAAACATGCCATAGTTCAACCTCTTTTAAAAAAAGGCTAACCTAGACCCCTCTCTTCCTGAGAATTACAGACCAATCTCCAAACTACCTCTGCTGTCCAAGGTGCTGGCGAAAATTGTGGCTGAGCAGCTTCTCATGGTTCTAGAAACCCATAATCTGCATGACCCATTCCAATCAGGCTTTCAGAAATTTCATTCCACCGAAACAGCCCTTCTTAAGGTTACCAATGACATTGTAATGGCTGCAGATGATGGTAAACACACACTATTAGTTTTATTGGACCTCAGCGCAGCCTTTGACACGGTTGATCATGTGGTTATGGTGCGTAGGCTCAATGATGTGTTTGGGATCTCTGGGTCGGCACTGAGATGGTTCTCATCTTACCGAGCTGATAGAAGCTTTTCTGTGTCAGTGGGGCAGTTCATGTCAGACTCTACCCTGCACTGTCCTGTGGGGTTCCGCAGGGTTCTGTGCTAGGGCCAATGCTGTTCTCCCTATATATGTTTCCCCCAAGCCAGATTATTAAACGTTTTAATGGAATATTTTATCAATTTTATGCGGATGACATCCAATTGTATTGTTCTTTTAAGCCCAGTGAGTGTAATAGTGTTTGCATTATTAATGAATGCATCGATGCCATCAAGAGCTGGATGGCTGATAATTTCCTTCAGCTTAATGCAAGTAAGACAGAAGCCCTCATTATCGCTCCCGACCACATCATCCCCATTATAAAAAATTCGATTGGACCCTTGGGTCAGTGTGTCAAACCTCATGTGAGGAACTTAGGTGTAATTTTTGATGACTCTCTGTCTTTTAACAGCCATGTCAACCAGCTCACACGGTCATGTTTTTATCAGCTCAGAAACATTGCCAAATTAAGATTTGTTGTTTCTAGAGCTGAAATGGAAATGATCATCCATGCTTTTATTTCATCACGCCTGGACTATTGCAATTCAATTTTTACCTGTCTGGATAAATCCGTGCTAAACCGCTTGCAAATCATTCAAAATGCAGCGGCAAGGCTTTTAACTGGGACAAGTAGGCGTGCCCACATCACCCCCATTTTATCCACTCTACATTGGCTCCCCATTAATTATCGTGTCTATTTTAAAATTCTTGTTTTAACTTTTAAAGCCCTCCAAGGTAGATCCCCTGTGTACATTTTTAATTTATTTACTTCTGTGAAGCACTTTGTGATTTTATCTGAGAAAGGTGCTATACAAATAAAGTTTACTTACTTACTTACTTAAGGAGGGTGTTTAACGTGTGTGATAGGACATACCGTGTTCACATTTGCCGTGCCTCATATGGAGGGTGACTGAGTTACGTCTACAGAAGACCTTTACGGTACCCGATTATTCCCCCCAATTAGAGACCCCTAGTCCCCTGCATGAATTACTTATGTTGTGTAATAAAGTGTCCTATTGTGCATGAGGCCTGAGTACTGATGTACCTAGGGGGATGGTGGCGGAGGATTTACAGCGAGAGAGAGAGTTGACTGGTAGCGGGAGGTGATTCCCTAAATATTCACGTGGACCAGTTGGTCGGATAGAGTGCGTGTGTGTGTGACTATTGTAAGTGCATTGTGTATGTACCGTACCTCATTCAAACTAAGGGTTGTTGCCCATATAAAAGTGTGCTGTGATATGTGCTCTACCTAGAGGTGAAGGGTTTACCTATATATAAGTGCTGTAATTTATAGTGTGCTTAACTTAGAGGTGGCTATACCTGCTGCATTCTCTGGTTCTGCTAAACCCTGTCATGTCTCGGAGGGGAAATTCGTATCGGCTTCATGGCTCATAGGTTTTAATTAATAGATCCTGTGTCCTCTGTATAATTGTTTAGCATAGGTACCTTTATGAAATAAAGTTGTTATTCCTTGTACCCCGGTTGTGCAGTTGGTTATTTCAGGGCATTTGGACAAATAGCAGTTTCCCTGCTACGTAGCAGTTTCTCCTGCTACTGGTATAACTCACGTATTTATTACAGATAGAAGAAGGCCTAATAGTACATCATCACAGAGCAGCCCCCACTACATGCCCTATATATACTAAGTATTCAGAAGTGCTAACTAACTGTTACTTTCCCTGTGTGTGTATAACGTGTGATAAACGGTGTTCCTTTGGATAGCTCGCCCAGTCTAATAACGAGGTGAGGTGCTACTCTTCTCCGGCTTCAGTATGGATCACTAACAATAACATTGAAGCACCTTTTCCCTTTCTGGAGTGGTCCTAGAGTGGGATCAGTGGCGGTTGCCAGCATGGGGCGAAGTGGCAGTGGTGGCAGGTGGAGCGGAGGAGAGAGGGAAGCAACGAGGAAGAGGGAGTTACCTGGGGGCGAGAGGACCAGGAAGCTCTCTTCGGCAGTGGACTTGACCGTGAACAGTCGCAGTCACAGCGGGCGTGTGCTCTGGAAGAGCCCCGTTGCAGAAGTTATGAGGAGAGCCCCGTTGGAACGAGCAACGGGTGATGAGAAGTACTTGCTAGTTGACGGGTTATCCTAGAAGTACCAGCGATAGTGTGTGAGTAAGCGATACAGAACGAAGGACTAACGTCTAGAGTTAACGGGACTAACGTCTATAGTTAACGGGTTATAGTAGTAAGTGTGCGGTGTATTAGCATGCTGCTAACGGCTCCGTCTGACTCCAGTAGACTACCGGGCACGCGGCGCTGAAGACCGGTGGTATAGTCAGCCACGTTGCGTTAGTAGTACAACCGATATAGCAGTAGGGTGCATCCAGACCCGAAGTTTAGCTGTGTTTAGGGTAGCAACAGTATTAGCAGTTCGCGCGACAGCAGCAAGCAACAGCCAGCAGTGGACGTTCCCCAGACGTTACAGAGGACGCCTCTTCCCACCAGCAGAGGTCGCCATCACAGCACGCTCCTCCAGCTAACCACTGCCCATGCTGTTCGCCCAGCCCGCTGGCTGTGCTCGCGGGATCGCCGACGCCATCTTGTCACCTGGACGAGAGGTGATAAGAGAGGTGATAAGAGTGGGTCCGCCATCTTGGCTAAGTACGAACGGTACCTCGTGTATCCACTATCCACATCAACGTCCATTCAAGTGAACGCTAACAACCAGTGTCTAAGGGGTACCCCAAACAATTTAAGCCGGCTTTAGTGTAGGTTTTATTTTGGTAACGTGGGCCCACATTTACTTGGTTTTCTTTTGGTATTTTATTATTCTTGTTATTTGAATTCCCAATGTTTCTCTACTTTATGCCTGGGTCTCCCCTAGTACAAGCGGGGTGTTATTAATGTATTGAGCATGCGGTGCCTATGGTGGGAATAGTTTCCCCTACATTATCAGTGAGAGCACCCGGTGCCATGTATGAATAAATCTGAAGTATTATCTGTAACTGATAACCTGCCCAGGCTTCAATACAAAGTAGACCTTATTGGGAGCACTGTGTGTGTGTCTGTTTCATCCATTTGCTAATCTAACCCCTGGGTAAATATTGTGACTGCATAATTATTTAACCCTTACCCCCCATTTACAGAATAGCATTTGAAGGGTCTATACAGGTGGTCAAGGAAGGGTACTGCTTAAAGGGAAGCCCAATAATACTATTGAACTGACAGTCACTGGGTGTGGGAGGGCTGTCGGAGGTACTGGGGGAAGTGAGAGTGTGTGGGGAGCTACTGCTGACCGCCTTGGAAGGCGAGGGAGACCAGTGTACCATCCCCCAGGTTAGTAAATCCTGGGCCCCATCCACTCCTGCTGCAAGCCCTCCAGAACGAAGTTCCGGGCCAAAGACGGGGGTACATATAGGTCCAATTCTATAGTATCTATACCCAGTGTCTGTGTACTACTACTCCCACAAGCAGGGATAATCCACCCTTCTACATATGTTTGATTTATATTGACACCATTCTGTCCAAGGTAAATTAACCTGTAGGCAGTTTAGTCTAGTCAGTGGCCATAATAAAGCTGCTATAGTTAATTGCGCAAATTAGACAATAGTACTGTAGGTAATTGGTTGTAATAATGAATTACATGATTAGTCAACAATATTCATATATGGGAATAGATGTCTCCATCCAAGCATTATATTGATTATTTAGGTCGCCTGCTCACTCAATTTCAAGAAGAAGACCCATAATAAAGGCTCTTGGTTCCCGTCCCTTATTTTTATCTCTGCGATATATAGTTTGGATCGTGTGAGAGATGCTTCCCAAAGCGATATCGGCGGGCATATAGATATCGCTCGCTAGCGGTATGATATTATGAATGGGCGTAATAATAAATTATACTAATACTAATAATGCGCATCTTTGCTACTGCGCCCCAATCAAAATGTTTGCGCGTGTATATATAGTGGTGCGTGTCGTCGGCCGGCTGAGTATCTGTGGGCGCCACTCGTGTGCGCTGCTCCCCGCGGTCTGGACCCGCTCCTCCTAAGCAGCTCAGCGGCCCTGCTGGCGACCAAATCCAGCCCTGGATGATGAGTCACATGACCCACTAATCGCGAATGTATTTCCGCGTTCACGAGAGACGAAACGGTCATCAGCATCATCATCACCATCTCACCATCATCTCTAGTAGCCTACTAGGGCCACTATACCCGCTCACAGTCACAAGTTCAACCCGAATGAAATCGTGAATCGACAGGAGGAGGTATTTTCCAGGGTCTCCTCTCCTCCTCCTCCTCCTCCGTGTCGCTGTCGTCCAAACGCGCTGCCGCCGAGCTGGGGGCAAATCCGGGGAAGGGTTGTCGCGGCAGCGCAGCGCACCACCACCGCTCCTCCACGGACACCACCACCGGCACCACCGCACCGCGACGCGGCGGCGCGAACAACAACAACAACATGCTGACGCGAGTGAAGTCGGCGGTGGCCAATTTCATGGGAGGGATCGTGCCCGGTGGTGGTGGTGGTGGTGGTGGTTCTTCTTCCTCCAGCGGCGGCGGCCGCGGGGGGCCGGGGGACCTGCTGCCGGTGAAGTTCGCCTACACGAGACCCGAGTTCCTGGGGCTGTCCGCGGACGAGACCGAGTGCTCGGCGGACCACAACGCGCGGCCCATCCTCATCCTGAGAGAGACCAAGAAGAGATTACCGTGGGCCACCGGTTACGCGGAGTGAGTCGACTGAATTTGCCCGTCATCATCATCACCCGCGGGTTTCCTTCAAGTGTTGTCAGTCCTTGTGTGTGTGTGTGTGTGTTTTTGTTTGAGTTTATTATAGGGGGGGGGGGGGGTATTATAGAGAGAGGCTGCTGCACCTGCCATGTTTATTATGACAAGCAGCATCCTCGCCTCAGCATGCAGCCTCAACATGCAGCCTCATCAACACCACAACCTTTCTATACCACAGACAGCATGTGGCCTGATTTGCGTGCTGCTTGAAAACAAAACTAAAAAAAGCAACAACAATCATGTACAGTATATAGGCCCACAACACCACGCACTGTCTGTCAGAGCCCCTGGGCTGCTGGGTTTCGCACGAGAGCAGGAGGCTGATATCATGTGAAGGTGCAGTTATACCTATATATACTGTACATCAGAAGCTGATGGAAACGGGCGATATCAATGGCATGCCGTACTGTATTGTACCCATTCTGCAATCTGTTCATTCATTCATTCATTCAGTCATTCATTCTTCATTCAGTCAGTCAGTCATTCATTCAGTCAGTCATTCATTCATTCATGCATAATATGCATGCCATGCGTGATTGGATTGAGGATATAGTCAAAGCCTTCTATAGTGCGATTAGGTCAGTATAGAAAATAACCTAATATTGCCTTCATGGCCTCTCGTGCCATCCTCCTGGTTATTGTCTGATAGTCTCTTACCTTAGAACACTTTAGGGTAATATAGGCCCTGTATGGCCAGATTCAACTGAAACACATTTACATTTGGTCATTTAGCTGACCGCTTTTATCCAAAGCGACTTATACAAGTTCTGTACGACAAGTCATCAGGAAGGGCACAACTCTATCAGCTGAGTAACAATGTTCATCAAAGTGTTGAGTGCTACAGTGTAGGTTAGTTTATTAGGACAAGTGCACGGCAGTAAGGTTAGTTAGGGTTAGATATATATATATATATAATATATATATATTTTTCAGATAATGAAATACAAGGTTGGTCTCTCTTTCTAGTACTATAGTACTGTACTGTATACTGTATATCTGATGTTCCCCATGACATGTCATCATCAGCATTGCTGCCTTGGTGGTTCGATGTCAAGACCCGTCGTACTGTCCGGTCTATTTACCCTCAACTCGGGCACCGCAGGGGGCCATCTGCTCGCTAGCCGCTACGTCATGCTTTACGCAGCAGTTTGAGCTCAAGCACATGGCGCCTCAGACCAGGGTTTCCTAAAAAAAATTCAAGACGATGGTTCCATGCAGGCCAAAGAAAAACGGACAATATTTCTTCCCTTTCAAATTTGCCATCAGATATGATAACAGAGAATATTACTACTAGTTAGTTTCTATATTTTCATATTTGTTGGGAATGTCTGGGATAGTCCATCAAGCCCATATAGAGGGAGGTAAACTATGACTATGTTATGATGACTCTATCGTAGGGTAATAAGGCAGGCAGGCAAGCCCATAAAAACAGCTTAGCGTCTATATACTGTCTAGTGTCTACTCACTGTGATGCATCAAACACCCCTCCATTAGTATTGCTGGATGTAGCCTACTCTGTAATAGTATGGCACCGTCTTTCTCTGCTGCTCATAATCTGCCATTGGTGGAACAATCTAGCAATCCAAGCTAGACTTTTGGGGCCCTATAGGCACATTTTTTTAGGGGTGACAGAAAGGCAGCCTTTGGTCAAGAAGAAAGGTAAAACAAATTAAGTCGCCGTCATGATGTTCTCAAAATCATGTTTAATAATCGCAATTTCAATATCAAAATAATCTTGATTAGGATTTTTGCCATAATCGAGCCAGCTCTACTGTACTACCCTACAGATGCATTTTGTTACCTATTTTTTTTTTATTTCAGCCTACCATGCTGAACTGTCAATCGTTTTGACAGCTCTAGTGTGAACTGGAGACTAAACGGATCCCAAACTCGTTTATTTTTCTTGATCTACTTTTTCTCCCCATTTTTCTATTTTTCTCCCATCCCAATTTTTCGTGTATCCAATTCTTCCCTCCCCTGTCGCGAACGTTGTTAGACCATGCCTCCCACTGGTCGGCTGCAGTGAGGACCAAGCCTTGCATCACGTGTCCCCTCCGCGTCTATTCGTTTCCTAACGCATTTATGCTTCCGCGTTTGCATTTTGCGAATCTGATTGGCCACTGCCGTTTCTGGTGCGATCTGATTGGCCACTGACGTTTCTGGTTTTGATTGATTGATTGAAAACTTTATTAACAGATTGCAGAATGGGTACAGTACAGTACAGCTCAATACATACAATTGTTAAGGGGATGCAGACCAGAGAAAGACTTTCGTCTTGTTTACATCAGGGTCCCCCATTTTCAATTCATCGTAACATATGTGACATACATGACATACCGATAGACAGTACTGCTACATCTATACATTTATGACATACCAGATTTGCAATTACAGTACTGTTTGTGATGCAAAAAGAGTCCAGAAAGAAAAGAGTATATACATTAGACGTAGTCATGTGACATGTGCGCCCAATCGCGTGACGCGCCCATTTCCGCCTCGACCAGCAGCAAACTACCTAACGCCTAGTTTATCACTAGGCGACTCTTTCGAAGTTGGTTAAGGTTAGAGTTTGGAATCAGGGCTGGCGTTCTATCGCCCTGCTCTAAGACAAACTCTAACCTTAACCAACTTCGAAAGAGTGCCTAAGCTTAACCGGCGAAATAACTTGCCGTCACACGATTGGTGCGACCAGAAACATCAGTGGCCAATCGGCGCAAAACGCGAACGCGGAAGCATAAATGCGTTAGGAAACGAATAGACGCGTCCCCTCCGGTACACGAGGAGGCAGCCGTCGCATCTTTTCACCTGTACAGCGCGATCTCTCAGTGGCGAGGAGTAACGCGTGGGAGGCTCACGCTGCCCCCGATACTTCCTGATTCTGCTGTACAGGCGCACCAACCGACCTGTAGGAGTCGCTGTCCACAACGTCCGATCCCCACCCACCGGCTTTCCCACCCCCTAACACTGCCAATTGTATTAGTATGAACGACCAGCCAAGCCGGAAGCAACGCCGAGAGCTGGGCTCGAACCCAGCATCTCCTGCATTAGTGGCGAGCGCCTTGCCCACTGCGCCACTTAGCCGCCCGGATCCCAAACTCTTGATAACCACACCTTTCTTTTATCTACCATTATTTATCAGGGTGGACTATTTGAGCATGTATGCTCCATTTCCAGCCACGCCCTGCTACACAATCATACAGTTTCCACACATTCACACCTGGGAGCTGCCCAATACAACCAGTCTAGTCTTCTACTGTTGTAGAACCACTCCAAAAACGTTTCGCAATCATTTATTTTTTTAAGATTTCTTTTTTAGCGTTTATCGCTTTCTGCTACTGGGCAGTCCAGTAGAGAGAGAGAGAGAGAGGAAGAGCGGGAGACAGAGTGGGGGGAAGACACTCGGCAAACGACGCCGGGTCCGGGAATCGAACCCGGGTCGGCCGTGCCGCGACGCAGCGCGTTTCGCAATTATGCCACAATAATGTGGAACGCCCTACCCACAGCCGTAAAATAATGGGAATCCCTACCCTCCTTCAAAACCGCTCTCAAAGAGCACCTACGGGTGGCTGCAGTTAGAAACTGGCCCCGGCAAATGTCCAAATCCCCCCCCATCCACCCACCCACCCACCCATCCGCCTCCAATGTACAGTTTCTTCCCCTTCGGATGTATATATTTTCTTTTATGATCTCCCCTTTTTTTTTTTTTTTTTTTTTTTTTTTTACACAGCACTGTATATTTGTATGTCATAAATGTCCTGATGAATTGAAAATGGACCCTGATGATGTAAACAAGACGAAAGTATTTTTCTGGTCTGCATCCTCTTAGCAGTTGTCTGTATTGAGCCGTACTGTATTGTACCCATTCTGCAATCTGTTAAATAAAGTTTCAATCAATCAATCAATCAATCCACTGGGGTGGTTGGGGGTTAAAGTGCCACCTTGCTCAAGGACACAGTGAGTGGTGATGGGAGGGGAGACTTGACACTATATTCATGCACCTCCCCCAACCAAGATTTTTCTGCTCGTCAGGGGATCGAACCGCCGTCCTTCTGTGTCACAAGCGTGCCACTCTTAACCTTTAGGTCATAATAGACCTCTGACGCATGTCATAAATCTTTCTGCCCAGATAAGGGAGGGCGGTACCCTCGGTGTGGGAAGATTAATGGGTTATTAAACAAGGTGTTCTAATATCCATGTAACGTCATGCCAAACAGGAATACTCAAACCAATTACCCAAAATAACCTGGAATGGGACTTAGTGTTCCGTACCCGTGTCTCGTGTCTTAAGCCTTGTCTCCCTTCCCTTCAGGGGAAAATCTATTGAAAATCAGCCTTTGTTTTCTCAAAAAGGCAGGCAGACAACATGAGTTATAGGTATAATGCTGAACAAATATGAGAACAGCTGTACAATAGTAAAGAGATGAGAATAAACAGACTAAAAAACAAGAACATTTCTAAGGCATAATAATACATGCAACAGTAGATTTCTCAAAGGAATGAGGTTTCACAGCAAACACATGCACACATGTATCACACAGTAGCTGTTCTATTTCTATTTCTATCCATTACTTTCTATCCCTTACTTACTGTCTTTAATAGTTTTACTATTGTGCACCCTAATACTATGCTACTATTCTTATACTACGACCTATCTTGCCAATATTGTCACGGCTGAGCGTATTGAACCCAATATGCAGAACACAGAGAAAATGCAGACAGGTCTTGGTACAGTATAACCCAAAAGACGGGTATTTTATTATAACAAGGGTCGAGCCGTCCAGGCAGAGGTAGGTCAGACACAGAGGAGGTATTCGTATAGTCCAGAGGGCCGTATGAGGAGCAGGGTAGTAAGACAGGCGTGGGGGTCGTAAACACGGGATCAGATACTCAGGCAGTCCGGGGAGTAAGCAAGGAGAATGGTCAGGCAGGCGGAGGTCATACATGAATGAATGAATGAAAACTTTATTTAACAGATTGCAGAATGGGTACAATACAGTACGGCTCAATACACACAATTGTTAAGGGGATGCAGACCAGAGAAAGACGTTTGTCTTGTTTACATCAGGGTCCCCCATTTTCAATTCATAGTGACATTTATGACATACACAACATACATGACATCATGACATTTATGGCATAGGTACATACATGACATACAGGTACTGTTACATTTGTGACATATATACGATATGCAAATATACAGTACTGTTACCCAGAGATCCTAACAGAGAATATATACATATGATAGGGAGGAGACTGTACATTAGGAGGGGGTGGGTGTGTGGGAGTAGAAAAAAATACATACAGTGGGGAGAGAATAATATACATACGGTGGGGAGGAGACTGTCTATTAGGAGGGGGGGGGGGGTTGGACATTTACAGTGGCCAGTTTCGAATTGCAGCCTCCCGTAGGTGCTCTTTAATCCAAGAGTAGAGAACAGGACGTGGAGCCAGATGAGGACTGAGGGAAAGGGAGACGAGGCTTAGACACGAGACACAGGGTACGGAATACTAAATAACTGCAAAGCGCTAAAGACTACGACTGACTGGAGAATACTAAGCTACGATCTGGGCAGCGTGATGACATCTGAGCCAGGTCTATGTAGGTGAAGCAATCAGCACACAGATCAGCTGTTCCCTGCGCTCTCACACACCTGACTCCACGCCGGTAATCAGAGAGAGAGAGAGAGAGAGAGAGAGGGGGGGGGGGGGGTGCAGGCAGGAATAGGGTGTGACAAATATGTACTGTATACTGTAACACTCAAGCTCGATACTATTTGACCAAAAAGAGATGTTTCCTGGTGACTTGTTGTTCACAATTTGTCGCTTTGGATAAAAGCGTCAGCTAAATGACTAAATTGCAGTGGCGGCTGGTGAATTCTTCTCCAGGGGGGGCGCTATACCAAACATTTTGCAAACATGTACCGAGGTATCGCAATGTCACACACACACAAACACACGCGTGCACGCATTGGCGAAACCACACACTGAGTAGCCTACTGTGCACGTCAGAGCTTCGGCGAAACCACAAGGTACGAATATTTAAGTAGGTAGAGTACAACTATCACCATTGCCATCAATCTATATGATCACAGTCAATGCAGCCACGTTTCCAACAGCGCCTACACAAACACGCACGCCCAGATCTCAAAACTCTCTCTCTCTCTCCCTCTCTCTCTCTCTCTCTCTCTCTCTCTCGGACTCGGGAGCAGCATATTATCACTGTAATATATTTGTGCATGCTCCCACGCGCACGCCCGTATTCAGATCCGTACAATAATAATCACAGAGGTATATCTTGTCATTTGAAACAAGTTACCAATATATTGTCCCGGGTGATTATGCCCCCCGCGGCGAAATTAATTAGTATCCCCCTCTATCTCTCTATCTCTCTCTTTCTCTCTTTCACACACACACACACAGCATGGCGTGGAATCCCAGGCACTAACCTTACACAAATTAAAAGGAACTGCAAAAGATCACCTAGTATACAGTATATACCAAGAATAACTTCAGTATGAGTACAGCATATTTTGCATATTGTTAAAAGAGCCAAGGCTAGCTTGCGTAAATTAAACATAGACTTACCATCACAAGAGTTGAAGGGGGCGAGATATTCAGCTGTCCGCAAGCCATAATCCACTTTAAAAAAAAGTAACAGTCCATGGGCATGTTGCATCTGTCCCCGTCGTTTTAAAAAGCAGGAATGGAAAGCAACGGCATTTACATGACTGCATCCAGCTAGCATATAGCTTCTTGTTAGCCAAGTAGCCAACACTTCTTACCACCAGCTAGAAAACGACAGAGTATATTGTCTTCCTCTGTCCGTTGATTGTTTCTGAATTGAGATATCAGGCTGATGAGGTCGAAACTCTTTCACTCCAGTGTTCATCTCTCAAAAGGTATTGTTTTGAGGGATTTACCTGCATTTTCGAGGTTGGAATGTTCTGCCTCCATGATCCATGGTAGCTACTAGTAAGCTAGCAAAATCTCCGTTCTGTGTGGAGGGAGTGACAACACACCAGTGACTCTGCTTGCTTGGAGCGCTAGAAAGCCGCGCCCCCCACAGATCATATTTATGACCGTTGATAGGCTACATTTATTTCCTTGATTCATTTACATTGGCCGCTTGCGCGCAGTGACGCCGAGTCAGTGTGCGTTTAGGACTAGCGCCCAACTTGGGAGGTAGGTAGAGTTCTATGAGAGTGACGTCAATCACAAACTAGAGGGGAGAATAGCATGAACAAACTATATTACATACATGCTATATTAACGTTATTGTGCATTTTAATAGTAATTATTATTCATTTTAAACATGTTTAGTTTATTTTTAGGGCTTCAAAATATCTAAAATAAAAAACACAAGTTCTTCTTCTCCCTCTCTCTCAACCAGGGGGGGGGGGGGGGGGGGGGCGGCGCCCCAGCGCCCCCTATCGGCCGGCCGCCACTGCTAAATTGTATTTGTATTTGTAAGAGCTGCATGGACAGAGGTCTGCAGTTGTACGTTTATGCCAAGACAATACAACAAACAATAGAACACTAAGGTAAAATACTAATAGTAAAATACAATAAAAAAGGTGACGCATAGGGCTGTCTTAAATACTTCGAAGCTTCGAAGCTTCGTTCGATGGCACAAGCTTCGAACATTAAAAAAAAATCGAAGTAAAAAAAGAAATAATAATAATAATAATTAAAGAAATTAAAAACGAATTCCCGAAGCTTCGAATTAAAATCGAAGCTCGGCCCCGAAGCTTCGATTGCCAAAAAAAGCTTGGAAGGTCAGCCCTACGCCACAATGACTGTGTGAGTTGGGACACGTGTACGCCTTGTTTACACACAATTAACAAGACAAAATTACAATAAATGCTTAAACCTTTAACAATATTAAAAAAAAAACATTAATAATACCAGAACCAGGCTAAACGTAGTGTGTCCGAATGGCGGTTGGGAAGAAGCTGTCCTTGAAGCGGGTGGTTTTTGAGAGGATGGACTTGAAGCGCCTACCCGAGGGCAGGGGCTGAAACAGGGGGTGTGCTGGGTGTGAGGGGTCCTTTGCAATTTTTCTGGCGTGGGTGGTTGTGCGGGAGGTGAAGATGGAGTCCAGGGAGGGAAGGTCACACCCTATGATTTTGGAGGCCTTGTTTATGATGCGCCAAAGTTTTTGAATGGAGTGTTTTTGTGCAGAACCATACCAGACTATGATTGATGAGGTGAGTATGCTTTGGAAGTTTGGATGATGGCAGTATAGAATTGGACCAGGCGACCAGCAGGAGTCAGGTGGCGTTTGACCCTGTAGTGTAGTCCCTGAGGAAGTACAGTCGCTGCTGGGCCTTTTTCGTGTTGGAGGTGATGTTGGTGTCCCATTTTAAGTTATTGTTGATGTGGGTGCCAAAGAATTTGAGTGAGTCCGTCAGGGTTATGGATTGGTCAGAGATTGATAGTGGGAGTTTGTGTGTTTTTTTTGGCAGATCTGAAATCGATGGCTATTTCCGTGGTTTTGGAGGTTGTTGAGCAGGAGGTTGTTGATGGAGCACCATCTCGCTGCTCTGTCCACCTCTCGCCGGTATGAGGTCTCGTCGTTGTTTGTGATCAGGCCGAGGATGGTGATGTCGTCTGCATATTTAAAAATGTTTTACTGAGCTGTCCAGGGAGATGAGTTGGTTGGTGTAGATGGAGAAGAGCCAGGGGGAAAGGACGCAGCCCTGAGGGGCACCAGTTAGGGATGGGTACCTTTCACATTTGAACCGATACCGGTACCGGTACATCAATACTGGTACCCAACGGTACCTTTTTTCGGTACTTTAGTCTTAAGAAATTTAATTTACCTACCTCAGTCGTAAAAATAAAAAATCCAAACTTCAAATAACTACAATTTCGACAGTTTTCGGCTTGTCATTGCTCCGACTGCTTTGTTGTTGAATCAAGTCAAATCCTAGGTAAGCATATATTGTGCGTGTGAACGTTGATATGAAAAGAAAAAAGTAAAAACAATTTTTTTTTTTTTTTTGGTATCTCACTTGATTCGATACTCGGTAGTACCGACGTGTTTCGGTTCGGTACCTCAAAAGTACCGAATTCGGTACCCATCCCTAGCACCAGTGCTGAGTGTCAGGGAGTGGGATGTGAGATTGTTCACCTCTCTGCCTCCTTCACCCCTCTTTCCCTCCCTCCCTCACCTCTCCCTCCCTCACCTCTCTCTCCCCCACCTCTCTCTCTCCCTCCCTCACCTCTCTCTTTCTCTCTCACTCCTTCCCTCACCTCTCTCTCCCCCCTCACCTATATCGCTGTCTTTCTTCCTCCCTCCCTCACCTCTCTGTCTGTGTCAGTTAAAGGAGTGCAACTCTGGAACAATATACCGGATGAAATAAAAAAGTTATTATTTTAAGTTTAAAAAGAAATGTCTTTTCTTCTTCTTTTTCTACCATGAAACTCTGGTATTGCAGATGAATTTTTGATTTTTCCTATGTTGGCTTATGTTCTTTTCAGGAATGTTTTTTTTTGTTGATTGTTGATTTTTTGTTTGTTTGTTTGTTTGTTTTATCTTGCAAACTTTAACTGTTTTTGTTCTTTTCTGGATCGTTTTTTGTTGATTTTTGATTGTTGATTTATTTTTTGTTATATTTTGAAAACAAATTATTGAATTAGGGGTAGGTTGCTCTATAAGCCTTCGGCTTCAAACCTATCCTTTTCGTTTGTTTATTTGTGAAAATGTTCGAAAAATTATTAGTTTGTTTATTTATTTGTAAACATTCGAAATAAAATAATTCATTCATTCTTCATTCATTCCCTCACCTCTCACCTCTCTCTCTTTCCATCCATGTTTCCATCTCCCTCTCTCCCCCCTCACCTATGTCTCTCTCCCTCTCTCCCCCCCCCCCCCCTTCTCTTCCTGTCTGTAGCTCCTCCCACGCTGCCCGTTCACGGTGTGATTCTTACCCCATTGTTCTGCTATGTTCTGTGTGAAAGGTACGAACACGGAATGGGGGGTCAAAGTTGATAAAAGGCACTGCCGGCATCAGGCATGTTTCTTGACAAATACAAATATTTGTATGACGCCTGTTGTGAAGGGCCAGATTAAACCGAATATATATATTTATTTATATATATTTAATTGTATTTGTATATTCTCTAATATTCCCTGATATCCCTTGTATATTCCTTGTACAATATGCATTGAATATCCATTCTAGCCTACTGAACATCCCATAATAGTCTCCATTCTACTATTGGTCGAGACCTTGGTGCCAGGCTGCCATACCCCTCAGACCCAGTTCAAACGTACCGCTCGACATGTACGAACAAGTCCTAGTTCCGCATAGGAATTTGGCTACCGCACCACTAATGGGACTATTTGTTCATAGTGCGTATATATACTGCGCTACTAAAGTAGGACTTTCTTTTCAGTCCAGTTTCTTACCCTCCAATAGAGTCACAGACGTAAAGCCTCCCCGCGATGCCACGTGTGGGAGTAAGGCCAAGTTCGGCCTACCATCGGTATTGAGACATCGTGTATATTAATATTTGAATAGTCATATTTGGCACTATATCGTCGAGTTGGACGTAGTCTATTAAGCTAATAATAGTCTGTTAATATATAGTGCTTCGTGCGGTGAGAATACTACCGTAGTCAGTACCCCATCGTTTCGGGCAGAGAACTGGCTGCTTACCCAGGGTGGTTGACCCTATGTGAAGCTGCACCCGAGGAGCCCCAGAGCCGACGAGCGAGTGGACCTGTATACCGGATTATTCTACCGACGACAGCCCGCCTTCCCAGGCACGGATTATGCTTTGGATACTTTGATTATTCTATGGATAAAGACCCCCGACACTACCGTGTGTTGGAACCCCCCCCCCTGGAGAGGACGCAAGGTGAGGAGACGCTCTGCAAGACGAGGTCTCTCCACATCTCTCCCCCGTGGACCGGAGAGAGCCGGCCCACAAAGAGTCCACCTGCTTTCATCTGTGGTCCAAGGATCGCCGGCGCATTGAACGGCACTACAGTGGGTTCACCTGGGATACCCTTGGCCGGACGAGGCAGCTGGATTCTACCCCCCCCCCCCCTCCTACTCCTGTCGGCTTACAAGCGACCGGATTAACCCCCTCTAGTGTATCCAGCCTATAATCATTAAAGTATCATTGCTGTTATTCCTTAACTATTCCAGGTCGTATATTTACCACCTGCGCCTTCAGAGATTGGACATTATCTATTGATATACCGACGAATACTCCTTGCCATAAAAGTGCATACTATTTCAATTCATAAATGTAATTAAGTGATTAAGTGTTTATTCTACACACCATCGCTGTGTAGGAAATAAAGACCTGTTTCTAATTCGTACATTTGTGTTGGATCCGTTTCATCTACGTGAGAGTGTTCATGATAATATATTTATGCCGTGTACTGGGTGGCCGAATATTAAGTACAAAGGTAGTGGTAGTAAGTATCATATCTAGTAATACAGTCAGGGAATTGTACCCCTCAGTTACAATTGGTCCTTCGAGCCGGAGGGTAATTAGTGTAATATTAATATAGTGTTATTAATATTGAAATGGCCTATGATGAACACTCCACGAAACGATCCTCCTAACCAACGCCCGCAGCGCGAACGACGGCTCCCTCAGTACTTAGAGGCTTACGCTGTCAGTCAACAACCTAGTCTTCTACTAACAGTAAACGCGGTAAAACTAGAAAGTAAAAGTATGTCTAACCCCAACGCCCAGACTACCCCGACCATAGAGGCCCCTACGGGCTCTAATGTAACTGACCAAGTTCACGGTGGGGACCAGTGGGAACCAGACATGACTTCACACCCCGCCAGTACTGAAGAAGTAGTCCCCGATGAGTCCCGGGAGGAATACAACGCTACCGAGAGAGAACTCGGCACGGAAGAAGACGGGGAGAGCACCGTGGAGATAGAGCTCCAAGGCTCCGCAAGGAGTACCCCGAGGGAAGGCTCCCCTATACAACCGCCTTCTCCCAGCGAGGCAGAGAGGACCCTACAGCAGGCATTCCTCGTCAGCCTGAAAGCCTCTACTGAACGCGATAGACTCCAGGGTGAACGCGATCGATTGCAGATACAGCAACGAAGCGAACACGAGCAGATACGCCTGGAAATAAGACGCATTCAGATGGAAGAGAATGTGGCCCGAGACCGAGCAGACAGCCAGCGAGCAGCTGCTGGTGCTCTACGGGACGCAGAGCGCGACAGACAGCAAGCGCAACTAATAGAACAGCTGATCAGACGGACAACACCCTCTCCCTCCGCCAGAGGCTCCAGGAACTCGTCTAGACACACCTCCAGGGCGGCATCCCCTAGCCGAGTAAACAACCCTGAACTTGACCAACAGACGAGGTCTATACCCCCCACAGACCACCTCCCCCCACCGGTCCAAGCGAGACCTAGCAACCGGGAAGGAGCAGCATATCCTGTGGAGAGGCTAAACCAGAGACTACAAGCACTGGATGACCTAACTGAAGACGAAGAGGAAGAGGAGGAGAACCGCGCCCGAAGACAGCACAGTACTCTACCGGACCAGGAGGTCCGGTACAGCCCAGGCTATACTCCCGCGGAGCTGCGCTACAGACCCCCGACTCTATACACGGGTGAGCACGACGCACGACCCGCACCGAGGAACAGCACCTGGACAAGCGGGCCATGGTACACTGCCGGTACCAGCCCATACCAAGGAGCGGGAGGAGACTCGCCTAGGAGGCCTCTCCCCCAACGCTCGCCGATGTATCCACAGTCAGCGTCATACATTGGCACGCCTATGGTACCCGACTTCACCCAAGAGAACCGGGCCCAGTATACAGAACTCCGCATGTGTCTGGAGACCATGTTGGTGGATGTATTGGATGAACGCCACAAATACGCCATCCTACTGCAGCACTTAAAGGTGCCCCGCGCACATAATATAGCGCTCGCCTACGCGACTTCCACCACCCCATACACAGCAGCGCTGGTAGCATTGGACCAGAGGTATGGGCGCATATGGGATTACGTGATCCAGGAGATCCGACACATCGACCGCTTACCCCCAGCAATAGACAATCGAGCACTGGACGACCTGTCCATCAGAGTGCAGTCCCTGGTAGGGATGTTGGGAGCGCAAAGAGAGAAGGGGAAGTATGAACTTTACGCCAACTCAAATGTGGAAAGGATCCTGGAGAAGCTGCCGCCCGCTCGTCAGGAGCGCTTTAGGCGGCAGAGGGACCACAGAGACCCGAATGGCCCCGAACCGAACCTCCTCGATCTAGCAGACTTCCTGGCGAGAGAAGTCAGCAGCCTACGGCTAGATACATTCGGACGGAGCACCCCTGGCTCCAGAGAAGGAACCAGACGACTAAATGATGGAAGAAGATCGGTGACTGTGATGCACCAATCGGAGTCAGTACCGAGCAGCAGGAGCCACAGTACCCCCTCCAGAACGGAGAAGTGGAAGATAGTGTGCCCCTACTGTGAGAAAGAACACTGGCTAGCGCAATGTGACTCCTTCCCCAAGCTGAACGCGGAGGAAGCAGGTCAATGGATAAAGTCCAACAAGCGCTGTTTTCGCTGTGCGCGCTCACACATGGCAGCCGAATGCCGCTTAAAGAAAAGGTGCACCAAGTGCGATGGAGCCCATCTGGACATACTTCACGACAGTAACAGACGGCGCCCTTCACCTGCACCATCCAGCCGCAAAGCGAGCGTCATGTACATCGATCCCGCCAGCAGCAGTGGAGCCCGAGTACTCCTAAAAGTAGTGCGTGTGACACTAAGCTACCAGAATAAAGTCCTGGACACTTACGCCGTCCTCGATGACGGGTCAGAGAAGACCCTGCTGCTCGCCTCCGCTGCGGCCCAGCTAGGGCTGCGGGGAAGCAAAACCCAAATGACAATTCGGACAATAAGACGAGATTTGAAGACGATAAAGGGCGAGAATGTCTCATTCTCTATCGCAGCAAGCGGCCAGCCTGAGCGACGGTACCAGATTGCAGACGCTTTCACCAGCCAAGAAATAGGACTGTCGCGGCACACATACCCCGTCGCCAAGCTGATGGAGAAATATGCACATCTGCGCAAGTTACCGATCCCGCTCATAGACAATGCTATGCCGACCCTGTTGATAGGCTCCGACCATGCAGACCTCATTGTCCCGATGGACCGGGTTCATACCGGACCCCGAGGCTGTCCTGCAGCAGTCGAGACCCGTTTGGGATGGACTCTCCAAGGCCCGCTCGCCAAATCTCTCAACCGAAGTACAGCCACTAGATGTCTCCACTCCCGAGTCACAGAGGGAGAAACCGCACTCCTGCAACACGTAGAGCGGCTATGGAGCTTGGAACAAATGCCCTTTAAGAATGGAAAGAAAGACATTCGCTCTAAAGATGACATTTACGCCATTCACCTCCTCGAGACAGGGACCAAGAGAGTCCCGGTCAACGGCGTGTTGAGATACGCCACGCCACTCCTGCGGCGAGAAGGAATGCCTACTTTCCACGCCAAGACAGACGCCATAGAACGGTACCTGCTGAACACGGAGCGGCGCTTAGCCAAGAACCCCGCCCAAGAGAGTGTATACCGCGCTGAGATTGAGAAGCTCATCACAGCGGGACACGTCACAAAGATGGACATTAAAGAGGCTGACCAGACCACTGAATCGTGGTACGTGCCCCACCACAAGGTCCATCACAACGGTAAAGACCGCATAGTATTTAACTGCAGCTACCAGATCGGATCCCAAAATCTGAATAAAGAGTTACTGCCCGGTCCCACACTCGGCCCCTCCCTACTCGGCGTTCTACTCCGCTTCCGCCAGGAAAAGGTGGCCATCAGCGGGGACATTAAAGGAATGTTCCTGCAGGTGAGATTAGTAGAGGCGGACAAGCCCCTGTTACGGTTCCTATGGAGAGAGAAGCCAGGAGATGAGCACCCAGCCATCTACCAATGGGAAGTCCTCCCCTTCGGAACGACGTGCAGCCCCTGCTGTGCGACATTTGCACTACAGAAACATGTAGCAGAGGACCCAGCAGCGGACGAAGAGGTCCGACACAGCGTAAAGAACAGCTTCTACGTAGACAACTGTCTACAAAGCCTTTCAACCCAGGAAGAATCCGAGGCTCTCCTGATTAAACTCCGCGCCTCATTGATCAAAGGCGGCTTTGATCTCAGGCAGTGGGCCAGCAGCGATCCGCAAGTACTGCGCAGCCTCTCCTCCGAGGACAAGGCAGCCAGCAGCGAGACCTGGATGGCTACAATCCCGGGAGAAGCCCAGGAGATGACCCTGGGATTGGTGTGGCGATTCAAAACAGATTCGCTTCACTACAGACACAAGCCCCTGACTACGGAGCAGGGAAGGCCGGCGGCGGCGCCGACCACCAGACGGAGTGTGTACACAACACTCGCCCGACAATATGACCCGCTAGGATGTATTCTACCGTACACCACCAGGGCAAAAATGATTGTACGAGCATTGTGGGACAAGGACCAGGGCTGGGACGACCCCATTCCCGCACACCTTGCATCCACCTGGAGAGAGTGGGAGATGGAGCTCCACTCACTCCCAGGCGTTAATATGCGCCGAAGCTACTTCCCACCCACGGTGAGGCCAGAGACATGTAAAATGGACTTACACGTCTTCAGTGACGCCTCAGAGGTCGCATACGGATCAGTAGCCTACTTGCGGGCCCAAGACCAGGGGGGAGAGATCTACACAGCATTTGTCCTCGCCCGCTCGAGAATAGCCCCACGCAAGCAACAATCTATCCCACGTCTAGAGCTCTGCGCAGCCCTAGCCGGAGCGCACCTAGCCACGCTCATCCAACGTGAGCTCACCATACCGGTGTCTAGAACAATCCTGTGGTCAGATTCCACGACGGTACTCGCCTGGATCAAATCGGACTCATGCAAGTACAAAGTCTTCGTGGGAGTCAGAGTCACCGAGATTCAAGACTTAACCGAAGAGTTAACCGGAGAAACAGAGTGGCGCTACGTTGATACAAAACAGAACCCAGCTGACGTCATCACCCGGGGGATGCCCCTGGATGACCTCACCCGTCGCAATGTCTACAGTGACGGCCCCGCATTCCTAAGACTCCCGGAAGGACAGTGGCCCATGCCTATCCCGAGGGAAGCAAGTCCAGAGGAGGTGGAAATTAAGAAGTCTGTGTTCTGTGGATTGAGCACCGTAGCCTCCACCGACCCTAACATAAACGATTGCACGTCCATAGAGAGTGCACAACAAAGAACATTCCTGCGGTACCACCCGGAGTGCAAGTCCCCCGCTGATATGTCAGCAGCTAACTACGAGGAAGCAGAATTGCTTCTACTGCAGCGAGCCCAGAGAGACTCGTTCCCCGATGAATTGGCCTGTCTACAGGGAGGAAAGCCCGTCCCATCCGACAGCAGATTAATTCACCTGGCCCCCGAGAGCGACGCTCACACCCTCATCAGAGTGGGTGGTCGCCTACGCAGAGCCCCCAATCTACCGGATGACATTAAATACCCGATCGTATTGAACAGCCGACACAAGGTCACAGAGCTGATTATAAAGAAATACGATGAGGATGTACATCACGCAGGAGCAGAAAGAGTCTTCGCGGAAATCAGACGTCGTTACTGGATCCTACAAGGAAGAGAGGCGGTACGACGCTTCCAACGAACATGTCTAGACTGCCGCAAGTGGCGCGCGCAGCCCAGCATACCAAGGATGGCTGACCTTCCTCCATGTCGCCTCCGAATCGGTGACAAGCCATTCCACTCAACGGGTATGGACTGCTTTGGCCCGCTGCACATAAAGAAAGGAAGAGGAACCGAGAAGCGGTGGGGTATTGTATTCAAATGCATGACCACCAGAGCGATACACATCGAGCTTCTCCCGACCATGAGCACAGACTCATTCCTTATGGCCTTCCGTAGATTCATATCACGGAAAGGAAGACCGTCTACCCTATTGTCCGATCATGGGACAAACTTTAAAGGCGGCGAAAGAGAGCTGAGAGAGAGCTTCCAAGCTATGGGCCCAGAACTTAAGACCCACCTCGCTCCAGCACAGGTTGATTTCCAATTCAACCCCCCAAACGCACCCCACTTCGGTGGCACTTGGGAACGAGAAGTGCGCTCCATAAAGACAGCCCTGTACGCAGTACTTGGGGCCCAGACTGTGGCGGAAGAAGTCCTAATGACAGTCCTCACGGAGATTGAGGGAGTACTTAACTCGAAGCCCCTCGGATATGTCTCCAGTGATGTGGCGGATATCGACCCAGTTACCCCCAACACACTCCTGATGGGGCGGCTAGATCCCACATTACCCCAGACAATGTACCGGCCTGAAGAAGCGAACGGCCGACGAATGTGGAGGTACAGCCAAGTATTAGCCGACAAGTTTTGGAACAGTTTCCTACTGCACTACCTACCGTCTCTACAGACCCGCCAGAAGTGGGTAAAGGAGAGAGAC
Source organism: Notolepis coatsorum (assembly GCF_963971535.1). NCBI lineage: Eukaryota > Metazoa > Chordata > Actinopteri > Aulopiformes > Paralepididae > Notolepis > Notolepis coatsorum. Next base: position 4,067,886 of record NC_140179.1, on the reverse strand, counting down.
AATTTGACAGAAGGAACAGTCGTCATGATTATTGATCAATCACTGCCCAGAGCTATGTGGCCGGCCGGCCGCGTAAGCAAAGTGATCACCGGTGCCGACGGCAAGGTCCGAGCAGCTGAAGTGCTCGTCCAGGGTCGCACTTACACCCGTCCCGTGGCAAGGCTCATAGAACTGCCTCGACTCCCAGACACAATCGATGATGACCATGACCCTACAACCCTATGACTTTGTGAAGTTGACTGACCCCTACAGCAAACCCTTATGTGTAAATAGACAACGCGATTAATCTGTCTCCGTTTAACTGATTAGGTCTGGGACCTATTCAGGGGGTGGCTGTTGTGAAGGGCCAGATTAAACCGAATATATATATTTATTTATATATATTTAATTGTATTTGTATATTCTCTAATATTCCCTGATATCCCTTGTATATTCCTTGTACAATATGCATTGAATATCCATTCTAGCCTACTGAACATCCCATAATAGTCTCCATTCTACTATTGGTCGAGACCTTGGTGCCAGGCTGCCATACCCCTCAGACCCAGTTCAAACGTACCGCTCGACATGTACGAACAAGTCCTAGTTCCGCGTAGGAATTTGGCTACCGCACCACTAATGGGACTATTTGTTCATAGTGCGTATATATACTGCGCTACTAAAGTAGGACTTTCTTTTCAGTCCAGTTTCTTACCCTCCAATAGAGTCACAGACGTAAAGCCTCCCCGCGATGCCACGTGTGGGAGTAAGGCCAAGTTCGGCCTACCATCGGTATTGAGACATCGTGTATATTAATATTTGAATAGTCATATTTGGCACTATATCGTCGAGTTGGACGTAGTCTATTAAGCTAATAATAGTCTGTTAATATATAGTGCTTCGTGCGGTGAGAATACTACCGTAGTCAGTACCCCATCGTTTCGGGCAGAGAACTGGCTGCTTACCCAGGGTGGTTGACCCTATGTGAAGCTGCACCCGAGGAGCCCCAGAGCCGACGAGCGAGTGGACCTGTATACCGGATTATTCTACCGACGACAGCCCGCCTTCCCAGGCACGGATTATGCTTTGGATACTTTGATTATTCTATGGATAAAGACCCCCGACACTACCGTGTGTTGGAACCCCCCCCCCTGGAGAGGACGCAAGGTGAGGAGACGCTCTGCAAGACGAGGTCTCTCCACATCTCTCCCCCGTGGACCGGAGAGAGCCGGCCCACAAAGAGTCCACCTGCTTTCATCTGTGGTCCAAGGATCGCCGGCGCATTGAACGGCACTACAGTGGGTTCACCTGGGATACCCTTGGCCGGACGAGGCAGCTGGATTCTACCCCCCCCCCCCTCCTACTCCTGTCGGCTTACAAGCGACCGGATTAACCCCCTCTAGTGTATCCAGCCTATAATCATTAAAGTATCATTGCTGTTATTCCTTAACTATTCCAGGTCGTATATTTACCACCTGCGCCTTCAGAGATTGGACATTATCTATTGATATACCGACGAATACTCCTTGCCATAAAAGTGCATACTATTTCAATTCATAAATGTAATTAAGTGATTAAGTGTTTATTCTACACACCATCGCTGTGTAGGAAATAAAGACCTGTTTCTAATTCGTACATTTGTGTTGGATCCGTTTCATCTACGTGAGAGTGTTCATGATAATATATTTATGCCGTGTACTGGGTGGCCGAATATTAAGTACAAAGGTAGTGGTAGTAAGTATCATATCTAGTAATACAGTCAGGGAATTGTACCCCTCAGTTACAACGCCTGGAAATATTAGTAATAATCGTTTGGACGCCTGGAAATATTAGTAATCATTTTTTTTTTTTTTAAGTTGTGTGTCGAGTGTCGACAGTAAGAAAGAAAGAAAAAAGGCCTGCAATTTGTTTGATTGATTGAAAACTTTAATTAACAGATTGCAGAATGGGTACAGTACAGTACAGCTCAATACACACAATTGTCTGTCTCTCTCCCTCCCTCTTTGCCCCCCCCCCCCCCCCCTCTCTCTCCTAGACCCGAGAGTCTCAGGAGGTACTGCTGGTTTAATGATTCCAGGTCATGTTATCATGTATCTGTAATTAAAGCCTCCTCTTCATTCATTCCAGTGGCTAATTAGGCCCTCTAACCTCTCCCCCAGCCAATAACAATGTGCAATACAGTATACCGTGTTTTTTTAAGGTATAAAACATTGATTAAACTGGGCTAAGAATGATGAGCCAGCTGTGTAATTATATTTTTCTGGAGCAGGAGGTAAGTGAGCGCTGCTGCTTCCAGGGCATTATTGCCACCTTATGCTTGGCATGCATATGTGAGAATTTCTTTTTAATTGTTTTTGCATTCTCTTGTGGAAGGGGAGATTTTCTACACAGATGGTGAGGACAGGAATTATTTTGAACCCCCCCCTCTCTCTCTCTCTCTCTCTCTCTCTCTCTCGCTATCTCTCTCTCACTCTCTCTCTCTTGCTAGCATCTTTCTCTCTCTCACTATCTATCTCGCTATCTCTCTCTCTCGCTCCCTCTCTCTCACACACTCACACACACACACACACTTCAGATCCAAGTTCTCTGTCAAACTCAACTGAGCCGTCAGTCTCGTCTGCCCTCGTTCCCCTGTTTATTTGCACCCAAATGACATGAGCCGGTTAAATCCTCTCTGTCTACGACTCCACTGACGCCATGGAAAAGGTGGACCTTTTGAGTCATTAACAAAACGAGAACCACCTGCGGTTCACTGACTGAACTGAGCTTTAAATTGAAGTGTTTCAATTCCAAAATCACGTAGATGAGACACTTGGAATTGTGAACTATGACATTGAAACACCTGGCATTGCTGGCATTAAAGGTCCAACCAATGATCCCAACGTAAACAAATGGGTAGCCCCACCTCCAATTATTATATATATTTTTTTTTAATAAATAGGAATGGAGTTGTTGATACAATCTAGCCTGGCAAATGAATGGAAGCGGATACGGACCACTAGCTGAGCTCCGCTTCCATTAATTTGTGCTAAGCTAGGCTAGCTTGCAGCCGGATAGCTTTCTACTGAACGCACAGAAAGTAAATTGGTATCTATCTTCTTGTCTGACTCTGGAAAAGACAGTAAGCACATTTCCCATAGTGTTGGCGTGTTCCTTTAAAGCAGTGCTTCTCAAACATTTTCTGTCAGGCTCCCCTTTGGCGGACCAAAATATTTTGGGCCCCCCCCCCCCCAACAAAATAGTCATGAAATGGGCCATGTTTAAATTGATTGAAATAACACCAATATCGTGACCTTTCAAATTGACAACACCTTCCCTCGCGAGATGAAAAGCCAGCTTCACACAGATATGTGGTGCTGAATGGTATCAACACCTTAACTGCTGCATCATGAGATACTTGGTACTCAGCACCACACTCTGAAACTAGCTCTCCAGGTGGTATCAGATGAGATTTCAATGAGTTCTTCCAAGAGTTTGGATGGAGATGTGTCTGGAAGCTTTGTCTCAATGTTGTCTGTAAAGTTATTTTTTATCCAGAGTAACTTGGTGATCTTTTTCTGTGTTTTATTAAATAATGATTTTCAGATTTTGAGAAATGGTCAAACTTATCCAAATATGCTATTTTCATGGATAACAGTGCAGCTGCAACAGATAGCACTTTAGTGATAATTTTCTGTAAAAAAAAAAAAAAAAGATAAATCTTTTTCTTTTTTCTTTTTTTCTTTTTTTAATCTCAAGGCCCCCTCTGTTATGCCTCTGCGCCCCCCACTTTGAGAAACACTGCTTTAAAGAAACCCTCCACTCAAAAAAGGTGTTTCTCTTTCTGGTTAACTACTCTTGGAGACTTTTGACCATACAGTACATATTCTTATTTGTGCAGAATCTCACCAGAGCCTCATCAGCATGTGTGATGTCACTAATAGGTTGAACCTCTCATGGTTCACTATGTGGTAACCCGACACCCTTAGCTTCAGCATAAACAGAAAGCTGAGTAGGTATCGACGGGTGTTGAAAGAATATAAGCTGCTTGGAATTCCTTGGAATATCAATGGGTGCTTATTATTGCCAGTTTTCATATTCATGGTCCTCGGGCTATTCCTGACAAATATTAAGCATTGTGAAACAGGGGACCCAGTGAAAGCCTGCAACAACAAAAACGGCAGGGCCAAAGAAGAGCCACAAAGGAGGACAGGGATTCGCTGAGATTCAAGTTTAAACCAGGAAGTCTGAGTGTGATTGGATGAATGAGAAAATTATAGATGGCATTGTCTGGGTTTTCCAGCTCGTCCAGCGATCGACTCGTGAGACTGACTGTTAGAACGAAAAGACATGGTTGCCCACCTTTGGTGGTGTTTGTTGAACAATTTGGTCAAAGAAACATATCCATACCCCAACCACACACACGGTTAGGGGTAGCGCCGTCAACTTGAGCCCAAGAGCAGAACACAGGGGAGAGGAGAATGAGGTGGTTTAGGTTGTTTAATTGTTAGGTACCAAGCAGACAGGGTAAAATGATCAGAATGTGCGACAGGTGCGAGCAGGGTCACTCCTCGTGATTCTCAGGAAACGTCCTGGCTGGTGGTGTCTCAGGAACACAGCGTAGACCGGGCGGTAGGCGATCCTGGGCACAGGGAGAGGGACACAGGGTTAGGACAAGGCAAGGGTATACAGACAGAGAAGCAAGTAGGTGACGTCCTCGTACCAAGGTAGGTGTAGCCATAGATATATATAGAACACTAGATAGCTTGCCCGCGCTGCCGGCCAATGGAGAGCGACGTCACTGAACCGCCGCCATCTTGCTCCAGTTAGCCTTGAGTGAGAGTGAGTGAGCTGCACAGACAAAAATACTCATAACTCGCTGAAATATTGACGGATTTACAAACGGTTTGGTTTATTACAAGCATTATTAACGTGGCTATGATTCAAGCGGTTTGTAAAAAAAAACATCTTTAAATCTTATAAGTATGCAGTATCATAACTACATCTTTGATGTTTATAGCAAACCAACCCGTTTGTAAATCCGTCAATATTTCAGCGAGTTATGAGTATTTTTGTCTGTGCAGCTCACTCACTCTCACTCAAGGCTGACTCTCCCAAGATGGCGGCGGTTCAGTGACGCTGGTGACTCCGCCTTAAGCTATCTAGTGTTCTATAGATATCTATGGGTGTAGCAACCCTCGGACGAGGAGTGGCAGGAAACACAGGTCTCATATCAGGGCTGGTGATCTTCTTCTTTCGTGTAACGTCAGAGGTCCAACTCCGTATCTTGTAGCCATGCCCTTAACTCTGGTCCCACATCAAAGAGGCTGGCTTCCGAGGGTGGTTTGTATAGGGGGCAGATGGTCAGGATGTGTTCAACAGTCTGCTCAGGGTCTCCACACTCACATGCAGCGCTGTCTGCCAGGCCCCACTTCTTTAATGATGCTTTAAAGCGACCAACCCCAGATCTTAAACGGTTCAGCAGAACCCATTGCCGGCGTGGAAGATCGTCTCCTGTGGCGCCATCTCCTGGATCCCAGATGTGGTGGTGGATACGGGTTGGCCCAGCACTCTCCCACTCTCTCTTCCAGGCTGCCGCCAGCCATCCATTTCTGGATAGGTCCTCAGTGGTGGAACGGAGCATCTCTTGTGCCACCTTGTTGTAGGGGTGGCGGGACTTGAGTCTGCTCATAGGTGCTGTTGTTGTTGTGGTGTTGTGTAGGATGTGCCAGTCATGCTTCACTGCCTTCCTTGCTAGGGCGAGAGTGGCAGCCTCTCGTTGTAGGCCAGCTGGTGCGATTCCTGCAAGGACTGGCAGCAGGAAGACGGGTGTAGCCTTCAGGCATCCAGTGATGATCCGGAGGGCGTTGTTAGTAGCCGCATCAACTTTTTTAACGTGCAGGCTTCTGCTCCAGACTGGGGCACAGTACTCTGCTGCCGAGAAGACCAGGGCTTGGGTGGATATCCGAAGGGTCTTGGCAGTGGCTCCCCAGGTTGTACCTGCGAGGCGTCGGATCAGCGCAACCCTTGATGTTGTCTTTGCCCTGACATCTTCGAGGTGTTGTTTGAAGGACAGTGTCCGATCCAGACGCACGCCAAGGTATTTAGGGGCTTGCTGGGACTCCAGACGCTTGTGGTCAGCATATACCTCCAGTTCCCTCTTGGCATCTCTGTTGCAGAGATGGTATGCTGCTGAAACGGTCTTGCTGGTGCTGAGCTGTAGGCGCCACTTTTGTAGATAGGCTACTAGGATGTCCATGTCTTGGTTAAGACCGTCCTCCAGTGCCTTCCATGTGGGTCTTCTCAGCATGATGGCAAGATCGTCCGCATAGCCGTACTTTCTGGATGCTGTGACTGGGAGATCGTAGATGTAAATATTAAACAGCATCGGAGAAAGGACTGACCCCTGTGGGACACCGTTCCTCAGTCTTCTGAGCCTGCTGCGCTGGCCATCGCTGGTGTGTAGGACAAAACTGCGGTTAGACAACATCTCCATGATAAACTTCACCATGTGCCGATCAGGTACCATCCTCATCAGCTTCAGGTGGAGTCCACGGTGCCAGACAGTATCGTATGCGGCAGTCAGGTCCAGGTACACTACCCCCGCTTTCTCATTAGCCTGGAAGCTGTCCTCGATGTCTTGAGACAGTAGTGTTACCTGGTCCACTGTTGATCTACCACGTCGGAAACCGGCCTGTTCCTGTGGGAGCTGTGTGTCAATTACTGGCTCAATGCGGCTATGGATCATTCTTTCCAATATCTTAAATGGAACACAGAGCAGCGAGATGGGTCGATATGCCTTGGGGTCTTCCGCAGGTTTGTTTGGCTTTGGCAGGGCAATTACAGAAGCACGACGCCAGGTCTTGGGGATCTTGCACCTCTGATAGCATGCAGAGAAGAATGCACAGAGCCAGTCAGATGTTGTTGTGCTCTGGTGGGTGATAAACTCCGGGTGGATGTTGTCACGGCCTGGAGATTTGCCCGTCTTGAGCTTACTCATGGCCTCATCGAGTTCATCTGCTGTGAACTCTCCTGAGAGGTTAGAATCTACACTGGCCACCTTGGAGAGGGAAAACACCTCCTGTGTTATCAGGCGGGTAACATCTTTGTCTGCGTCTGGGTAACGACCGTTCTTCAGGAGCTCGGAGGCGATGGCATCTGCAGTGACTGGGCAGCTTGGGGGCTTTGTACATCTGCCTGTAAGCTGGTTGATCGTTTGCCACGCCTTCCGACTAGAATGGGTAAAGTCAATTGATTCAACTACTTCAGTCCATCTGTCTCTACGCGTGCTGTCCAGTCTCTGGAGCAGTGCCGCTGCAGTCGCATCCACCTCTTCCCTGGAGCCAGCGCTCTGGTGGTCGCACAGGAGGCGGCTGCACTCCTCGTCCCAACCAGGGATGTAGTTCCTGTTGTAGCCGCGTGGGATGGTCTTCTTTGCCGCACCCAGGAGGACCCCACAGTAGGCCTCATAGGCGGCGTCCACATCGGCTGCATCTGGGTCTGGCAGACCAGCTGCCCTCTTATCCGTCTCCTGAGCAAATACCTCCCAGTTGGCCTTTCGAAAGTTCCATCTTTTGACAGGCTTCCCTAATACCGGTTGCACCAGTGATGGGACTTTAATGATGGATGGTCGGTGGTGTGAGTCGGGAAACCTGTCTAGGACGCGTCTTTCTGGTTTCGGGTCATTGCTCCAGCATACGGCAAAGGCCAGGTCTGGGTTGGTAGAGGTGTTCCAGCGTGCAGAGAAGAAGCTTGGCGGCTCCTTGGGGTCGTACAACAGCAGAGCATCGATGTTGGAGGCCCATTCGCTGAGCGCCTCTCCGTTAGGTGTTGTGTAGTTGTAACCCCAGTCTGTGTGTTGACAGTTGAAGTCACCTGCGTAGATGGCAAGTGCAGTTATGGACGGGAGGGACGTAGCAGCCAGCTCTGATGGTGGGGGCTTATATACGTTGATGACTGAAGTTTCCTGGATTTTAGTAACCAGCCACTCGATGTTGGTGCCTGGTGGGGATTGGCTACTGGCTGACCAGCTTAGTTCAGTCCTCACGAAGGTTGCCACACCATGTTGCTTGTTGTGGATGGACCCGGCTAGATGGAAACCAGGCATCTTGAGGATGTTATCGTTTGTGCAGTGTGTCTCCTGCAGGAGCACCACCGCTGCCCCATTGGAATCAGCCAGGTGACGTACGATCTCGAGTTTGGCGCTGGTGAGGCCCTCGACATTGAGTTGGAGCACTGGTAGGCCGCGGTTTTCGACGGCCGGTATGACCGCCCGTCCTGAGTAGGACGCTCCACCGTACCTTGGCCTGCCTGCTCGACGTTTAGTTGGCGACATTCGTTTCACAAGTTGGTCTTGCACCATCTCTTGCTACTTACAGGGAAGGCCTCGTGAAGGCTGTCGTCATCTCCCCCCATATTTTTGTCTGTGCAGCTCACTCACTCTCACTCAAGGCTGACCCTCCCAAGATGGCGGCGGTTCAGTGACGCTGGTGACTCCGCCTTAAGCTATCTAGTGTTCTATAGATATCTATGGGTGTAGCAACCCTCGGACGAGGAGTGGCAGGAAACACAGGTCTCATATCAGGGCTGGTGATGATCTGACGAGTCTCAGGTGTGTAGACTGATCCTGGGTGACAGCGTGTGGAAGCAGGGACAGGAAGGTGCCCATATAAGGGCGTGGAAGCAGCAGGAGAGAGAGAGAGAGAGAGGTCCTGGCTGTGATTGTAACACACACACGCACACACACACACACACACACTCAGATGAATATCTTTTCACAAGAAGTCTTTCATCTTAATTCAAGCAACAGATACCCCACATGCGGAATCGGACTGTTCCATTGCGTGGAGCGGGTTGCAGCGCGCGGTGGGATGAAAGCCCAGGGCACACGCTCCGCAGTCGTCTTTACGATGGTTATTCTGGGCTCTCTCTCTCCAGCAGCCCACGGTGTTGTTATCTTCATCACGCCCAGACAACCAGCTGTCACAGGGTCTGTTTTATGTCCCCAGCAGAGATCAAACCGATGCTTTGGGTTGGGTACCACAGTACCCCACACACACACACACGCACACACACACACACACACACACACACACACACACACACACACACACACACACAGTCTGCTGTCTGCTCCCTGATATATTATGACAGGTGCTTCAAGGTGAAGTGTGTGTGTGTGTGCGTGTGTGCCCATGTGTGACGAGGCACTTACACAGTATAATGTGTGTGTGTGTTACAGGGTGATCAATGCTGGGAAGAGCGCCCTGAACGAGGACCAGGCCTGCTGTGAGGTGGTGGTGGCCAGGAGGAGAGCCCCCTCCACCCCCAGCAAGACCCCCACTGCCAAGAGACGCAACTCCCTGCCCAATGGAGAGAGTCTGGGGCTCTGCATGGACAACAGCACGTCAGGAGAGGTAGCATGCAATACACACATGTTGTGAGGTGTATATATTGTACAGTATGTGTCTACTGTGTATATTGTACAGTATGCATTGTGTATGATTTGATTTGATTTTTGATTTGATGTTTTTTATTTTCGTGTCTTACATATACAGGTGTATGCCCAGCCCATATGGACACATAACAATAAGTATATAATAATATACTTTACCAATTACTTAACAAATGACATATAGACCAAGATGGCCACAAGAATAAGAAAATACAAGAAAATACAATAAAACGTAATGTAACACAAGCTGTACGCAATGTAAATAAACAAAGAAACAAGAGGAATTCAAATACAATTATATAGGATACAGTGTGTTTTGTGCCATGCCGTGTATGTATGTGTATTTATTCTACAGTATGTGTATAAATACGTGTATATAGTGTACCGTATGCGGATATATTATATATAAAAGTTATTAAATCATTTTATTTTCTTTTCTTTTACTACTTTACTTTTTAAATCATTTTATTGAAGAAATAAGAATCGTGAGAGAATCGTGATCTCAATTCTTAGAGAGAAAAATCGTGATTCACATTTTAGCAAGAATATATATATATATATATATATATATATATATATATATATATATATATATATGTGATAAGATAAGATAAGATAAGATAAGATATTCCTTTATTGATCCCCTTGGGGAAATTCAGGCATCATAGCAGCATGGGGGGGGGTACAGGTAGTAAAACAACACAGTATACAGGTAGTAAAAAACAACACAGGCAGTGTAAACAATTTGATCAATATGGTCAATATAGTTTACTATCTGACTAGCTGAGGAATATTCACATTATTCACAGTGTCACCTAAGGTGCAGTATGCATGAGGTAGTGTTATAATTTACTATCTACTGAGTATACATTATTCACAGTATCACGGTATCCACTGAAATATACATTATTCACAGTATCACAGTATCACAGTATCCACATAGGGTGCAGTAAGCCTAAGGTAGTGTAGGTTGTCCTCCTTGGGTTCCTATAAGTCCCAGGTCAATGTCTGGTAGCAGTCGCTGTCGCTGCCCCCTGTTGTGGAGCCTGGAGGCTGCTAGTCGCTGCCCACTGTTGTGGAGCCTGATGGCCGCTGGTATGAAGGACTGTCCGAGGCGGTTAGTTGAGTGTCGGGGGGGAATGAGTCTGTGGCTGAACAAGCTTCTCATCTTGACTAGCTCGTCGTAGAGGGGGTGGTAGGGGTTCTCCATGATGGCAGCCAGCTTCCTTATCATCCCCCTCTCTGCCATCACCTCAAGTCTAGGTAGCTCGACTCCCACCACGGAGCTAGCCTTCCTCACCAGCTTGTTGAGCTTGTTGGTGTCCCTTGAGTTGATGTAGCCTCCCCAGCATGCCACAGCATAGAAGAGGATGCTGGCCACAACAGACTGGTAAAAAGACTGCAGCAGTCTGTTGCACACATTGAAGGACCTGAGTCTCCTCAGGAAGAACAGCCTGCTCTGTCCCTTCCTGTAGAGGGCCTCTGTGTTATCCGACCAGTCCAGTTTATTGTTCAGGTGTACCCCAAGGAACTTATATGAGTCCACCATCTCCACATCCACCCCTCGGATGGAGATGGGAATCGGGGGGGGCCTCTTCTTGCCCCTCCGGAAGTCCACCACCAGCTCCTTGGTCTTACTGGTGTTGAGTTGGAGGTGGTTGCTGTCGCTCCACCCCACGAAGCTCTCCACCAGGGCTCTGTACTCCTCCTCATCATCGTCGGTGATGTAGCTTACGATGGAGGAGTCGTCTGAGAACTTCTGCAGGTGGCACCCGCTTGAGTTGCGGCAGAAGTCTGAGGTGTAGAGGGTGAAGAGGAAGGGTGACAGCACAGTTCCTTGGGGGGCGCCAGTGTTGCTCACCAGTACGTCAGACTGACTGTCCTTTAGTCTGACGTACTGCGGCCTCTCATCACCATCATCCAATTTGCATGCTTTTAAATGTTGACAGATAGTTTCAGGGAAATTGCGTTGCTATAGGGAACAGCTTGGATCCAAGTTGATTTCCAGTTGTAGTGTTTGTTAATATCAATAGCTCTGCAACAGAGGGGAGAATCCCAAGCTTTAAGGACTGTTGTTGTTCACTCCATGAGCTAGAGGGGCATCATAACAAAATGCAGATGTACCCTGTTCCGAGCAAACTCTAGGGACCTTAAGGACCAGCCAGTCACTAGAACGGCTTCCATAGGTACCAAAATGCCATTCCAATAATGATGTAGTATAACACATAAGGGCCTTAAAAATGAACAAATACCAGTGTTTGTTGCGCCTCTCCATCAGCGAGGACCAACCAACCTTCTCATAAAGGACACAGTGATGAGTGTCGTATCTATCATTAGTGATGAATCTGAGGGCAGAGTGATGGACAGAGTCCAAGGATTTAAGGGTTGAGGCTGCAGCAATGCCTATACATTTCATCACCACAGTCATATTCAGTGACTCTCTCAGTGCTGGAACCACTTACGGTAGATATGTGTAAACCATCATATTCAATGTTTCTGGCTCTAGAAAAGAGCATACATTTGGTTTTACTAGTATTAAGAACCAATTTAAGTTTAATAAGAGCTTCCTGGAGGGTAATAAATCGTGGTTTAACAACAGCAAAAAACACAACAAAACATCTGTTCACAAACTCTCGTAACCTGTGCAGTATAATCCAAGTCTCATTTATGCATGTTCAGTAGGCCTACTTGGAACTCTGTGTTCACGAGAACAGTCCATATGAACGACTCACTGTCGTGATATTCACAAAGTTGTACATGGAAAGGCGTTAGCCTCAGTGGCTTCGAGACGCATTGCCCAGTCGCCTAGCAACGGTGTCCTGGGGACTTCAACCTACTTGAAGTCAAGACCACAAACTCACGAGTTCCATTCGAGGCTTCCGCTTCACGTCGGCTGAACGACACCGCTTAGCTGTGATATAATAACCATATATACCATGGCCTGTCGTGAAGCTATTGCTTAATTATAATAATATTGTAGTGGGTTCTATAGACATAATTCACCATTGTATTGTTTTGATGGGTTGATGGGGCACTGTCACTTTAAGGAGGTTGGTTTTGGGGTTGGGCTGAGACAAGACGCTCTGGTGGGGTTTCATTCATACTACGTTACTACGAGCTGTCAGAAGCTAGCACGGCATAGTTCTGACAGCTGTCACTTGTGCAACAATGAAATAAATGACACACGGCTTTGTGTTGTCGCAAAAGATAGAAATTGTGCGTTTCTCCTTTCCGACAATTTCTACAATATAATAAAGCATAAATAAAACAAGGGACGTGTTTAGTCCCTTGTGTTTAGCCGAATCTGGGTTGAACATGATTTGTGCAACTCCCTCCCTGGTGTTGTGGTCGTGGTATTCACTGACTGATTAGGTGTGATCGAAGAATCCTCAGGCACTCACACACACACACACACACACACACACACACACACACACACACACACACACACACACACACACACACACACACACACACACACACACACACACACCACATACAGTAGACACACAAACAAACACAAGGCGCCGCTTCCTGCCTCGTCCTCGTCTGATGCTGGGTAGTGTTGACAGGCCCTCTGACCTCTGACCTCCGCCAGACAGCAACCGAGAGAGTTTCACTCGACAGTGAAACCAGATGATGCTTTTAAAGTGACACTAACCATGAATGATTTATTTCAGTTATTGGCTAGTTATCGGGCTGGCAAGAAGGCCTGGTGGTTAAGAGAGAGAGAGAGAGACCGCTCTGTAACTGAGGCTACGTTTAGACGGAGAGAGTCTGAACAGAAACCGCAAAAGTCGTCTTGCGGTCTCACTTTTAATTTTGCGTTTAGACTAGCGTTTTGGGATGGAATTCTGCGTGCAGACGACGCTGTAACGACTCGAGACGACGGGGCCCCGCTGTCACACGATTGGCGCATATGTCACATGACGTGCTGTGAAGACCCGCCCTACTCTGCCTCTGATTCGCAGACTGTGGGTGGGGGAATGTGATTGGACCAAAGCAGAGTCACTCACAGACAGTGGCTCCAGTCACTAATAGTTGTGATAGCCGCGGGACAGATTCTTGTGTATTTAAAAGTACTGCCAATGTAGCCTTCAGGTGATCGCCATGGATAGAATCAGACATGCTTTGTTTACGCTTCTAGGCTACTGGCGCATGCCTGTGATGTAAGCAGTACGCGCGACGAGAGCCTTGACAACCCTTTCGTCATAGTTTTATGCGGTTTGACAGTTTAGATGAGAGCGCAAAGGTTGATCGTTTCTAGGAATTCCACCCAGAAAGATGGTCTAACTTTTTTGCGGTTTCACCCCGTAAAAACGCCGTTGCCGTATAAACAAAAGGCACATCCGAAAAAATATTTTTGCGGATTCACCTGCTAGCGTTTCCGTCTAAACAGGGCCTAAGAGAGAGAGAGAGAGACCGCTCTGTAACTGAAAGGTCACTGGCGCTCATTGAAGTGTCTTTGAGCAAGGCACCGGACCTCCCCCTGCCCCAGTGGGGCATCGCAAATGTCCCCTGCGCTCGGACACCTCTGGTGTGTCGTGTAATATGGCGATCACGTGTTCGAAAATAAATCACAGACTAGAAAATAGTACAACTATGAAATGTTGCCTGTTGCCTGCTGAAATAATATTGACCAGTGAATATCGGGTCACCTTCATTCATCGTGTTAACCCTTTCACTACCACACTACCAACGGGGATTAACCACTGCGACAATGCAGAAGTATAGGGCTGTACCGAATAGTTCGAAGCTTCGAAGCTTCATTCATAACGTTGACGTTCTAATTCTAAATCAATATTAGAATATTTATTTATTCATTCATTCGCTTTATTTATTTAAATCTTCTTATTTTTCAAATGTTTTTTATGTGTCTATTCGTTCTGTTTAAACCAATGGGGTTTTTCTTCACAGTTGCAGATAAAGATTAGGCTACACTAATATTATAGTATTATACTATTATAGTATATGACTTGTCATACACATTTAAATAAAACATTTATCATAAATGATCATGTAGCCTATCTGCATCCGCTTGGCGCTCGGCACTCCATCAAGACGTCACCGTCACAGCATGTCACGTGCCAACCGTGCCCTTATTGGATTATTTATGTTGACGAAACTGACGAGTTATATTCATTAAAGAAAGTTAATTTAATTAAAAAAAAAATACTAATTTAATCAGATTAATCACTTTATTCAAATTTATTTAAAAAAGAATGAATTATGATTACGAAGCTTCATTCGAAAACTTCAATAGAAGCTTAGAATGTAAAAAATAAATTACATTCGGCACAGCCCTATACAGAAGGTTAACCCTTTCACTGCCACATGACAAAGGGTTAACCCTTTCACAACCACACTCTACAGAAGGTTAACCTTTCACTACCACAACTGTCTGTAGTGTGGTAGTGAAAGGGTTAAAACAACTCACAGAGCCTTACTGCTGCTTTGGTCAGCATCATTTGTCGTTGCCATGAACAAGGGCAGGACTCGTGTGTTTGCTCAGGGACTGCATTGTTCTGTTTACTACTGTACATCAAAAGATCAATAGAGTATTGCTTTTTCAAGTACATTTCTGTAATAACTACAATGCCCCTGTTTTTCATGATAATACATTATGATATTTAGAACTGGAAATGATGTGTTTGTGGGCTGCATTTAATGATCTTAGCATACAGTGTGAATGTATGATTTCCCGGTTGAGAGCTCCTAAGGGTAAGGAACAGTAGGAAGAGTATTGAGAGTCAAATACATGTATTGTAGCTTTTGGTCTCTTTGTTGGCTATGTTGACAATAAGAAACAATTATAACACTGGCTTTGTTTTTTAGCCTGAGCCATATTTTCAGAAGATTCGCCTAAAAATACATACCCAAGTAAATGGAAGATTGCTCCACGTCTCCAAGGTCCATTGGCATGTTCTTGGTACCTAGGGACATCTATGGACCTCAGGGAATGTATTCCCAGTGTCAGAAATATTGTATCTGTTACTAGGCTTGAGTAAATTGTAATGAATGAATAGAGCCTGGTGTGAGCTGGGTAGTGTAGTTTTATGAAATGTTGATGTCCATCGAAAGCCCTGGGTCTCCTCTCTCTTAGGACTACAACGGTTTCATAACACGTTATTTCGGGTTAAGGTACTCTTCTTGGCTACATTTGAAAAAGAAACACAACATTAATTAATACAGACTGTATCGATCTATTTATGACGTGATATTAATTCCGGCCCCGTAACGGGCCCGTCGGGCTTAAGGGGTTGAAAGACCATGCCAGTCCTTTTGTGGTTTCCAAGTTGACAAAATATCAAGGCGCCTTTTGTTTTTCATAATCTTTAACTGAAAGAAGTCTTAAACACCACGTAAAGCCATGAAAGTCACCACATCTGACTAGAATGCCAGGCTTCATTTAAAAACGTTAGTGTTTCCCCCTGAAAAGTTGCTCTATTTAAGCAAAATCACACAAGAGGGTGTGCCGTCATACAGAAAATCAGCACGGCTGTGATTCGGTCATAGCGAGTACAAAAGATAATCACAGCCGTGCTGATATTCAGTATATCTTACTGCATCTGTCAGCCATGGTCTGGGTGGGAACGGCTGGTAGGCTTTTTGGCGAGGGGTCCAGAGCTTGTTGAAGGAGGTTGAGAGGAGGGTGGAGGTTGCTGTATCTGGGGGGATAGCAGAGAAAGTCTCACTCAAGGGTAGGAGAGGGTGGAGGGGACAGGGAGTGTAGGTTGTGACTAAACGGGACGCCTATAGCTTATTCCCAGCGGAAGAGTGCCGAGTTCTTCCGCGTTTTCCCTGATTGGCTGCGACACGCCCCGCGGCAGCCGCAGAGCGGCGGAGCGGAGCGGCAGAGCTTGCGGCATTATGTAGCCGTAATCCCTGATGTTTTTCATTCGACGCTTAGCTCAACTGGCAGCGCTGCCTTGCTGTGGATCCTGCGGTCCGTTGGTAACAAGTTCGAATCCCTTCATTATTATTATTTTTTATTTTTTTTTTTAAACATGCATTCTTTCGCCGGTTAAGTTTAGGCATGTTAACTTTAAGCATTGTTTCGGAGTTGGTTATGGTTAAGGTTAGGCATTGTTTCGGAGTTGGTTAAGGTTAGAAGGGTTAAGTGTAGGCGCTGTTAAGGAGCTGGTTAAGGTTAGAGTTTGTCTTAGAGAATGTCAATAGACAGCCTATTTCCGCGCTGCAGCTCTCTCGCGCTGCCGTGGTCACATGGGCGTCATGGCCAATCAGAGAAAACGCGGAAGCACGCGACGCACTCTTCCGCTGGGAATAAGCTACACGCAAACGGGACAGTTTGAGTTGGAGTGGGTGATTTGGGGTTTAGCATGAGTTGGAGGTTGCCATCTTCTGGGAAGGAGCTTAAAAGCATGTCCAGCTCGTCTGGAAAGTGTTCGAGGGAACCTGGAGGTTAACAGTAATAAGCGGATTAGAATAAACAGATTATGATTCGTTTGTTTATTTAATAATTTATTTAACTCCGCCAACAAATAGTCAAAGTCAAGTCAAAGTCAACTTTATTGTAATTTCCCATAATGTGCAAGACATACAGGACAATTTTATTACGTTCCCCCCTTCCCACAGTGTATATAAAAAGATCTCGACAATATAAACATAAAGTAACATAATGGACACAGGACTATATACAATATAGACAGTAGCTAAAAATGAAATGAATGAGTGAAATAAATAAAAGGTCAAATAGAAGTTATTAATAGAAGACCTGTGAGGCGAAGTGATATATATATATACTGGACTAGGGCTGTCTTAAATACTTCAAAGCTTCGTTCGATCGGCACAGGATTCGAATGGGAAAATAAAATGTGAATATTAAAATATATATTTATAATAATAATTTTTTTGGTAAAATCTTGCGCCTCCAATGCAACGGACGTCATACGCCTCATTAACTCTGCCCCTCTTTGTTAACTACAACAAGCACATTGAGATTCCTCATTAACTCCTGTGTTGAATACAACTTGCTGCTTTTACAAAGCCTCAAATGACGGCTTACAATATTTCATAAAAGCAAAGTGTTTCGTTTGTCTAAGATTTAAAAAGGTTTAAACTTTACAGCACTGAAAATTCTCTATAGTATTATTAGTTTTACCCGTGTTTGATAAGACACCCATGGTCAGCAGCAGTGTCCCGACCCATATACAAACATGTCTTAATAAAACATGCTTAATTAAGTCGAATTCTGCCTTTGTCTCTATTAACTTAATATAAATATTTATTAGTGCCGTCAATCGATTAAAATATTTAATCGCATGATTGTCCATAGTTAACTCGCGATTATTCGCAAATTAACCTAACTTAAACGGATATTTTCCAAGTTCCAAGTTTTAATACTCTTATCGACATGCGAGTCAACAAATGCTTGCTTTATGCAGCCATTTAACACAAAAGGATGACCCTCATGCATTGCAAATTTGCATCAAATTCAAAACAGAGTGATGCACAAAATAACTTAAGAAAATAATTATTTAAAACAATGAATAAAATGGTAGCGCGTGAATTAATGTTGATTAGAGCCTACAACCACTTACGTCAAGGCTCTAATCAACGTCATCATTTTATCCCCACAAGCTCCATGTAACACGGAAGTGCAGTGGTCTATAATGCCTCTCTGGCCGGACGATATTGGCAGAGCTGGCTGTGAGCTCCTTCTACACTGTAGTAAAGCAATTTTCCCTACAAGAGATCCAGAGGGTAATACTTTAAGCGATGGGGAGGATGTACAATATTAGATGTTATGTATTACAAGTAGCCTAGCCCCTTTCGTGACTGCTGATGCACGCCTCACAGCAAGGCGTGCATCAGCAGTCACGAAAGGGGCTACGAGTAGCCTATAACTGAATAAAGTTAATATTTTAACCAATTTAACAATTATACCCAGGCATTTTGGAAAAGGGACACGGCTAAATCATTAGGGAGGAAGCAAAGCTGCATATAAAACCCAATTTTATTGTAAAGACAAGTTTAAAAAATTATTCTCATTAAGCTAAAACTCTTGAGACTGGGCGCCTTTGGCTGAAGCGTCATCATCAGCATTCTCCCTCGAGCCCTTTTTCGTCTTCTTGGGGAGGAGGGCAGCTTGGATGTTAGGAATCACGCCGCCCTCGGAGAATGTGACCCCGCTCAAAAGTCTGTTGAGCTCCTCGTCGTTCTTCACCGCCAACAGGATGTGTCGGGGACCGATGCGCTTCTTCTTGTTGTCCCGGCCGGCGTTCCCAGCCAGCTCCAGGATCTCCGCGGTCAGGTACTCTAAGACGGCGGCCATGTAAATGGCAGCGCCATTTCCCACACGCTGAGCGTAGTTGCCCTTCTTGAGCAGTCTGTGGATGCGGCCCACGGGGAACTGAAGTCCTGCCCTTTTAGAACGGCTGGTCGAGGTTTTAGTCTCGATGACTGTTTTCTTCCCACGGCCCGACATCTTCAGTCTCTGGGAAAGGTGAAAAACAAGGGGGGAAATCTCAGTTCTGGCAGTTGAAAAATATGCCTATATCACACATTCAATTTTACTGTATATTTTAGAATTCATCTTTGACTGCATCTAAATCAAATGTTTATTGTGAGCGATCTGTGGTGCCGAATTTCCCTTGGGATTAATAAAGTACTTCCATTATATTAAGTCATGCCCATCGACTTACACAAATGCGACCACATTTTCTGCTTCCAGCATCTAAAGAACCGAACCTCTTACCTGGTGTCAGTGGTTTTTGTACCAAGGACTCCAGGTTTGTGACAAACCAGCAGGAGTGTAAAAAGTACCCAGAAATTATACTTAAGTGAAAGTATGGGTACTCAAGTAAAAGTCAGAGTATCTGGCTAAAAACACTCAAGTAAGTAAAAGTAAAAAAGTTTCTACTTGTAAATGTACTTTTCCTGACTGTCTATTCTTCTAATAGCAGGAGTTTAATCAAAGATCCCTGTGTTCTAGTCTTGCACAAGCACCAATCAGCATGGGTTTTTAAATAATTGGCCCAGCACGCCCGAGATACACACCAAGCTTGGTCAAGGGGAAGGGGCTAGGCCCAATGTGGAGTGACGCTAGCGCTAACTTCCGTACTCTCCGCCAATCAGCGCGCGCCTGCCACAGAGTCTAGTGAGGGGCTCACTCCGCGTTGCAGCTGGAGGCTACTCGATCTTTCACATGACCCACCAGGATAAAGCTTTATATGAAAATGTCCAGAACATGTAAAGTACATGCGACACCTGTGTCACCGTGGGTCCTTATGGGTTAAAAATGAGCACGGTACAGCCAGAGTCATAGAGAGGGTACAGCCTCCGACAGCTGTGTCAGCAAATTAGATAGACGGGCAAATAATAGACGTCCAGATACGAGTGGATGAGATCACAGGCAGTAGGCCTACCAGTCTATAAGCTAGTAGATGAGTCTGCATAGTCTGGATCAGAAATTAAAACAAAGTGCATCATTGTGAATCAATATGGGTGTTTCATCATATCCAGACAGTAAAGAGGGCAATTGTCCTCCCAACGCGATTTACAAGTAATGGAACGTAGATTCGACAGCCAATGTGGGCGGGTTCATTTTCCATTGGAGATTTGATTGGCTGTTTTTAAATAAATTAATTAATAACGTTAGTTCAGCCAGAGAAGCAAATACTCATTCAAATAGTTGGACCTGCGAGATTTGTACTTTGTAGGTCTGCATTTTAAATGAGTAAAGTGTTTTTCTCTGAAATGTAATTGAGTAAAAGTACAAGTACACAAACTTCTTGAGTAAAGTACAAATTCCCCAAAACAGTACTTAAGTATTGTAACAAAGTACTTTACACCCCTGCAAACCAGGCTGAACCATCTCTAGATTTTAACGAGGGGGGTCTGCCAGCTAGGCATTTGAATTCTTTAGTCACCACCAAACATAGATATGTAAATACCCATAAGCAGTTTCAAACGGGGTACAATTGTTACAATGACTTTAACATGGCAGTATCATAACCTTAGCGACACAGACTTAAAATCATTCTAAAGGTAACACTGAAATGGAAATTAAACGGCACATTCGAAAAGGCTAATCCACGAGTTGTCAAATTGATTATATTCCCCTTCAAGCAATTATGAGGTACGAAATGGTTGTGCGGATATCGCTCTTCCAACTCTGCCAGACACTTTTTTTTTTATCAAGCATTATAGGATGTGCGTGTCGTAGTCCATTTTGCCGATTTCTTATTTTGTCATAACTTGGCAACACAAAAACATAATTCTTGAGACAACATTACAAGAAACACAGTTGTCACTCACCAAATAGGTTCTTCTTTAAAAAAAAGTAAAAGCAGAGAGACCTCCGTGTTCTGCCTTTGTGAAAAGCAGGTAGTAATTGTCTAATTTGTGACGACACCTGTTTTTGTACCTCGTGCTCTCTGCCTTAATGAGAAGCAGGTAGTAATGGTCTAATTTGTGACACCTATTCTGCCCACAGCCTCAATTGGGTCCAGCTGCAGCGCTGGAGAATCCTCTCACTGGGCAAGCCTGTAGCAGCCACGAACCTGCACTGTTTTAAGTGAGCGTGTGTTATTGGATTGATTGATTGATTGATTGATTGAACATTTTATTAATGTCCGCCTTGTTTCGAACTGGTTATGCTTAGGCCCTCTTTCGAAGTCACCCTCTTTCGAAGTCGATTATGCTTAGAGTTTGGAATAAGGGCTGGTGGTCTATCGCCCTGCTCTAAAGATAAACTCTAAGCATAACCGACTTCGAAAGAGGGCCTAAGCATAACCAGTTCGAAACAAGGCGGACATTAATAACATTTTCAATCAATCAATCAATCCAATAACACACGCTCACTTAAAACAGTGCAGGTTCATGGCTGCTACAGGCTTGCCCAGTGAGAGGAAAACCCCGTTAACGTACACAGAATGTGGTCCGTGTGAATCTTGTGGAAAAGATAGGCATAAGCAGATATTTTACAAAATAAACATTTTCTGCCAGAACTTTCAAAGGATTTTGATTCTATGACAAGAGCTGACCGCCAGTCGCAGCAATTAATTAGTTCACACAGAGCGCGACAAATGAAAATGCTGAAGGACTCCAAAAAAGAATGGATTATTATTAGTCATTCTAGGGCTATAGGTCCGTCAACTCTGTGCAGGGTTGTCAAAAGTCAAGTCCCACAATTGCGTCTTCTCACATAAAACATGCAAAACTTCCATGCGAAAGCTGATAACTGGACGGAGCAGTATTCCACTGCGGTCAAGCCAGCCGTCTTTCACTTTTGTGTGGTATGTCATAAATGTATAGTAATAATAATAATAATAATAATAATAATAATAATAATAATAATAATAATAATAATAATAATAATAATAATAATAATAATAATAATAATAATAATAATAATTTCTTAAAAGTTAATCGTGAGTTAAAAGAAATAGTGGCGTTAATAGAATCGGGCGTTAACGCGTTAATACCGCATTAATACCACGTTAACTTTGACAGCCTTAATATTTATATAATTGTTTGCTTTATAGACGAAGGTTGCAACATAATTATGTAATGTAATGTCGTTGCCTGTGTAACAGAGAGCAGCCACCCGACTCATTATTAATTTAATTAATTAATCCAATCCAATCCACTTCATTCATAGAGCACATTTAAAAACAACAAAGTTGACCAAAGTGCTGTACAAGTCCCACAACATAAGATTTTTTTTTATAAAAAATTAATAATAATAATAATTCTTATTATTTTTTTTATATCTCGAAGCTTCGAATTAAAATCGAATCTCGGCCCCCGAAGCTTCGACGGCCAAAAAAAGCTTCGAAGGTCAGCCCTATACTGGACGTTTCAAAACAACCGGAGGAACCCTCCATGGCTCCCTCCTCCCTTCTCAACACGAGCTGTTTGAGTAATTAAAATACTGTTTGGGCTTAGGGGGAGGGGTGGAGCGCACCGCAGTGAAATTAACAGTTATTAATAGAACACCTGTGCGGCGAAGTGATAGAAGGACACCTTGATTCTTGTATGAAGACAAGAATGACTTGGAGCCCCACATGTCACCAAGACTAGTACGGCCCTTTAACGGGAAAAGACATTCGACAGCTGCTGAATGTCAAACTGTATGATGCAGCAGCACACGGCACAGTGGTGGAGAAGGAGCCTCTTACCACATTTTAAACCCATGGAATGATGGAGAAAACAGAGAAGGAGGGAGAGAGATAGAGGTTAAAAGACAGGAAGAAAGAGAGAGAGACACAAAGAAGTAGGGAGAGGGAGTGGGAGCGAGAGAGAAGGCTCTCTGGAGCTTGAGGGCATATCACAGAACTGCGATGTGATTGGTTTGACCCATGCGTGCTATTGACCAGAGTGAGTCATGATTCTTCTTCCTATTTGCAGTTCAGGGCCAATCAGATGACTCAGTTAGAGTTTTTTTTTTTTATCCACTTTTTCTCCCATTTTTCTATATTTTCTCCCATCCCAATTTCGTATCATCCAATTCAACCCTCCCCTGTCACGAACGCTGTTTCTTGCCTCCCACAAGCCGGCTGCAATGTGGACTAAGTTATACATAGCACAAGCAGCTCGATCTCTCAGTGGCGAGGAGTAACGCGTGGGAGGCTCACGCTGCCCCCGACACTTCCTGATTCTACTGCGCAGGCGCACCAACCGACCTGTAGGAGTCGCTGTCCACAACGCCCGATCCCCACCCATCAGTTTCCCACCCCCTAATACGGCCAATGTGTATTAGTACGGACGACCAGCTAAACTGAAAGCAATGTGGAGCGCTGGGCTCGAACAGGCAAGCCCAGCGTCTCCGTCATTTGTGGCGAGCGCCTTGC